>NC_041381.1:579994121-580061002 GCF_002162155.2 Triticum dicoccoides | reverse complement strand
AGGTCGTTGATCCTGGGAAGTGGATATTTGTTCTTGATTGTGACCAAGTTGACAGGTCGGTAATCTACAACCATCCGGTCCGTACCATCCTTCTTCTTGACGAATAGGACGGGGCAAGCCCACGGAGAAGAGCTAGGTCGGATGAAACCCTTTTTCAAGGACTCATCGAGTTGTTTCTTAAGTTCGGCTAGTTCTAGGGGTGCCATCTTATAAGGTCTTCTAGCAATCGGAACGGTTCCTGGAATGAGGTCTATTACAAACTCAACATCCCTGTCAGGTGGAACACCTGGCAATTCCTCTGGAAAGACATCCGGGAAGTCACGGACTACCGGAACGTCCTCAAGGTCTGGCAAAGGGCTGGCGTTAAGAGAATATAATTGTCGCTTGGCTATTCGGGTCAAGACATTGACTATCTTCCCTGAAGGATGGGTGAGTTGAACAGTCCTAGAGAAGCAATCGATTTGGGCATGATGAGCCGACATCCAGTCCATACCCAGAATGACATTAATATCTGAAGATTTAAGGGCTATCAAAGATGCAAGGAAAACAAGTCTGTCGACTTGGATTTCGTTCCCATGGCTTACTCTAGAAGTTTGCCATTTGGATCCCGGAGTTTGGATTACCATAGAGGTTGGCATATCACCGAATGCGATGTTATGCAAGCGAGCATAATTTTCAGATATAAAGGAATGAGAGGCTCCTGTATCGAAAAGAACAGATGCCGGGTGGCAGTTAACAAGAAGCGTACCGAGAACGACGTTGGGATCCTCTTGAGCTTCTTCGGCAGAGATACAGTTGACATGGCCACGCGAAGCGGTGACCGGTTTAGCATGAAACACTTTCCCTGTCGGCTTGCCACGGCCAACAGCTTTAGCAGATTGATTGGGGTTGGTCTGGGGACACTCACGCATATAGTGACCAGATTCCCCACACTTGAAACAAGTCACTGAACTGGTACGTGGAGGAGCATTGTTAGTTGGACCCCCATAGGGCTTGGCTGGAGCAGACTGTTGAACGGGGCGAGGCGCCTGGAAGGATGGCCTCGGTGTGAACCTGGGTGGCAGGGCGGTGTTGGGTACCCACACGCGGCGCTTCTGAGGACCAGCACCGGATGAGGAACCCGTGTCACGTCCATGCTTGCGTGTTGCGTCATAGTCAGTCTGACCAGTTTCAGCACTGATGGCTTTGTTGACAAGTTTCGAAAAAGATGTGCACTCATGCAGACGGAGGTCACGGCGAAGCTCAGGACTAAGGCCCTTACGGAACCTTGCTTGCTTCTTGGCGTCAGTAGACACTTCCTCAGTTGCATATCGGGCGAGATTACCAAACTCCCTGCTATAGGCATCCACAGAAAGTCGGCCTTGGGTGAAACTGCAAAATTCTTCACGTTTACGGTCCATGAGACCCTCCGGAATGTGATGTTCACGGAAAGCCTCGCTGAACTCAGCCCAAGTAGTGACATGGCCCGCTGGGCGCATAGCTCCATAATTCTCCCACCATAGACTGACGGGGCCTTCAAGATGATATGCAGCAAAGGTGACCTTGTCAGCCTCCGCTACCAGCGCGGAACGCAGTTTATGGGAGATACTGCGAAGCCAGTCATCAGCGTCGAGAGGCTCGACGGAGTGGTGGAACGTGGGTGGATGCAATTTGATAAAATCACTGAGTGACACCACGTTAGCCCTCTGATGGTGTGCTGTATTCTGTTCAATACGCTCCAACAAACGGTTCGTCTCCCGCTTGTTTCTCTCAGCTTCCATCATCACCTCGGCTAGTGAAGGAGGATGAGGCAGATTTACATCCCTGGCTTCACTGCCTTCGGCCTGCTCTTGAGAAGCAGGGTTAGCGCGCGTGTTGACCATCCTAGGAAATCAAGACAATGTTTTAGTCAGGATGGTAAAATTCCGACATAGGATTTATAATGTAAGAAATAACTCGGAATGCAAGATGATCATCCGTATGACATGGTAGATACAGAAACTGCTTCTTTATTCCATCGTCATACACACCATACAGGGTTTAGTACAAGACCAAACAAAGTACTATTACGGTGAAAAGAGGATTACATCTCATCGGAGACATTCCAAGCTCCTATACATTATTTTTTTACATCTCCGGAAAGAGTACAAACTAGGTCATATCCCACGAGTCACGCGGGACGATAGACGACACAGCTAGTGCGAACTAGTGATACTACCACTAACTCAGACCGATCCGTAGTAGTCCTCGTAAAAGTCACCTCCATAGCCTGGGAGTTCAACATGATCATCCGGAAACAGACGGTCTCGCGGAGCTTGTGGACCATAGGGGCTAGGATGAGGCCTTGGACCAACAAACGGTGGCCTGCGGGGACCGCGAGGTGGGGTGATGCCTCCTACATCACGCCAAACCATCACGTCTGGCAGAGCAGATCTCACAGGATAGAGATCGCGCATATCTGAATATCCAGCTTGCACCGCCGGTGCGAACCGAGTCAAAGTGGCCCAGTGGTCAGCACGGGTGTTGAAGAGCTCTAGACTTAAGGCCCGATTTTCTCGGTCCTTATCCTCGAGCATCTCAGCAGTGGTGCGAGTCCGTGAATCCTCCTGAGTGGGGTCAGCATAGATAGCCTGGAGATACCCTTGTGCTCCCGGAAGTGATCCTGGCATATACCGGAAATCAGAGTCCCGAAATATACCAGATCTGACTCGCATAATGGTCATCATAGAGTAGGCGGCGTCCTGCACAGCCATCTCAATGGTAACCCCGAGTCCATAAGAGCAGTGAAGAGGCTCGGTGGATCCAGGATAAGATGGAAATATCCTGACAGTGCAGAGATACTGGCTCTGATTAAAATCTCGGAATTGCTCTTCGACCGTGTACTCGGGATACCAGCGATATCCAGCCTCAGTCATTACCCTGACCAACTTAGCAGTATGGCCGGGTACATCTAGGCATCGAGTCAGGCGAACCACTTGATTGAGGTCGCGAGTGGCCATCGGAAAGCACAATCATAATGCAAGGGCATTAGAATTTCTAGCAAAATTTCGGCAGCATAACAGCTGTAAATGCTCAAGAAGGATTTTGAGACATTTGACAAAGGATTTCATACACACTCAACATCATCATATCAAAGTTCTGAATCCATTCTGGCAACATAATGTGGTAGTAGAACTGAACTAGGCTGGTAACCATCAAACTTATAAGGTACTACTGATTAGTAACTCGTGATCCTGATAGAGAGAACAGATCCTAATTCCTTAACCCCCGGTGGAAGAATGGACTGACTCAGATCAGAAAGTCATAAGGTAAAGGAGTAAAAAGAGCCTTACGTTCCATCCCACAAACAATTCCCCTACATATAACTAAAGAATTTCTAGACTCAACATCGACCAGTTTGGCTTGGAGAACCTACAGGCAGTCCGGCTCTGATGCCAACGCTGTCAGGACCCCGACTCGATGTCACATCGATCTAGCTGGTAACACCTCATATCACTTTGCGGCCTCACGCACGGTATTCCCACGGGTGTCGTCTTACCTTTTCCTGGGACCGTTTGCGCCTTTTGGCTCATGTATATGATAGTGTCGCTAGCATCCATATGATAAAGAGCCCGGGCTGACATGATTAGTCGTAAACCCAAAGTGGCACAGACTTACAGGGACAGGCATCCATGACCCAGCTTCGAACGTGTCGGTCATCAGCAAGTGGGTCCGGGCTGTAGCACTGGGCTAGCAGGACTCCGGTAAACCGGGCTGTAGCGGGCTAACAGGACTCCGGTACTCAAAGCGTGACATTTCCCCGAAGGGACAGACACAGGAACGAAGAAGGACACATGCCGGCCAGCCTAAGTGTTCCAGAGCAGTAGCAAGCTACCATGGCTCAGCGGCAACACTAGGAGACATTTCCCGGTAAGAGAGGCTACTAAAGATAAACAACTAGATAGTCAGATCCCACACATACCAAGCATTTCAATCATACACACAATATGCTCGATATGTGCAAATACAACGAAGCATCACAACATGACTCTACGACACAAGTACTTTATTTAAGGCTCAGTGAGCCATACATAACATACACAAAGGTACGGGTCTCACGACCCAACATACAAGTCATACAGTCATACAAACCAGCAGCGGAAGTAACTTGTCTGAGTACAGACAACTAGTAAAATAGAAGAGGCTTGGAAAGCCTAGATATACTACGTGGTCCTTCACAAGCTCAGGGTCACCACCTGGGTCTTTAGCCTACTCGTTGATGTCAACGTCTACATAGAACCCATCAGAAGGGGTTGCAGCGTCTTCTGTAAAAATGTAGATTATAGCAACATGAGTACAAAGGTACTCAGCAAGACTTACATCAGATCCTACATACATGCATCGTATCAAGAAGGGTTGGTGGAGTTATTGCAGCAAGCCAGCTTTGACTCTTGGCTAGGCTATCCTACGATAATCCAACTTGAAATGGTTTTGCGCACACGAGTCCACTACTCACCACTTCAATACACTACCGAGGATCCACCTCCGTCTTCCTACGGAAGAGCCATCCTCGGCACTCACACTTATCTTGAGGCTTTTAACAGTTTCCATTTACTTGTCTATGAACTGTATAGGCAACCAAGTAGTCCTTTACCGCGGACGCGGCTATTCGAATAGATTATGATAACCCTGCAGGGGTGTACTTCTTCATACATGTTTCCACCACTTAGCGTCTGCACACGACATGTGCTCGGCAGACTTCAAGCGAAAGCCGACGTGGGTGTAGACCACGACCTACCTAAGCACTTAAGCCTCTAGTCCAGGTTTATCGCCTATTCAGGTTCCATCCGCAGGGAGTCCGGCCGGGGTTTCCCATACGGCCCCGAACGATGTGAACAGGGTTCCCGAGATACCTAACGGGTATTCGGTACACCGTGCCACGTACCTACCGCATCACAGCCCACCCCTACGGTCAGCGCTGTCCACGGCCTCTAGTAGGCTACAAACACCAGAAACTACTTGCAACTCCTGGACAGAGAGCTAGGGTGAATAAGAAGTCGAGCGGGGTCATATTTCAGGGCCCAATGCATGGTAGTAGCTGTATCTTAAATCACGCATACAGATCTCAGTGCTTAAGGTCGGCTTCAATGAAACAACCCACCATGTACTCCTACATGGCCTCTCATCGATACCTTTACCAAATCGTGTTCACCACACCACTCTCATTACCGAGATAAACATTTCACTCTAGCCCATCACCCAGATGAACCAGACCTGACACGACTCTAAGCATAGCAGGCATAGCAAGGTAGGAACAACACATACATATGGCTCAAACAACTCCTACACATGCTAGTGGGTTTCATCTAGTTACTGTGGCAATGACAGGTCATGCAGAGGAAATGGGTTCAACTACCGTAGCACACAGCAGTTTGAAACGCGTTGTCTTAATGCAGTAAGAGAGAGCAGGAGCGAGAACATGGGATTGTATCGATATGATCAAATGCTTGGTTGCTTGCCTGATGGTTCGATGCACGGATACGGTTCTTCGTTAGGGTAATCACGGTACTCCTCGGGGACAGAACCTGTCGCAAAGGGCATCGATACACAAGCATCACCAAACAATGTGCAACAATATGATGCATGCATGAAACATGGCAATATGAGTGTATTGGGCTAATGCAACTAAAGCCAGAAGGGTTTGAACAAATTTGAATCAAAGATTCAAATTCCAAATTCAAATATGGCCTTTTAAAGTGCCTTCTCTTGTTCTGCTTAAAACATCAATTTAACTTGTTTGATCATGCATGAAAATAGTACAGATGGATAGATTGGATTTTTCTGATCATTTTTCATATATAATTTGTCCAATTTGGAGTTACAGAATAAAAGTTATGAATTTTTGAAGTTTAAATAATATTCTGGAATTTCCTGATTTAAATTAAATCCAGAAAATCAATTACTGCGTCAGCCTGACGTCAGTGTGACGTCAGCAGGTCAACGGAACTGGTCCAGGTCAAACCTGACAGTGGGTCCCGCATGTCAGGGTGATTATTTTAATTAAAACTTAATTAAAACTAATCCTGTTTAATTAACAGGGCTGGGCCCCACCTGTCATTGACTCAGGGGAGTCAACCAGGGCCCACCCGTGGTCAAACCCGAGTCGGCTGCACCGGCGTTTAGCCGCCGGCGAGCCCGACGCGGCGGCGGAAGTGGTTTTGGTCATTTCGGCCACCAAACGGACTGCGGAGACCACCGGAGTGGAGCTGAGGCCAACCCGCAGCTCTTGGCGGAGCCCGTTGGGGTCGGAGTGGCCGGAGTCGACGGCGGCGAGCTCGGCTGCGGCCGCCGGGGTTCGGTCGTGCACGGGAACGGTGCTGGAGCTCGAAGTCGAGCAAAGCGAGGCGCTAGGGATGCTCTACGGGGTCTTGCGAACTTGTTGGACTCGCCGGGGTGACCAAATGGTCACCGGAGCTGCGTCGACGGTGAGCTCGGCGACGGCGGAGGTTCGGCCGTGGTGGGGAGGTGGCTACGGTGAGGGAACGAGGGGAAGAAGAGGGGGAAACGGTGGCGTAGCTCACCGTGGTTGTAGTGGGCGTCGAAGCGGGCTCGGGGACGCACTGGAGACGGCGAATTCGACGGCGACGGTGGTCGGAGCCCGAAGAGGGGAACGGCGACGTGGCGGCGATGTAGGGCTTCCGGGGAGCTGTGGAGCGGTGGGGAGGAAGAGGGAGTCGTGGCGGAGCTCCTGAGCTAGTAGGGGGAGCGAGGGGTGGTCGGAGACGGTGGCTATGGCGAACGGCGGCGAGTGTGGTGTTCGGCCGAGCGAGAGAGAGAGAGCGAGGGAGAGGAGAGGAGAGCCGGGGGAGAGTGAGAGAGAGCAGGGGGAGGGCGTGGCGTCGTCCAGGGAGTCGAGCGAGGAGGGGAGGCCAGGCAAGCAGGCGAGCAGGTGGCGTGGCGCGGTGGCCGTGCGCGCGCGCCGGCCACACTCCCCTCCCTCTGTCGGGGCGAAGACGACAGAGGAGGGAGGTGGGCTGGGCCGGCTGCCGGCTGGGCCAGCCAGCTGGCTGGGCCGCACAGTGGAGGAGCCCAGGTAAGCTCCTCCTGTTATATATTTTTCTGTTTTTTGTTTTATTTAATATATCTGCAACTTTGTTGAATTAAATTAAATACCTAGGCAAGTTCAAAAATCACCAAACTATTCCTGGCCCATAGTTGGATTATTTCCAACATGAAACATTTTAGTTTGGAGATATTTGAGCATTTAAATATTTTATATTATTTTAAATGCCCAAATTCAAATATTTATGAATTAATTCAAAAACCCTAAGATGGCCTAGGAAAATGTGCACCACTTTTGGCAGAGGTTCTGAACCAAGACAAAAATGATGGGCATTTTAGAAGGGCATTTCAGGTTCATTGAAAATTATTTTAGTAAACCCTAGTTGGTTTCAGAGGGGACTGGGGGTTCTGTCATCCCCATTTCAAGTTTCTGATGAAAGAGTAAACATGATGCAACACTCTAATGCATGACTAGCTAGGTTGTGACACCTGACAAGATCGCCCTCCACCGCCACCAGCTCCTCTTGAGCCTCCTGTCGAAACATGGTCATCTGGGCTAGATTTAACCCAGGGTACCACGCCTTGACAAACTACAAGGCTCGCGCGCACCAGCCCGGGCCGAGGAGCCCTTCCAAGCCTCCAGGCAGCCGGCCGCCACCTCCAGCCAGTTGACGGTCCGGCTGGGAGTGAACGGAGCCGGCATGTCCAGCCACAGGGCGGAGACCGCCTGGGCCTCGACATGCTGAAGGCGATGCAACATCCTATGAGCCGGCCGGAGGCGGGCTTGGATGCTGAGAAGCTACTCGCGAAGGTTTTGGGGGGCGTCGGCGGCGATCTGTGCACCGTCTGCCCTCCCTTCCTCGCGATATGCTTCAATGGCCTGATTGGCGGCACCAGAGTGGACGGGGAAGAAGTCTGCTCAGGCAGAAAACAAAGAAGGTAGAGGTCAGAAGCCTACAGTCAGCCCAGTTAGAAGCCCGCAGCTCGAAGAAAGAGAGAATAAGAAGCTTACCATCGACCATGTCTTCAATACTACCGAAGCCGGCAGTTAGATGCGTCTCCTTACAGGCCCAGGCGGAGCGCTCATTCTCGAATTCGGCGAGGAGATGGGAATCCTTCTCCTCCGCCTCCTTTTGAGCCTTATGGAGAAGCTCCGCGTGCTACACCAGCTGTGTGACCAGCCAGTCACGCTCCTCGGCCATCCTGCCGCACTCCGCCTCCTTGGCATGCAGCATGGTGTTGGCTTCGCCTAGCTGCTGCTGCAGGACGGAGTTGGCCTCTGCAAAAATAAAAGAGAAAAAGATGTCAACAATCCACAAAGAAGAAATGTAGTTACCAGGGAGATCCGGCCTGACTGATCAGCAGTCGGCCCGAATCTCGGGGACTACAGCCCGCGGGTGCGCCAGTGCGCCCCCGCGAGGAAAGAAAAACAAAGACTCACTCCGGCTCTCTGACAAGTTGGAGGTCTGCTGGGGCAGCTCTCGGACGCTGGAGTTGAAGGTGGCAGCACGGAGGTTATGATAATCCTGCAATGAAGATAACAGACAAGTTAGTACTCGGAGCCTAAAAGTAAAGTTCTGAGCCGCCTGCTCAGCAGCCGACTCGAAACTTGGGGACTACATCCAGTGGGTGCGCTGGCGCACTCCCACCGAGAAATACAAGAGCCGAAGACAAAGACGCAAGAGGCGCACCCGAATGGCTGCTCGTGAATCCAGGAACGCCTCGTTGCACTGCTTGAGAGCATCGGCCTCGGCTCGGAGTTTGGCCTGGGCGTCAAGGACCGCCTGGTTCGGTGTTCCTGTCCTGCCTCCACGCACCAAGCCGGTGGGCACGGTGCTGGTCACCTTGGTGTCCCGCACCGATGAGCTCGCGGCGCCGGTTTCCAGCGGTCGTGGCGCTGAGGCCGCCTTAGCGAGGCGGCGGTGCGTGGGCGTGTGGGCCTCAGGTGTCGGGCCCACCACCACCTCGTTTCCGGCTGGTGACGATGGTGGGGCGGCCGGCTGCTCATCTCGCACCCCTCCAGATGGCGGTGGTGGGGGCGGAGGCACGACCATGTCCGACATAACGACGTCGTCGCCTTCCCTCTCTAGTGTTGGATGCTCGTCGCCGGCTCCCCCGGTCGGCGCTATGAACTCTGGCGGGAGCGGCGCAGAGCTCAAGGGAACAACGAATAGAGGCTCCTAGCAACACGCGTTCTCCTCAAGCCGCCTCTTCGCCGCGACGTCAGCTTCAGCCACCACCAGCTTCTTCAGCGCGGAGGTCATCGCCCTGTCCGCTTCCGCCTTCTCCAGGCGGGCGGCTTCTTGCTCCTCCCCCCCCCCCGCGCGTTTCATTCCTGCGCCTCTCAGAGGTTGGCGGCCCGATTGATTCGCCGGGTGGTAGCGGAGGTTGTTGGGGAACGTTGCAGAAAATAAAAAATTTCCTACGGTTTCACCAAGATCCATCTATGAGTTCATCTAGCAACGAGTGATAGTAGTGCATCAACATACCTTTGTAGATCGTGAGCGGAAGCGTTCAAGAGAACGGGGTTGAGGTAGTCGTACTCGTCGTGATCCAAATCACCGATGACCAAGTGCCAAACGGACAGCACCTCCACGTTCAACACACGTACGGAGCGGATGATGTCTCCTCCTTCTTGATCCAGCAAGGGGGAAGGAGAGGTTGATGAAGATCCAGTAGCACGACGGTGTGGTGGTGGATGCAGCAGGGTTCCGGCAGAGCTTCGCCGAGCTTCTGCGAGAGGGAGAGGTGTAGCAAGGAGGGGAGGGAGGCTCCAGGCTGTTGGGTGCGGCTGCCCTCCCACCCCCCTCTTTATATAGGGACCCCCAAGGGGGCGCCGGCCCTAGATATGGGATCTCTAGGGGGGGCGGCGGCCAAGGGGGGTGGAGTGCCCCCCAAGGCAAGTGGAGGCGCCCCATCCCCTAGGGTTCCCAACCCTAGGCGCAGAGGGGGGCCCAGGGGGGGGGGGGCGCACCACCCACTAGGGGCTGGTTCCCCTCCCACTTCAGCCCATGGGGCCCTCCGGGATAGGTGGCACCACCCGGTGGACCCCGGGACCCTTCCGGTGGTCCCGGTACAATACCGGTGGACCCCAAAACTTTCCCGATGGCCGAAACTCGACTTCCCATATATAATTCTTTACCTCCGGACCATTCCGGAACTCCTCATGACGTCCGGGATCTCATCCAGGACTCCAAACAACTTTCGGTTTGCTGCATACTCATATTCATACAACCCTAGCGTCACCGAACCTTAAGTGTGTCGACCCTACGGGTTCGGGAGACATGTATACATGACCGAGATGGCTCTCCGGTCAATAACCAACAGCGGGATCTGGATTCCCATGTTGGCTCCCACATGCTCCTCGATGATCTCATCGGATGAACCACGATGTCGAGGATATAAGCAACCCCGTATACAATTCCCTTTGTCAATCGGTACGTTACTTGCCCGAGATTCGATCGTCGATATCCCAATACCTTGTTCAATCTCGTTACCGGCAAGTCACTTTACTCGTACCATAATGCATGATCCCGTGACCAGACACTTGGTCACTTTGAGCTCATTATGATGATGCATTACCGAGTGGGCCCAGAGATACCTCTCCATCATACGGAGTGACAAATCCCAGTCTCGATCCATGTCAACCCAACAGATACTTTCGGAGGTACCTGTAGTGCACCTTTATAGTCACCCAGTTACGTTGTGACGTTTGGTACACCCAAAGCACTCCTACGGTATCCGGGAGTTACACGATCTCATGGTCTAAGGAAAAGATACTTGACATTGGAAAAGCTCTAGCAAACGAACTACACGATCTTTGTGCTATGCTTAGGATTGGGTCTTGTCCATCACATCATTCTCCTAATGATGTGATCCCGTTATCAATGACATGCAATGCCCATAGTCAGGAAACCATGACTATCTGTTGATCAACGAGCTAGTCAACTAGAGGCTCACTAGGGGCATGTTGTGGTCTAAGTATTCACACGTGTATTATGATTTCCGGATAATACAATTATAGCATGAATAAAAGACAATTATCATGAACAAGGAAATATAATAATAAGCCTTCTATTATTGCCTCTAGGGCATATTTCCAACAGTCTCCCACTTGCACTAGAGTCAATAATCCAGTTACATTGTGATGAATCGAACACCCATAGAGTTCTGGTGTTGATCATGTTTTGCTCGTGGAAGAGGTTTAGTCAACGGATCTGCGACATTTAGATCCGTATGTACTTTGCAAATATCTATGTCTCCATCTTGAACATTTTCACGGATGGAGTTGAAACGACGCTTGATGTGCCTGGTCTTCTTGTGAAACCTGGGCTCCTTGGCAAGGGCAATAGCTCCAGTGTTATCACATAAGAGAGTGATTGGCCCCGACGCATTGGGTATGACTCCTATGTCAGTGATGAAATCCTTCATCCATATTGCTTCATCTGCTGCCTCCGAGGCTACCATGTACTCCGCTTCACATGTAGATCCCGCCACGACGCTCTGCTTGCAACTGCACCAGCTTACTGCTCCATGATTCAACACATACACGTATCCAGTTTGTGACTTAGAGTCATCTGGATCTATGTCGAGCCTATCATCGACGTAACCCTTTACGACGAGCTCTTCGTCACCTCCATAAACGAGAAACATGTCCTTTGTACTTTTCAGGTACTTCAGGATATTCTTGACCGCTGTCCAGTGTTCCTTGCCAGGATTACTTTGGTACCTTCCTACCAAACTTACGGCAAGGTTTACATCAGGTCTGGCACACAGCATGGCATACATAATAGATCCTATGGCTGATGCATAGGGGATGACACTCATCTCTTCTTTATCTTTTGCTGTGGTCGGGCATTGAGCCGAGCTCAATCTCACACCTTGCTATACAGGCAAGAACCCTTTCTTGGACTGATCCATTTTGAACTTCTTCAATATCTTATCAAGGTATGTGCTTTGTGAAAGACCTATGAGGTGTCTCGATCTATCCCTATAGATCTTGATGCCTAATATGTAAGTAGCTTCTCCAAGATCCTTCATTGAAAAACACTTATTCAAGTACGCCTTAATGCTGTCCAAAAGTTCGATATCATTTCCCATCAAAAGTATGTCATCTACATATAATATGAGAAATGCTACAGAGCTCCCACTCACTTTCTTGTAAACGCATGCTTCTCCATAAGTCTGCATAAACCCAAACACTTTGATCATCTCATCAAAGCGAATGTTCCAACTCCGAGATGCTTGCACCAGCCCATAAATGGATCGCTGGAGCTTGCATACTTTGTTAGCATTCTTAGGATCAACAAAACCCTCCGGCTGCATCATATACAGTTCTTCCTTAAGATGGCCGTTAAGGAATGCCGTTTTGACGTCCATCTGCCATATCTCATAATCATAGTATGCGGCAATTGCTAACATGATTCGGACGGACTTCAGCTTTGCTACGGGAGAGAAAGTCTCATCGTAGTCAACCCCTTGAACTTGCCGATAACCCTTAGAGACAAGTCGAGCTTTATAGATGGTAACATTACCATCCGCGTCCGTCTTCTTCTTAAAGATCCATTTGTTTTCTATTGCTCGCCGATCACCGCGCAAGTCTGCCAAAGTCCATACTTTGTTTTCATACATGGATTCTATCTCGGATTGCATTGCTTCAAGCCATTTGTTGGAATCTGGGCCCTCCATCGCTTCTTCATAGTTCGAAGGTTCACCATTGTCTAACAACATTATTTCCAGGACAGGGTTGCCATACCACTCTGGTGTGGAACGTGTCCTTGTGGACCTACGAAGTTCAGTAGCAACTTGATCCGAAGTACCTTGATCATCATCATTAATTTCCTCTCCAGTCAGTGTAGGCACCACAGGAACATTTTCCTGATCCGCACTACTTTCCGGTTCAAGAGGTAGTACTTCATCGAGTTCTACTTTCCTCCCACTTACTTCTTTTGAGAGAAACTCCTTTTCCAGAAAGGATCCGTTCTTGGCAACAAAGATCTTGCCCTCGGATCTTAAGTAGAAGGTATACCCAATGGTTTCCTTAGGGTATCCTATGAAGACGCATTTTTCCGACTTGGGTTCGAGCTTTTCAGGTTGAAGTTTCTTGACATAAGCATCACATCCCCAAACTTTTAGAAACGACAGCTTAGGTTTCTTCCCAAACCATAATTCATACGGTGTCGTCTCAATGGATTTAGACGGAGCCCTATTTAAAGTGAATGTAGCTGTCTCTAGAGCGTATCCCCAAAATGATAGCGGTAAATCGGTAAGAGACATCATAGATCGCACCATATCCAATAGAGTGCGATTACGACGTTCGGACACACCGTTACGCTGAGGTGTTCCAGGCGGCGTGAGTTGTGAAACGATTCCACATTTTCTTAAGTGTGTACCAAATTCATGACTTAAATATTCTCCTGCACGACCTCATCGTAAGAATTTTATTTTTCGTTCATGTTGATTCTCTACCCCATTCAGAAATTCCTTGAACTTTTCAAAGGTCTCAGACTTGTGTTTCATCAAGTAGACATACCCATATCTACTCAAGTCATCAGTGAGAGTGAGAACATAACGATATCCTCCGCGAGCCTCAACGCTCATAGGACCGCACACATCGGTATGTATGATTTCAAATAAGTTGGTTGCTCGCTCCATTGTTCCGAAGAACGAAGTCTTGGTCATTTTGCCCATGAGGCATGGTTCGCATGTGTCAAATGATTCATAATCGAGAGACTCTAAAAGTCCATCAGCATGGAGCTTCTTCATGCGCTTGACACCAATGTGTCCAAGGCGGCAGTGCCACAAGTATGTGGGACTATCGTTATCAACTTTACATCTTTTGGTATTCACACTATGTATATGTGTAACATTACGTTCGAGATTCATTAAGAATAAACCATTGACCATCGGGGCATGACCATAAAACATATCTCTCATATAAATAGAGTAACCATTATTCTCAGATTTAAATGAGTAGCCATCTCGCATCAAACGAGATCCAGATACAATGTTCATGCTCAAACTTGGCACTAAATAACAATTATTGAGGTTTAAAACTAATCCCGTGGGTAAATGTAGAAGTAGCGTGCCGACGGCGATCACATCGACCTTGGAACCATTCCTGACGCGCATCGTCACCTCGTCCTTCGCCAGTCTCCGCTTATTCTGCAGCTCCTGTTGTGAGTTACAAATATGAGCAACGACACCGGTATCAAATACCCAGGAGTTACTACGATTACGGGTAAGGTACACATCAATTACATGTATATCACATATACCTTTAGTGTTGCCGGCCTTCTTGTCCGCTAAGTATTTGGGGCAGTTCCGCTTCTAGTGACCCTTCCCTTTGCAATAAAAGCACTCAGTCTCAGGCTTCGGTCCATTCTTTGACTTCTTCCCGGCAACTGGCTTACCGGGTGCGGCAACATCCTTGCCATCCTTCTTGAAGTTCTTCTTACCCTTGCCCTTCTTGAACTTGGTGGTTTTATTGACCATCAACACTTGATGTTCTTTCTTGATTTCTACCTCTGCCGACTTCAGCATTGAAAATACTTCAGGAATAGTTTTCACCATCCCCTGCATATTGTAGTTCATCACAAAGCTCTTGTAGCTCAGTGGGAGTGACTGGAGGATTCTGTCAATGACCGCCTCGTCCGGGAGGTTAATGTCCAGCTGGGACAGGCGGTTGTGCAACCCAGACATTTTGAGTATGTGCTCACTGACAGAACTATTTTCCTCCATCTTACAACTATAGAACTTGTCGGAGACTTCATATCTCTCGACCCGGGCATGAGCTTGGAAAACCATTTTCAGCTCCTCGAACATCTCATATGCTCCATGTCGCTCAAAACGCTTTTGGAGCCCCGGTTCTAAGCTGTAAAGCATGCCACACTGAATGAGGGAGTAATCATCAGCACATGACTGCCAAGCGTTCATAACGTCTTGGTTTTCTGGGATGGGTGCATCACCTAGCGGTCCTTCTAGGACATATGCTTTCTTGGCAGCTATGAGGATGATCCTCAGGTTCCGGACCCAGTCCGTATAGTTGCTGCCATCATCTTTCAGCTTGGTTTTCTCTAGGAACGTGTTGAATTTCATGTTGACATGAGCGTTGGCCATTTGATCTCCAAGAAATATTTTGCAAAGATTTTAGACTAAGTTCATGATAATTAAGTTCATCTAATCAAATTATTTAATGAACTCCCACTCAGATTAGACATCCCTCTAGTCATCTAAGTGTTACATGATCCGAGTCGACTAGGCCGTGTCTGATCATCACGTGAGACGGACTAGTCATCATCGGTGAACATCTCCATGTTGATCGTATCTTCCATACGACTCATGTTTGACCTTTCGGTCTCTGTGTTCCGAGGCCATGTCTGTACATGCTAGGCTCGTCAAGTTAACCCCAAGTGTTTTTGCATGTGTAAAACTATCTTACACCCGTTGTATGTGAACGTAAGAATCTATCACACCCGATAATCACGTGGTGCTTCGAAACGACGAACTTTAGTAATGGCGCACAGTTAGGGGAGAACACTTTCTTGAAATTATTATAAGGTTTCATCTTATTTACTACCGTCGTTCTAAGTAAACAAGATGCATAAACACAATAAACATCACATGCAATTATATAGTAGTGACATGATCTAGCCAATATCATATGGCTCCTTTGATCTCCATCTTCGGGGCTCCATGATCATCTTCGTCACCGGCATGACACCATGATCTCCATCATCATGATCTCCATCATCATGATCTCCATCATCGTGTCTCCATGAAGTTGCTCGCCAACTATTACTTCTACTACTATGGCTAACGGTTTAGCAATAAAGTAAAGTAATTACATGGCATTAAATCATTGACACGCAGGTCATACAATAATTAAGACAACTCCTATGGCTCCTGCCGGTTGTCATACTCATCGACATGCAAGTCGTGATTCCTATTACAAGAACATGATCTCATACATCACAATATATCATTCATCATTCATCACAACTTTTGGCCATATCACATCACGAGGCAATTGCTGCAAAAACAAGTTAGACGTCCTCTAATTGTTGTTGCATCTTTTACGTGGCTGCAATAGGGTTCTAGCAAGAACGTTTTCTTACCTAAGATAAAGCCACAACGAGATTTGTCAACTTCTATTTACCCTTCATAAGGACCCTTTTCATCGAATCCGCTCCAACTAAAGTGGGAGAGACAGACACCCGCTAGCCACCTTATGCATCTAGTGCATGTCAGTCGGTGGAACCTGTCTCACGTAAGCGTACGTGTAAGGTCGGTCCGGGCCGCTTCATCCCACAATACCGCTGAAGCAAAATAAGACTAGTAGCGGCAAGAAAGTTGACAACATCTATGCCCACAACAAATTGTGTTCTACTCGTGCAATAGAGAACTACGCATAAACCTAGCTCCTGATGCCACTGTTGGGGAACGTTGCAGAAAATAAAAAATTTCCTACGGTTTCACCAAGATCCATCTATGAGTTCATCTAGCAACGAGTGATAGTAGTGCATCTACATACCTTTGTAGATCGCGAGCGGAAGCATTCAAGAGAACGGGGTTGAGGTAGTCGTACTCGTCGTGATCCAAATCATCGATGACTAAGTGCCGAACGGACAGCACCTCCGCGTTCAACAAACGTATGGAGCGGATGATGTCTCCTCCTTCTTGATCCAGCAAGGGGAAGGAGAGGTTGATGAAGATGCAGCAGCACGACGGCGTGGTGGTGGATGCAGCAGGGTTCCGGCAGAACTTCGCCAAGCTTCTGTGAGAGGGAGAGGTGTAGCAAGGAGGGGAGGGAGGCGCCAGCGTGTTGGGTGCGGCTGCCCTCCCACCCCCCTCTTTAAATAGGGACCCCCAAGGGGGCGCCGGCCCTAGAGATGGGATCTCTAGGAGGGGGGGGGGGGCGGCCAAGGGGGGTGGAGTGCCCCCCAAGGCAAGTGGAGGCACCCCCTCCCCTAAGGTTCCCAACCCTAGGCGGAGAGGGGGGCCCAGGGGGGCGCACCAGCCCACTAGGGGCTTGTTCCCCTCCCACTTCAGCCCATGGGGCCCTTCGGGATAGGTGGCCCCACCCGGTGGACCCCTGGGACCCTTCCAGTGGTCCCGGTACAATACCGGTGGACCCCAAAACTTTCCCAATGGCCGAAACTCGACTTCCCATATATAATTCTTTACCTCCGGACCATTCCGGAACTCCTCGTGACGTCCGGATCTCATCCGGGACTCCGAACAACTTTCGGTTTGCTGCATACTCATATTCATACAACCCTAGCGTCACCGAATCTTAAGTGTGTAGACCCTACGGGTTCGGGAGACATGTAGACATGTCCGAGACGGCTCTCCGGTGAATAACCAACAACAGGATCTGGATACCCATGTTGGCTCCCACATGCTCCTCGATGATCTCATCGGATGAACCACGATGTCGAGGATTTAAGCAACCCCGTATACAATTCCCTTTGTCAATCGGTACGTTACTTGCCCGAGATTCGATCGTCGGTATCCCAATACCTTGTTCAATCTCGTTACCGGCAAGTCACTTTACTCGTACCATAATGCATGATCCCGTAACCAGACACTTGGTCACTTTGAGCTCATTATGATGATGCATTACCGAGTGGGCCCAGAGATACCTCTCCGTCATACGGAGTGACAAATCCCAGTCTCGATCCGTGTCAACCCAACAGACACTTTCGGAGATACCTGTAGTGCACCTTTATAGTCACCCAGTTACGTTGTGACGTTTGATACACCCAAAGCACTCCTACGGTATCCGGGAGTTACACGATCTCATGGTCTAAGGAAAAGATACTTGACATTGGAAAAGCTCTAGCAAACGAACTACACGATCTTTGTGCTATGCTTAGGATTGGGTCTTGTCCATCACATCATTCTCCTAATGATGTGATCCCATTATCAATGACATCCAATGCCCATAGTCAGAAACCATGACTATCTGTTGATCAACGAGCTAGTCAACTAGAGGCTCACTAGGGACATGTTGTGGTCTAAGTATTCACACGTGTATTACGATTTCCGAATAATACAATTATAGCATGAATAAAAGACAATTATCATGAACAAGGAAATATAATAATAATCCTTTTATTATTGCCTCTAGGGCATATTTCCAACAGAGGTCTCCGCCGACCCAATGATGGAGGCGGCGGCCGACCTCTCGAGAGAGAGTGGGGCCCTAAGTCAAGAAAAATGAAGCAATAAAGCTTAGACAGAACCAGTAAGAAAGGAAACGCACGAGAGCAGATACTTACGCCGACACCATAGGAGGCGCCTTTGGGAGCCTCCGGAGCTTGGCCACCTTTGCCGCGGCTTCCTTCCGCCTGGTCGCGGCGGCCGGGTTCTTGGGCTTCTTCGGCGCGCTGCCAAACAAGACCGTGCCTTGCTTTCGCTTACGCGAGCCGCCTCGAGAAGTCGGCTTGGCAGAGGGGCCCATGCCCGCCCTGCTAGCACCCCGTGTGGGGCGCGGCTCGTTTTCCTCATCGTCGTCGGGCCAAGTTTCGATGCCGCCCATTTTCTCGGAGCCGCCTGCTCCGTCGCCGCCGCCTACGGTGTTGTCCTCAAAGGCGGCCTCCCCCAGGTCGGGGTCGTCCAGGTCACTCACCTCCCAGTCCGGCTGGTAGATTCCACCCGGCCCCATGACGCCGGCCATCGCCGGGGACATATAGATCTACGTCTAAAGATTGACTATTCAAGACCGAGATCAAGACCAAGACAAGTACTAAAAAGAGAGGGCTAAAGAGCTTACGACAGGCGGCGGGTTGGCGCGGGAGTATGCTGTTTGCTAAACCACCAAGACCCCTCCGGCAGCTTGAGGTCGGTGATTTCATTCACCAGCCGGGCCACGTCGGCAGATGGCATGGCCCTTGTGCATGTCTGGCTGGGGTCGCGGTGCTCGCTCATCCGACAGATCAGATGAGGCCGGCCTTTGAGTGGGAGAACCCGGCGCTTAACAAAGGCGACCAGCAAGTCGGACGCCACGAGGCCCTCCGCCTCCGTCAGCACCCAGAGCCGGTTGATGGCGGTGGTAGCGGTGGCCGACACGGGCTTCGGCTTATAGCCCCAGTTGGCCCGAGGTTCAGCCGGAGGGCCGGCTTCGAAGGCCGGCAGGTTGATGAAGTTGACGGCCGGGTCAACATTCTCCACATAGAAATATGATTTCTACCACAGTTTCACCAACTATGAGAACTTGATGACGGGGAAGGCGTTCTTCCCCGATGGCCAGCGCACCGCGACGAAGGCACCGCACTGGGCCACCTTCTCCTTGGCGTGTATTGGCATTAGTAATACTAATTGTACCCTCGATTTCTATCAGATGTTGCCACTTTGATATGTTGAATAATCAATACTTTCATATGTTGAACACAGTTTTAAGTTATGATCTCAGATTAAAAAAATCAAGTTATGATCAGAATCTGTGGTACTCTTCCCCTATTTTTTATCTTTTATATACTATAGAATTCATATAAAAATATAGCTATAATCCTTTATACATGCCAAAGACAAGAGGTTGTAAAAAATGTAAGCCTTGAATTTTGAATACACACTCCTAAAATCCTGGGCCCGCCCCTGGATGCCGAGGTATCCTTCGCACGCCGTGACGAAGGCGGACATCAACGTCACGGTGTTGGGCGCCACATGATGCGGCTAAAGATGGTAGAACTCCATAAAGGAGCGGAAGAACTGGCTCGCCGGCCGGCCGAAGCTCCGGACGAAGTTTGAGCGGAAGACGGCCTACTCGTTCCCCTGCGGTGCCGGCGAGATTTCCATCTCCGGTGGCACACGCACTCTGACGGAGCCCGCGCCAGGCAAGCGACGCGTGGCCCGAAGGAAAGTGAGGTGGTCGTCGATCACCAATGAGCCGTCCCAGTCTCCGCCCTTCTCACGCGCCACGGACTCGAGGCAAAGCTAAGCGAGAAGCTTGGGGTGAAGGGAGCTGGCGACGGCGAGCTGTGGCGGAGCGCAGAAATGCGGCAGCAGCAAGGAAGAAGGAGGAAATGGCGATAGGAGGGGAGGGGGCGCGTGCTCCACTGCCCCCCTCCTCCCCCTACTTATAGCCCTCGGGCTACGAAGCCGAGGGGGCAGGGCGTGGGATCATGGGATTAACTGCGCCCACGACCCCACGACCCCACGACCCCGTGTTTATTCCGCAAAGTTACGACGCAGTAACTCCCCCTCGAATCGCAACCGCCCGCCTCGGCCGCAGTAAATCCTCCCACGCGCCGAGGCCCGGTGGTGGCGGGCCCGGTCTGCTATCACATCCCATCGTGGGCGTGGGTTGGCAGGACTGGCCCGGTTGGCGTACGCCGCGTGGCATGCCCACAGCAAGCGGCGAGCCGGGAGGCTTACCCAGCACGCCACCCGTTTCCCGCCTTGGCGCTTCGAAGTTATCAAATGTGCCCGCCTAGTAGTATCGGCTCTTGGCAGTCGGCGCGCCAGGAGGCAGCCCACGCATTTGGCAAAAACATGATGAGGACGAAAACTGCTAAGGCTCCCCGATTTGTCAGCCGTGGCGCCTCACCAACTTTGGGGACTACTATCGGAGTAATAGGCCACGGGTAGCCCAACCCGAGTCCCTGAGCCTTTCAAGACATTGGGCTTGCGGCGCCCCACGAGCCTACAGAATAAAGCGCCGCCTTCTGGGGGCCGGCTGGCTCATACGGCCGACTGCCAGAAGACGGCCAGGTACCAGAAGACGGCACCAAGACGGGCCGACTCCTAGCCGGTGGCCTTCGGAGAGGCCGGCTCCTAGCAGGCGGCCCACGGTCCCCTCAGAGTCTGCGCCACCCCATTAAGAAGACAAGACAATATGAGGCTACAGTGTAGCCCATCACCCCCGTATCCCGGGCCTGGTGTGGTCACAGTGCCCCGTACAAGCGAAGATCTCCGCACGACGCAACACTGTCGCCACTCCGCCCTTGACATCACCCCTGAGCGGCAGGGCGTACTCCCACGACGGCCTGTCGGTACGGCACGCAGGCGGCGGGCCCTACTGAAGGAAATATGCCCTAGAGGCAATAATAAAGTTATTATTTATTTCCTTATATCATGATAAATGTTTATTATTCATGCTAGAATTGTATTAACCGGGAACATAATACATGTGTGAATACATAGACAAACAGAGTGTCACTAGTATGCCTCTACTTGACTAGCTCATTAATCAAAGATGCTTATGTTTCCTATCCATGGACAAAGAGTTGCCATTTGATTAACGGGATCACATCATTAGGAGAATGATGTGATTGACTTGACCCATTCCGTTAGCTTAGCACTTGATCGTTTAGTATGTTGCTGTTGCTTTCTTCATGACTTATACATGTTCCTATGACTATGAGATTATGCAACTCCCGTTTACCAGAGGAACACTTTTTGTGCTACCAAACGTCACAACGTAACTGGGTGATTATAAAGGTGCTATACAGGTGTCTCCGAAGGTACATGTTGGGTTTGCGTATTTCGAGATTAGGATTTGTCACTCCGATTGTCGGAGAGGTATCTCTGGGCCCTCTCGGTAATACACATCACTTAAGCCTTGCAAGCATTGCAACTAATGAGTTAGTTGCGGGATGATGTATTACGAAATGAGTAAAGAGACTTGCCGGTAACGAGGTTGAACTAGGTATTGAGATACCGACGATCGAATCTCGGGCAAGTAACATACCGATGACAAAGGGAACAACGTATGTTGTTATGCGGTCTGACCAATAAAGATCTTCGTAGAATATGTGGGAGCCAATATGAGCATCCAGTTTCCGCTATTGGTTATTGACCGAAGACGTGTCTCGGTCATGTCTACATAGTTCTCAAACCCGTAGGGTCCGCACACTTAACGTTACGATGAAAGTTATATTATGAGTTTATATGTTTTGATGTACCGAAGGTTGTTTGGAGTCCCGGATGTGATCACGGATATGACGAGGAGTCTCGAAATGGTCGAGACATGAAGATTGATATATTGGAAGCCTATGTTTGGATATCAGAAGTGTTCCGGGTGAAATCGGGATTTTACCGGAGAACCGGGAGGTTACCGGAACCCCCCGGGAGGTTAATGGGCCTTAGTGGGCCTTTACGGAGAAGAGGAGAGGCGGCCAGGGCTGGGCCGCGCGCCCCTCCCACCTAGTCCGAATAGGACAAGGAGAGGGGGGCGGCGCCCCCCTTCCTTCCTCTCTCCCTCCTCTTTCCCCCTCCCAAGTCCTAATCCAACTAGGAAGGGGGGAAGTCCTACTCCCGGTGGGAGTAGGACTCCTCCCGGCGCGCCTCTCCCCTTGGCCGACCGCACCCCCCTTGCTCCTTTATATACGGGGGAAGGGGGGCACCCTAGACACAACAATTGATCATTGATCTCTTAGCCGTGTGCGGTGCCCCCCTCCACCATAGTCCACCTCGATAATACTGAAGCGGTGCTTAGGCGAAGCCCTGCGTCGGTAGAACATCAACATCGTCACCACGCCGTCGTGCTGACGAAACTCTCCCTCAACACTCGGCTGGATCGGAGTTCGAGGGACATCATCGGGTTGAACATGTGCTGAACTCGGAGGTGCCATACGTTCGGTACTTGATCGGTCGGATCATGAAGACATACGACTACATCAACTGCGTTGTGCTAACGCTTCTGCTTACGGTCTACGAGGGTACGTAGACAACACCCTCCCCTCTTGTTGCTATGCATCACCATGATCTTGCGTGTGCATATGAATTTTTTTGAAATTACTACGTTCCCCAACAGTGGTATCAGAGCCTGGTTTTATGCGTAGATGTCATATGCACGAGTAGAACACAAGTGAGTTGTGGGCGATATAAGTCATACTGGTTACCAGCATGTCATACTTTGGTTCAGCGGTATTGTGAGATGAAGCGGCCCAGACCGACATTACGCGTATGCTTACGCGAGACTGGTTTCACCGCCATGAGCACTAGTTGCTTAAAGGTGACCGGCAGGTGTCTGTCTCTCTCACTTTAGTTGAACCAGTGTGGCTACGCCCGGTCCTTGCGAAGGTTAAAACAACACCAACTTGACAAACTATCGTTGTGATTTTTGATGCGTAGGTAAGAGCGGTTCTTGCTAAGCCCGTAGCAGCCACGTAAAATTTGAAACAACAAAGTAGAGGACGTCTAACTTGTTTTTGCAGGGCATGCTGTGATGTGATATGGTCAAGACATGATGCTAAATTTTATTGTATGAGATGATCATGCTTTGTAACCGAGTTATCGGCAACTGGCAGGAGCCATATGGTTGTTGCTTTATTGTATGCAATGCAATCGCCCTGTAATGCTTTACTTTATCACTAAGCGGTAGTGATAGTCGTAGAAGCATAAGATTGGAGAGACGACAACGATGCTACGATGGAGATCAAGGTGTCGCGCCGGTGACGATGGTGATCATGACGGTGCTTCGGAGATGGAGATCACAAACACAAGATGATGATGGCCATATCATATCACTTATGTTGATTGCATGTGATGTTTATCTTTTATACATCTTATCTTGCTTTGATTGACCGTAGCATTATAAGATGATCTCTCACTAAATTTCAAGATAAAAGTGTTCTCCCTGAGTATGCACCATTGCCAAAGTTCGTCGTTCCCAGACACCACGTGATGATCGGGTGTGATAAGCTCTACGTCCATCTACAACGGGTGCAAGCCAGTTTTGCACACGCAGAATACTCAGGTTAAACTTGACGAGCCTAGCATATGTAGATATGGCCTCGCAACATTGAGACCGAAAGGTCGAGCGTGAATCATATAGTAGATATGATCAACATAGTGATGTTCACCATTGAAAACTACTCCATTTCACGTGATGATCGGTTATGGTTTAGTTGATTTGGATCACGTGATCACTTAAAGGATTAGAGAGATGTCTTTCTAAGTGGGAGTTCTTAAGTAATATGATTAATTGAACTTTAATTTATCATGAACTTAGTACCCGATAGTATCTTGCTTGTCTATTGATTGTAGATAGATGGCCCGTGCTGTTGTTCCGTTGAATTTTAATGTGTTCCTTGAGAAAGTAAAGTTGAAAGATGATGGTAGCAATTACACGGACTGGGTCCGTAACTTGAAGATTATCCTCATTGCTGCATAGAAGAATTACGTCCTGGAAGCACCGCTGGGTGCCAGGCCTGCTGCAGGAGCAACACCAGATGTTGTGAACATCTAGAAGAGCAAAGCTGATGACTACTCGATAGTTCAGTGTGCCATGCTTTACGACTTAGAACCGGGACTTCAACAATGTTTTGAACGTCATGGAGCATATGAGATGTTCCAGGAGTTGAAGTTAATATTTCAAGCAAATGCCCGGATTGAGAGATATGAAGTCTCCAATAAGTTCTATAGCTGCAAGATGGAGGAGAATAGTTCTGTAAGTGAGCATATACTCAAAATGTCTGGGTATAATAATCACTTGATTCAACTGGGAGTTAATCTTCCGGATGATAGCGACATTGACAGAATTCTTCAATCACTGCCACCAAGCTACAAGAGCTTCGTGATGAACTATAACATGCAAGGGATGAATAAGACGATTCCCGAGCTCTTCGCAATGCTAAAAGCTGCGGAGGTAGAAATCAAGAAGGAGCATCAAGTGTTGATGGTCAATAAGACCACTAGTTTCAAGAAAAAGGGCAAAGGAAAGAAAAGGGGGAACTTCAAAAAGAACAGCAAGCAAGTTGCTGCTCAGGAGAAGAAACCCAAGTCTGGACCTAAGCCTGAAACTGAGTGCTTCTACTGCAAGCAGACTGGTCACTGGAAGCGGAACTGCCCCAAGTATTTGGCGGATAAGAAGGATGGCAAGGTGAACAAAGGTATATGTGATATACATGTTATTGATGTGTACCTTACTAGAGCTCGCAGTATCACCTGGGTATTTGATACTGGTTCTGTTGTTAATATTTGCAACTCAAAACAGGGACTACAGATTAAGCGAACACTGGCAAAGGACGAGGTGACGATGCGCGTGGGAAATGGTTCCAAAGTCGTTGTGATCACGGTCGGCACGCTACCTCTACATCTACCTTCGGGATTAGTATTAGACCTAAATAATTGTTATATGGTGCCAGCGTTGAGCATGAACATTATATCTGAATCTTGTTTGATGCGAGACGGTTATTCATTTAAATCAGAGAATAATGGTTGTTCTATTTATATGAGTAATATCTTTTATGGTCATGCACCCTTGAAGAGTGGTCTATTTTTGATGAATCTCGATAGTAGTGATACACATATTCATAATGTTGAAGCCAAAAGATGCAGAGTTGAAAATGATAGTGCAACTTACTTGTGGCACTGCCGTTTGGGTCATATCAGTGTAAAGCGCATGAAGAAGCTCCATACTGATGGACTTTTGGAACCACTTGATTATGAATCACTTGGTACTCGAACCTTGCCTTTTGGGCAAGATGACTAAAATGCCGTTCTCCGGTACAATGGAGAAAGCAACAGATTTATTGGAAATCATACATACAGATGTATGTGGTCCAATGAATGTTGAGGCTCGTGGCGGATATCGTTATTTTCTCACCTTCACAGATGATTTGAGCAGATATGGGTATATCTACTTAATGAAACATAAGTCTGAAACATTTGAAAAGTTTAAAGAATTTCAGAGTGAAGTTGAAAATCATCGTAACAAGAAAAAAAAGTTTCTACGATCTGATCGTGGAGGAGAATATTTGAGTTAAGAGTTTGGTCTACATTTGAAACAATGCGAAATAGTTTCGCAACTCACGCCACCCGGAACACCACAGCGTAATGGTGTGTCCGAACGTCGTAATCGTACTTTACTAGATATGGTGCGATCTATGATGTCTCTTACTGATTTACCGCTATCGTTTTGGGGTTATGCTTTAGAGACGGCTGCATTCACGCTAAATAGGGCACCATCGAAATCCGTTGAGACGACGCCTTATGAACTATGGTTTGGCAAGAAACCAAAGTTGTCATTTCTTAAAGTTTGGGGCTGCGATGCTTATGTGAAAAAGCTTCAACCTGATAAACTCGAACCCAAATTGGAGAAATGTGTCTTCATAGGATACCCAAAGGAGACTGTTGGGTACACCTTCTATCACAGATCTGAAGGCAAGACATTCGTTGCTAAGAATGGATCCTGTCTAGAGAAGGAGTTTCTCTCGAAAGAAGTGAGTGGGAGGAAAGTAGAACTTGATGAGGTAACTGTACCTGCTCCCTTATTGGAAAGTAGCTCATCACAGAAATCTGTTCCTGTGACACCTACAACAATTAGTGAGGAAGTTAATGATGATGATCATGAAACTTCAGATCAAGTTGTTACTAGACCATGATGAGCCTACGAACAATGAAGAAGCGATGGTGAGCCCAGATTCCGCAAAATGTCTTGAGGCCATGAAATCTGAGATGGGATCCATGTATGAGAACAAAGTGTGGACTTTGGTTGACTTGCCCGATGATCGGCAAGCCATTGAAAATAAATGGATCTTCAAGAAGAAGACTGACACTGACGGTAATGTTACTGTCTACAAAGCTTGACTTGTCGCAAAAGGTTTTCGACAAGTTCAAGGGATTGACTACGATGAGACCTTTTCACCCGTAGCAATGCTTAAGTCTATCCGAAGCATGTTAGCGATTGCCGCATTTTAGATTATGAAATATGGCAGATGGATGTCAAAACTGCATTCCTAAACGGGTTTCCGGAAGAAGAGTTGTATATGATGCAGCCAGAAGGTTTTGTCGATCCAAAGGGAGCTAACAAAGTGTGCAAGCTCCAGCGATCCATTTATGGACTGGTGCAAGCCTCTCGGAGTTGGAATAAATGCTTTGATAGTGTGATCAAAGCATTTGGTTTTGTACATACTTTTGGAGAAGCCTGTATTTACAAGAAAGTGAGTGGGAGCTCTGTAGCATTTCTGATATCATATGTGGATGACATATTGCTGATTGGAAATGAGATAGAATTTCTGGATAGCACAAAGGGATACTTGAATAAGTGTTTTTCAATGAAAGACCTCGGTGAAGCTGCTTACTTATTGGGCATTAAGATCTATAGAGATAGATCAAGACGCTTAATTGGACTTTCACAAAGCACATACCTTGACAAAGTTTTGAAGAAGTTCAAAATGGATCAAGCAAAGAAAGGGTTCTTGCCTGTATTACAAGGTGTGAAGTTGAGTAAGACTCGAAGCCCGACCACTGCAGAAGATAGAACGAAAATGAAAGATGTTCCCTATGCTTCAGCCATAGGCTCTATCATGTATGCAATGCTGTGTACCAGACCTGATATGTGCCTTGCTATAAGTCTAGTAGGGAGGTACCAACAAAGTAATCCAGGAGTGGATCACTGGACAGCGGTCAAGAACATCCTGAAATACCTGAAAAGGACTAAAGATACGCTTCTCATTTATGGAGGTGACAAAGAGCTCATCATAAATGGTTACGTTGATGCAAGATTTGACACTGATCCGGACGATTCTAAATCGCAAACCAGATATGTGTTTACATTGAACGGTGGAGCTGTCAGTTGGTCCAGTTATAAACAAAGCGTCGTGGCGGGATCTACATGTGAAGAGGAGTACATAGCTGCTTCGGAAGCAACAAATGAAGGAGTCTGGATGAAGGAGTTCATATCCGATCTAGGTGTCATATCTAGTGTATCGGGTCCAATGAAAATCTTTTGTGACAATACTGGTGCAATTACCTTGGCGAAGGAATCCGGATTTCACAAGAGAACCAAGCACATCAAGAGACGCTTCAATTCCATCCGGGATCTAGTCCAGGTGGGAGACATAGAAATTTGCAAGATACATACGGATCTGAATATTGCAGACCCGTTGACTAAGCCTCTTCCACGAGCAAAACATGATCAGCACCAAGGCTCCATGGGTGTTAGAATCATTACTGTGTAATCTAGATTATTGACTCTAGTGCAAGTGGGAGACTGAAGGAAATATGCCCTAAAGGCAATAATAAAGCTATTATTTATTTCCTTATATCATGATAAATGTTTATTATTTATGCTAGAATTGTATTAGCCGGAAACATAATACATGTGTGAATACATAGACAAACAGAGTGTCACTAGTATGCCTCTACTTGACTAGCTCATTAATCAAAGATGGTTATGTTTCCTAGCCATGGACAAAGAGTTGTCATTTGATTAACAGCATCACATAATTAGGAGAATGATGTGATTGACTTGACCCATTCCGTTAGATTAGCACTTGATCGTTTAGTATGTTGCTGTTGCTTTCTTCATGACTTATACATGTTCCTATGACTATGAGATTATGCAACTCCCGTTTACCGGAGGAACACTTTGTGTGCTACCAAACGCCACAACGTAACTGTGTGATTATAAAGGTGCTCTACAGGTGTCTCCGAAGGTACATGTTGGGTTGGCGTATTTCGAGATTAGGATTTGTCACTCCGATTGTCGGAGAGGTATCTCTGGGCCCTCTCGGTAATACACATCACTTAAGCCTTGCAAGCATTGCAACTAATGAGTTAGTTGCGGGATGATGTATTACAAAACGGGTAAAGAGACTTGCCGGTAACGAGATTGAACTAGATATTGAGATACCGACGATCGAATCTCGGGCAAGTAACATACCGATGACAAAGGGAACAACGTATGTTGTTATGCGGTCTGACCGATAAAGATCTTCGTAGAATATGTGGGAGCCAATATGAGAATCCAGGTTCCGCTATTGGTTATTGACCGGAGACGTGTCTCGGTCATTTCTACATAGTTCTCGAACCCGTAGGGTCCGCATGCTTAACGTTACGATGACAATTATATTACGAGTTTATATGTTTTGATGTACCGAATGTTGTTCGGAGTCCCGAATGTGATCACGGACATGACGAGGTGTCTCGAAATGGTCGATACATGAAGATTGATATATTGGAAGCCTATGTTTGGATATCAGAAGTGTTCTGGGTGAAATCGGGATTTTACTGGAGTACCGGGAGGTTACCGGAACCCCCCGGGAGGTTAATGGGCCTTAGTGGGCCTTTACGGAGAAGAGGAGAGGCGGCCAGGGCTGGGCCGCGCGCCCCTCCCCCCTAGTCCGAATAGGACAAGGAGAGGGGGGCGGCGCCCCCCTTCCTTCCTCTCTCCCTCCTCTTTCCCCCTCCCAAGTCCTAATCCAACTTAGAAAGGGGGGGAGTCCTACTCCCGGTGGGAGTAGGACTCCTCCCGGCGCGCCTCTCCCCTTGGCCGGCCGCACCCCCCCTTGCTCCTTTATATACGGGGGCAGGGGGGCACCCTAGACACAACAATTGATCATTGATCTCTTAGCCATGTGCGGTGCCCCCCTCCACCATAGTCCACCTCGATAATACTGTAGCGGTGCTTAGGCGAAGCCCTGCGTCGTTAGAATATCAAGTCGTCGTGTTGACGAAACTCTCCCTCAACACTCGGCTGGATCGGAGTTAAAGGGACGTCATCGGGCTGAACGTGTGCTGAACTCGGAGGTGCCGTATGTTCGGTACTTGATCGGTCAGATCGTGAAGACGTACGACTACATCAACCGCGTTGTGCTAACGCTTCCGCTTACGGTCTACGAGGGTACGTAGACAACACTCTCCCATCTCGTTGCTATGCATCACCATGATCTTGCGTGTGCGTAGGATTTTTTTTGAAATTACTACATTCCCCAACACCTACCACGCAGCCAAGGCCCAGAGGGCGGCGTAGCCTGGTCAGTCGGACCCAAGGGGATCTGGCTTCTGGAAGGCGGCCAGGCCCTCTCTCGGGGCCCGTGCGCCATTAAGCAGACGAGACACGCTGAGGCTACAGTGATCTCCCACCAGACGGCGGGACTGTAGCCACGCCCTTCCTACGACCAAGCATGCATTATTAGCCTTATGGCCACAGTAACCAGCCAACCAGACCCAACAGCGGCGGAGGCGGCCTGTCGGCTCCGTACCAGACCAGTCGGCGGGCCCCAGCAGCCGGCAGAGAATTCGACGACCGGAGAGCAGACAGCCGGGCCCTACACCCAACCAGATTACCAATGTACCCCTGGGGTAGGCCTATATAAGCCCCCCAGGGCACCCATGCAAAGGGTTCGGGATCAGATAGAACTAGACTCATACATAGAGGGAGAAGAGAGCTAGCCCTGCCTCCTTCAACCTCTAGCATACAACTCAAGGAGCACCATTATACTCACTAGTGCCTTAGTGATCATGCGGAGACCCCGCAGAGCAGGAGTAGGGGTGTTATCTCCTAGGAGAGGCCCAAACCTGGGTAAAGTACGCCGGCGTTCGTGTCTACGCCTCATCCCGCTTCCAGGCACCGGCGACGTTCTACTCGCTCCCACCATGATAAGCCATTCTTTGACATATGTCGCACCCAACCCCCGACATGCTTCTACATATCAAACCAAATCGTGATATCCAACTAAAAACAAATCGTGATACACAGCCGAAATTTTGACAAAAAAGGCTGAACCAAACCTAGGGCTAAAAAATACACTCAAAACAACTACTCCCTACATCCCATAATGTAAGAAATTTTTCGACACTAGGCACGGAAGGAGTAGATTTGAACCGAAAATTTTTTGGGCCGAGGTCTATGGGGTTTCTTACCGTGCCGTGTGGGACGGCCTGCGGAGAAGGGACAGGTTGTGGGCCAGACGAAAACACCATTGAACTTGGGAATTCCCGTGTAATGCAAACGTGGCGGTGGATGATGCTTTAGATAAGGGTTAGATTATGAAATGCTACATCCGTCTAATGATATAAAAGCGTTTTTTGCACTTATGAGATGGAGGAGTACCTTTAAAGTAGCATTAGTTTGAGTTAAACTTGGTTAGCAAGGTGATGTTTGTCGTTCCTGCCCACGCAAAAAGGAAAGCGGTGGAGGGAGGCATCTTTGTTGTACCGGCCGCTAGGACAAGGCTGCAAACTTGTGCGTGAGCCATGAGAAACATGCATGCATGCATCTCTCTCTCATTCTCTTTCTCTGAGTTATGTCACTGTAGTGTAGGATTACAGACGTTTATAGACCCAATCATTTTATGCAAGGCAGGATCCAATTGCGCAGCCCTGAAAGTACAAGGCATGCATGGCCGAAACAAGGAACAAGGCATCAAGTACGTACGTATCAAGTGGTGGTGGTCATACTGGAACGGATCCTCCATCTTAAATTTTCGGTCTACTCTGTCTCGCAGTCCACTGTCCAGTTCAATTAAGCGATGTTGCATTTCTTTTCTACTTTTCATTCAAGAAAAGAATCTGCGTGTAGATGAGACACTGTAGGTGTAGAAAAAAGAAGTGAAAAACTCCAACCACCAAATCTACCAACAGTCTACTACGTGATGGCATGTAATCTACTATACACAGACAATTTTCATCATGGATCTATGGGCAGAAACCATCACATCAAGAAGAGATCCGCCTGCGCCGTGCCATGATGTCCCGTCCAGATTTCCTGGTACCGAGCTAGGCCTAGCTCTAGCTGCACCTTTCTCGTGATCCACTCCACACATGATGCACTTTATGTCCCGTCACACGCAGGTTTCAGCCTTCCACCGGGGTCAAAGCTTCGGACCATGGTAACTTGGTAAGTCCACACCAATTTTGCCATGCCCTATGATCCGTGGCATTTGAATTCCCGTAAGAGCATCTCCAACTGCCACGCTAAATAAGCGTCGCGCCGCAAATTTGCCCATTTTAGCATGCGTGCAATTGGTAGAGTGTCCCCAGCAGGCGCATAATAACCGCGCGGTCCGAATTGTCATCGCGCGCTGCGTATTTGGGGCGCCCACTTCTGCGCGCGGCACACACGAGCGCTCGCACCGCACTCTCTCCACCGCGCCACCTTCGCCCCGCACGCGCCGGCGCCGACGAACTGACCCGATGGACGCACGTGGCGGCACCCCTCTCACCCCATCCTACAGCCGCGAACCCTCCACCGCCGCCACCGCCGTTGTCGCCGCCGCCGCAAACCCTAACGCTAGGAGCGTTGGCATGGACTTATGGCACGAACTTGGTTGAATGATGTTTGTGATTCAAATTATATGTCATGTATTTTGTGTTGATGTGTGAAATTTATATTCTGTGTCCAAAATGAACAAATGTGGAGGCGCCGGCTGCTCGCGCGTGCTGCGTTTTAGCGCAGCTGCTGGAGCCAGCGCTGCGCGCCGCGCCAAACCTGGTGCGCCGCAAACCAGATTTTAGTGCGCCGCGCACGCGCCTGGTGGAGATGCTCTAAATTGGCATCAAATCTGGAGTAGTTTGCGGGTGTCCAGACTCATGCCACGCACGCGTCTGACTATGCGGTCCCACCAGAACTCATTGCCGTGCCTCCCGCTCTCGAAACATCGCCACACATTCATATCACACAGCCGCTGCAGAGCGACGTGACCGGACGGAAGGCCAGCGCTGCTTCAATGCGAACGCGCTGACTGAGAAGCCTACTCAAACCGTTGTGCCACATTGAAGCGACGTCGTTCCGCATGCCCTGACTATTGAAGCAGGGCGCCGACGTCGGCCAAAACACATCTTATCTCCTCTCCACGCCCCACCGCCCAACTGCTCTCCTCTCCGCTCACCACCGTCGCCGCTCCTTCTCTCTACACAACAAAGATGACCAAGTCCGGCTAGAGCAGCTGGTTTTTGGTGCCGGCCGGTGGATCTGCCTTTCTAGGCGGATCATGTGGTGCTGCCCACGTTTTCCAGGGACTTCCTCCTCCGCTACCCCGACGAACAAGGAGGATATTGTGCACTCCTCCAAATAGGAAGTGGAGCAACGGCAACCTCCCCTCCCCACGAAAGACGCCATGCCGGAACAGGAGTACTAGGTGCACCCAGAGCTCCTCCTCGAGCTATCGATATGCGACCGCGGTCAAGCGCCTCCCTCGCCGCCTTTACACTGCGTCATGGACAAGCCAGCTGAAAGGATCGATATAGTTGACTAGAGGGGGGGGGTGAATAGGCAACTAACAATTCTTAGCTTTTTTTTATCAAATTAAACTTTGCATTAAAGTAGGTTGTCTAGATATGCAACTAGGTGAGCAACCTATATGATGCAACAACAATAAGCACACAAGCAAGCAACGGAAATAACACAATATAGCTTGCACAAGTAAAGGTGAGAGATGACCAAAAGTGGAACCGATGGAGACGAGGATGTGTTACCGAAGTTCCTTCCTTTTGAGGGGAAGTACGTCTCCGTTAGAGCGGTGTGGAGGCACAATGCTCCCCAAGAGGCCACTAGGGCCACCGTATTCTCCTCACACCCTCACACAATGTGAGATGCCGTGATTCCACTATTGGCGCCCTTGGAGGCGGCGACCAAACCTTTAGAAACAAGGTTGATGCAATCTCCAAAACTTAATTGGAGGCTCCCAACGACACCATGAAGCTTCACCAAAATGGACTATGGCTCCGAGGTGACCTCAACCGTCTAGGGTGCTCAAACACCCAAGAGTAACAAGATCCGCAAGGGATTAGTGGGGGGAATCAAATTTCTCTTGGTGGAAGTGTAGATCGGGGCCTTCTCAACCAATCCCTAGAAAATCAACAAGTTTGATTGTCTAGGGAGAAAGATCGGGCGAAAATAGAGCTTGGACCAACAATGGAGCTTAGGGATCGAAGAGGTAGTCAACTAGAGGAAGAAGACACCCCTTTTATAGTCACAGGACAATTCCAGCCGTTACCCATCAACTCAGCCCGCGACCCGTGGTACTACCGCAGGCCAGCGGCGGTACTACCGCACGGACCTGCGGTACTACCACGGAGGCTCGCGGTACTACCGTGGGCACGGCAGGGCCTGGACTCGTTCTGATGAGCACCGACAAGCGACGGTAGAACCGCTGGCGTGGTACTACCGCAAGGCAGGCACAGTCCAGGCACGGTAGGCATGAATATAAAAAATTACATCCGTGACTACCTCCGCTGAGATTATATCTATGCAAAAGTCCGACACGGTACTACCGCAAACCAGGTGCGGTACTACCGTGTAGGGCATGGATGTAAAAAATTACACCCGCCCCTACTTCCGCTCATGCCGTTGTGCCTGACCAAGCTTCATGGTACTATCGCGCCGGGGCACGGTACTACCGCGTAGGGTGCGGATGTAAAAAATTACATCCGCCCCTACTACCGCTTACGTAGCAGCGCCTGGCCAGAGCTCATGGTACTACCGCTCAGGAGGAGCGGTACTACCGTGGGCGCCTACGGTACTACCGTGCCGTGGCCCGGTACTACCACTAGGGCCTGCGCTAGTACCGCTCTAGGGAGTAGTACTACCGCCAGCCTTTGAACATCAACACTAGAGTCCTTCATTCTGCACAGACACGGTGGGATGGAGGAAGCTCCAAAGAGCCAAAGGAAAGGATGTGCAAAAGGAACATGTGTACGTGAGATTCCACCCAAACCTTTCCAACGCGGACCCCCTCTTAATAGTACCGCTTTCCTACGACTCAAATCCACCGAAAAGAAACATAGAGAAATGCCGTCTTCAAAAGTCTTTGAGGGGCACCAAATCGTCTTGTGCTCCGACATGATATATCTGAAAAGCTCAATGCACACGATTAGTCCGCAAAAGCATTGTCATCAATCACCAAAACTACTAAGGGATAAATATGCCCTTACAATCTCCCCCTTTTTGGTGGACTGATGACAATACGGGATTTGCACATAGGGATATACAGTGAGGCAACGACAAACCCACAATCTATAAAATATAGACGGGATCCCCCTAGATGTGTGCACTCTAGAGATGTGCTTTGTATTGCACGACACACATACTAGGATCAACGCCCCCCCTATATTTTATATACAAGGCATCTCTTGCAATAGTATAATCAACACTAAGTAAGTAGGCAAGATGATGGATAAAACTAAGTAACTAAGACAGAAGGATAAACAAGAGTGCATATGTCTTACACCATATGATAGATAACTTGGTCTCACGAGCACAAACCAAACAAACTCAACCAAAGGAAACAAGGTTCAAAAGACGGAAAGCGAAGCAACAGAGCTAAAACACACGACACACGACATGCAAATCCTACACTCTCTCCCCCTTTGGCATCGAGACACCAAAAAGGCAGAGAGGACACCTATGACATAGGTGGTAGCTCAGGCTTAAAACGACTCCTCGTCGGACTCAGCAGCTCGAATGGGCTCCTCCTTCTCCTCCTCAGACTCAGTCCACATGAAGCCCTGCTTGGCCATCCAGTCCGCCTCGGGGGTGATGTGCTTCTCGGATCCGCTAGACACCTCCTCGCCAAGCTTCCTCAAGATCCTCTTGTCACGACGACGACTCTGCTTCTGAGCAACATGGGCCCTATACTGCCCCTGGGTCTGCATGCAGAACATCTTCTTCTTCTTTGTCTTCAGCTTCTTCGCCCAAGAGGGCTTAGAGGAGGGAGGGGTGTATCCATCAGAACTTTCCTCATCAGCTTCCTCCTCCTTGATCTCATCCTCATCCACATCCATTGTGGCAGCCGCGGCCTCAACACTGGTGGTGTTAGCCCATTGGCTCTTGATGCGGAGCTTGATGGGCTCATGACGAATCTAGTCGGGGCCAACAAACTCATCATCGGGATAGAGCTTCTCCCAAGTCTTAGAGATCAAGAGAAACAGGTAAGGCCCATAGATGGGGACCTTACGGTTGAACACCGCAAACTGAAGCTCGCACCACATGATATTTGAGACATCAAGGGGTTGAGTCTGTGCCTGATGCACATCCTCACAAATGAGCTTCATATCCACAAGATAGGCATGCACCTGGCCAACGTCACCGATGCGCGGGAAGAGGGTGTTGCGGAAGATCCGATGCATGAAGTCCAGGAAGGAGTTCAGCACCCACACCTTCTTCTTACTAGTGAGTGTCTTCTCAACAAGGAAGGGTTGGAGCTTGTTCTTGTTGGCAGACTCAGTGTTGGCATGAGGGCGAACTCCAACGGGCGTGTCGAGCCCCTCATCAGGAATGTGAAGCAAATCCATGAAATCCTTCCACTTAACAGTCATCCGTTGACCATTGGTCATCCATGTCATGGTCCTTGCTTCATCAAAATGGAAGTGGACCAAAGCAAAGAACTGAGCCACAATGTCTGGGTCAAAGTCCAGGTGAAAGGTAAGCATGTGCTCAATGCCAGACTGCTCCACCAGAACCAAAGCTTCTCCAAAAATAGTTACGGTGCTTGTCTTGCCTCATGCACTACAAAAAAATACACTTTCATGATGATACGTGTTTGTCACAGTAGGTCGCATTTTTTTTCATGCATGTACATCCATGACAAATTTATGATAGAATCAAGATAGTCATACATGTGCTTCACAGAAGTGTTCCATGACATAACCAAAATTATCATCACGGAAGTGTCCACTTCCATGACGATAAATCGTGCGTCACAGAAGTGCTTTTGTCAAGGATGAATGATACGTGGCATCCACCGTAACGGAACGCCGTTAAGCTATCGGGTCGGGTTTTGGATCCGATAACCCGTTAACAGCCCCAACCAATGGGGATTTTCCACGCGTAAAATCATCATTGGCTGGAGGAAACACGTGTCGGCTCACCGTTGGGACAGATGTCATCCACTCATTGGACAGAAGGCGCCTATGGTACGTCGACACGTGGCACGACCCATCAAGTTTAAATGGGCCGGCCCAACTAAAGGCCCACAAGATTTTGTGGACCATAATGGGACGGCCCAGCTAAAGGCCCACGAGATTTTGCGGACCGTAATGGGCTGGCTCAGCTAAAGGCCCACGAGATTTCGCGGGCCATAATGGGCCGGCCCAGGTAAAGGCCCACAAGATTTTTGTGTTCCATAATGGGCCGGCCCAGGTAAAGGCCCACAACATTCTTGCGGATCATAATGGGCCGGCCCGGCTAAAGGCCCACGAGATTTCACCGACACTAATGGGCCGGCCCAGCTATAGGCCCACAAGATTTTGGGGACCCTAGTAGGCCGGCCCATTAACTGGCTGCCATGTTTTGGGCCAAATGCCGGCCCATATTTGATCCGGTCCATTAATGTCCTGCCACGTTCCGGGCCTAATAATGGCCCATATGAGATCCGGCCCGTTAAAAGCCTCCCACGTTCTGGGCCAAATCACGACCCAGATCAGGTCCGACCCTTTAAGAGGCTTCGGCCTCAATTATGGCCCATATCAGATTCGACCCGTTAACTGAACGTGATGCTTTTGGGCCCACTTGCCAAAGGCCCATTTAGTAATTCGACCTGATATTAGTTTCGGCCTATTAAGGGATCGTTTAACATTTCGTCCCTATATTAATTTTGGCCTGTTAAAAGCCCGTCATATAGTTGGGCCAAACTACGACCCGGTGTGCATCCGGCCTGCTCGTAGCTGATATCTGGTTGGGCCAAGCAAGGACCGAGACAATTTTGGCCTGTTAAAAGCCCGTGATTTGATTCGCACAATCATGGGCCGGGGTCCATTTCGGGCTGCTGCCGGCCCGTGACCTGTTCGGCACATTTCAGGCCCAACCTACGTCTCCGCCTCCTAAAAGCCCATTGAGTTTTCTTGCGGAAAGAGGGCCGGGGGTTACTCGGCCTATTAAAGGACCGAATCTACTAGTGGGCTAGTTTGACGGGGCCCATGATGCGGATCATACATCATGATTGCATGACGACCCGATTATGTACCGTAATTTTACGGTTTGGCCGCTTTACTGCGAAAACAGGATATATATACAGTAAAATAACTGCACCATCATGAATAAGAAAAAACCTAGACTATACAATAAAGAAATTATGGCATATTACATCCACTGGGCATCAAAGTTCGCCACTATGATAATAAACCACAAGCAGACATCAGATTACATACACTGGGCATCAAAGATCGCCACTAGTGCAAATAAACACGCCGACAAAATAATATACAAAACCGACAACACTTCAATAGAGTTCAAGAAAGGTTAGCCCTGCTGGCAAGCTGCAGCGCAAGCACCTGAGCAAGATGATGAGACTGCACTTGTTCAACACTTATATCTTCCTCACTCTGAAAGATAAACAAGCAGATAGATGACAGGTTTTGCACATAAAAGTAGCAGTGCTGACAATTCATCACATTTTACTGACGAATAAAGTTACATAGTTTAAAAATGCATTAACACAATATGGTATTGTCCAGGTCAAGACATGGCAGGAAATGACATTGTGAAGGAGTTGGCAGCTTCACGACACCACTGGATTACAGATCAAGAACTCATAAGTATCAATGGTTAGTGTGCTGTCAATTTATCCCATTTCAGATTGGCAAATAAAGAGACGATTTAAATAATAGTAGAATGATATGACATTGTTCATAGTTAAGACATTGCAGAATATGACATTGTGCTGTAGTGGGTAGGTTCACCGCACCACTGGATTACGGATGAAGAACAGAAGCATACATGCAGTACAAAATAAGATCGCTTGCTTTGTATAGTTTAATTTACATGGTATGAAGAAGGAACTTGGTTGTACAACTGAAAATTTAAATTGAGAAGGACAAACTTTTGTTTATGAACTACATAATAAACTTTAAACATGCAATTTGATGCAAACACCAAAAATAAACAGCTGTTGCAGTCATGCCTAACCAAATATACACAACAAAGTTTGAAGGCTTGAGAAGGACAAACTTACATTACTGGTGAAGACAGGATCTATAAAGCCCTTGTCCATGCTGATGGGGGGGGGGCAATTCAAGAAGTTTACCACAGAATCTTCTTCATAAGCATTGCCTTTATTCTACATTTTGTTAAGAGTATATATAGATGTGATAATATATGAAAAAATGGAGAATATTTAAGATAAGATGAAGAGTGATGCTACATAACCAAATAGCTATAAATGTATGTGCAGCAATACAGGCAAAAGGCATAGCCAAGAGCAATGCACAGCTAAACTTCTTCAGTACCAACCTTATGGTAAGAGTAAATATAGATCTGATGTGTAGAAAATGGAGAGCAAAGGAAAATAAGCTGCAGAGTGATGGTACATGAACAGCTACCTATCAATATAAGTACAATGATAAAGGACAGCATGTACTTACAAGAACAATGCAGAGCTAAAAAATTCATTGGCATTGGATATATTCTACACTAATGTAACCATTCATACAGATCAGATAATTTGGAGCGAATAATTGATAAGCAAGCTATCATGCATACTGCTGTCACATAATGAACCAGGTATGTGTGCAAGTATAGTGATACAGGACAACAGGTACTAACAAGAGCAAAGCAGCGGGCAGCATATTTGTGATACCCTGTCGTTCTTTTCAAACCGGAATTCTTCTTCAAGTAGATTTCCTGCAAAAAAGATCCATAAGGCACATGCGAAAAAGTAGAAGTTCAAATTTTCATGTGATTTCATAGTCAGTACCTCATCCTGGGAACGAGACCAGTGCATAACAAGGTTTTTCCATTCAATGTCTTCTAAATTTAGCACAGGAGGCTTCACCGGAAATTCGTTTATAGACTTGCCATCAAAGTGTGATTTCCTCAGATAACACCGATACTGCTGCAATGCTTCCTTGAAAAGCACAAGCAAGCTTTGCTCGTCATGACTATCCAGATGGACCCTCGCCTAGTTACAACAATGTAATGTAAATCATTGATGTGTTCGATCAGCAGAAAACAGGAAAATAATAACCATGAATAATAGCACTTACACGTAAGTTTGACAGGAAGATGTGAAAATGGTGTTTGTCTTCACTATGATCTTCCCATGATGGGAATATATGCACGTAGTCCCTAACAACATTGAAAGCATTGTCTTTTAAACTAGGAATGAATGGAATGGGGTTCCAATCTACAGGAATTGGCCGTCTCTGTAGTTGGGATAGGTCTTCGGCCGGTGGACTTGCTGTACTTTTTGCTGGAGTGAGATTTTTCTATGGTACGGCTGGTGCTATGGCAAATGAAATCGGTATACCTTTTGCTGGAGTGCAGGTCCTGTGTGGTGGGGCTACTGGTGTGGCCAGTGAAGTATGGGTACAGTCTGCTGGAGTCGGTCCTACATTTTGTGTCACTGGTTGTACAACCAATATAAGTGGGGCGCTGTCTGATTTCTCCGGCACCACCACGTTTTTCAAGGACTTTGCTAGTGCTCCTTCGGTTTCGGCAATCACCCTCTTCCTTTTTTATGTATGATGCACAAGAACAATATTTGAGTGGAAAAACATGGTATGATGATAGATGGAATATGTATTGATAATGGATGGGCATGGCATCTCGAGTTATATGATGAGTAAACTAAGCATATGGCAGTGCAACAAAGTAGAAGAAATGCAAGACAACATATGCAAGATACGCGCAATCAATAAAACCTTGCCAAATTAGAACATGCACCTTGATGGGTGAACAGGACAGGCCATCTGCCTTTGACTCCTCGAGGTTAGAATAGTCATTACTCGCTGGAGTAAGTGGGGAGCGTATGAGTTTCATTGCTTCCAGAATGGCACTCAATGCCTTGGTGCCAATTTTGTAAGTCATTGCAGTGTTCCACAATATTCTTCTGATGTGCGGATTCTGATATTCACTGTAATTGCATATAATATCTGAGAACCATGAAAACATAAATAGTTGTGAGATTATCTTTGTAATGCAGATGATATTCTAATATAGGGGCGCCCTTGTAAACACTTGTGTGCTATCACTGGATTCTGATGAGAGAGCTCATGCGTGCTGTAATATGGTGCGTGCATTTATATAATCCGGCACAAGTACACAAAAAAAGGCTCCAGAAGTGAGGATAGCTGGCAGATGACAGGTTCATAATATACTGTATAGAGAGTTTATTGCCAAACCATGATAACAAGAGCACACAACAACTAGGCAGATCATAGTGTACATAACAGGGGTACACCATAACCATGATATATAAATCGGGAAAGTGGAATTGGCTTGAAAATACGGTGTTGTATTGCCGCTAGTAGTTGAAAGCCTATCGATCACGTACAGGCCAGCTCTATTAGCTGTTGACTGCAGACGTCCCTGCGCCCCTTCCTGACAAGGAACATACTATACATACCAAATACAGAATAAACAAAGAGGTACATGTTAGAGAATAGAAGAGGAAGCATATATATTCTTGAGGTTCCGCTTCATTGCATACAATGTTGGTTGCCCACTCATGATGAATCACAGCACCCAAAGAAATGCAATTCCATGTTGTCTTTCTATATGTGGCAATTTTGAAAAAGAGTCATTAGGATCATATTCTGAACAAGAGTCAACAGGTGGGGAGCGTATGACTTTCATTGCATCCAGAATGGCACCCAATGCCTTGGTGCCAATTTTGTGGGTCATTGCAGTGTTTAGCTTCAAGAGTGGATTGCTGCTAGTGCGACACAAAGCAGCTACAGAGATCATAGTGTAGATATAATGGGAAAACCTTAAGCATCAGAGTAAAATCAGCAAAGTGGAACTTGCTGGAATATATGTGCTAGTTTACCGGTACGGCTAGAAAGGCTTCGGATACCAGCTCTCTTCAAGTGAAGGTGCGGTACTGTTAATATCCGTGTAACTCTCAAAGGCGACACAGCTCCCCACATTTCCTTGTTGTTCTTATAGGATTCAAGTGGGCAGGCCACTACAAATCCTATTCCTATGTTTACAAGATCCTACGAATCAAAGAGGCTCAAAGTGTCCATCACAACCGACCGTATAGACCTCTACACTACAAATGTCCCTGCTCACCTTCAGTACAAGGAACATACTGTACTACTATCAAACTCCCTCCGTTCCAAAATATAAGTCTTGGTAGAGATTTCCACTATGGATCACATACAGATGTATCCATATACATTTTAGAGTGTAGATTCACTCATTTTGCTCCATATGTAGTCCATGGTGGAATCTATACAAAGACTTGTATTTAGGAACGGAGAGAGTACATATTAAAGAAGAACGGAAGAGGAACATGGTAAAGAAGAGCAAGCAAATTTTGGATAATAAAATGTTGGTTGCGCAGTGCCCACACATGATGAGCCAGAGCGCATTAAGAATGCAACTCCCAGCTGTCTCTCGACCATTTCAGGCGGTTGGATGAAGATCCTACGTCACCTAACCCATCTTCTTCATCCTCTCTGATTCTTCCCATACAGAACACCGCACGAGCCGCCGGCCAGACCACCGGCATCCACCGCCCGTGTTCCTCCGCCACCCCCACCCCCACCCCCGCCCCAACCCCCACCCCATCGAGTTTTCTTTGTTCGGCGAGGCCCCACAACCACCCGAGCCCCTTCGTTCGCACCGGCGAACTCCGGCGAGCTCTGATAAATTTAGTCTACTGTGATTTAACTAGTGTGGAATATAAAAGGGGAAAACCATAAGCATTGGGAGTATAGTGTTGAGCGTGCCATGGCGGATCTGAAGGTGCAAACCGGACAAAGGCAACTTGACAACCAAGACAAGAAATCAGAGTAAAGCAGTGGCGATCTATTTTCTTTCTGCGATAAATAAGTTGAGCAGATACGAAAGAGTGCCGCCTCCGGTGCGGCGCCGTGTACGCATCTGCTGAGGATTTGACGGTGCTGCGGTAGCGATGGCTGTCGGCGGCATGGAACCAGATCTAGGAGGGTAGACGGTGGCGGCGGGGTGCGGTGGACGTGACGGTCGTAGGAGCGGCGTCGGCAAGGTGGACGACGGCGGGGATGAAGCGAGAGGACGGGATGCAAGGATCCCGGTCCGAAGCTGTGGATGGGAGAGATCGATCTCTTGTAATGGACGGCAGCATCGGTGTATCAGCTCCGACATGGTGGAGGAGGATGGTGGTGGATGGGGTGGCGGGCGGCGGCGGACGGAGGAGGGTGGGGTGGAGAGGGTGTTTTGGTGCCCACGGAGTATGAATGGGAAAAGGGAGGTAGAGAGGAAGGGGGGAAACATGTATTCGGGGCGAGCTTGTCTCAAATGCGAGGAAATTTACAAACTTAGACCCCGTTTCAAATTTGTACTACATCACAGCAACATTAGTCGGTTGGGGATAGGACGGTAATCTCGCATACACCGAATATTTGCCAACGAGAGTTTGTTTTTGGCGCCCACCGTGTATATGAATATGAATCGGGGAGGGAGTCGATTTCGGCCGAGGACACACTGTGTTTTGGTGCCCACCGTGTATGAATCCGAGTGAGAGGCGGTTACGTCACATTTGGGTGAAATTACAAACCTACCCCTATCAAAACCTATAGAAATCCAGCAGATAGGATTTGCGTGGCAGGGATAGGCAGTAGTAATTTCCATCTCATAGATTTTGGTTTCGGACGGTTACTGCGACTTTCCCCGCTTCGTTCAAATTTTGCACAGTGCACGTTTACGCTCGTGCCAACTCAATTCGATTCCCGTTTATATTCTAATTTTTTTCAGGCAGGATCCATTTTCAATTGGAATTACATTCGATATACATCATTTTTTTATATATACTTTCAAAAGCACAACAAAGAATTCTGCTCCTTTATATGTATAATATGATTTACAAATACAACGATCTCGAAATCTTAAGGTTGAATTCGAAAAAATTTAACCAAATTATGTTCTACTAAAATGTATGGATCAGAAATATCTACATATTAAATAACATAGATGTGCGTGAATTCATATGAGTACGCATGTTTGATAGATCAATTTTGGTTCGAGTATGGATTACATGTATCATCATCTCGAATTCAAATATTTGAATCCCTTTTTTGTTTACTCCTTTCACGCCCATCTCTCTCGCATGCATGCTCCTTCAAGTAGCTATCACTCTCTTTTCTCCAGCTCACCCGCACGCTCACTTCATGTTTCTCCTATCCTCGCAAACATGCTCTCTCGACATCTCCCTTGAGAAGTGTCACACTCTCCCTATCATTATACATTACACGGTTTTCATTATCTCTCACGTCTCTACTGTTCTCTGATATCACTCGGTACCTAAGCTTTCTTTTTCACCGCCACACACACAGTCTCCACTCGTCTTTCACTTTGTCTTTCTCTCTATGGGATTCTCTCACACACCATATATGTCTCTACATATGACTCATACCACTAAAATTACTCTCTCTCTCTCTCTCTCTCTCTCTCTCTCCTGTAGACACACCATTTGTTGCGGCCTCCTTTTCGTCTCCATCCCAGACTGACATTATTCATTTGTTTACCGATCAGACAACCCCGACTACAGTCTCCTCTCTCTCTCTCTCCCAGACAAACGCACACAACTCCTGCTTCCACTCCCCTTCCCGACTACCGGCTCTCTCTCTCACACACAAAACTCTCGCTTTCGCACTCCGACTCGTATTTCTCTCACAAACATTTATCAACTAGCTAGCCTCTAGATAGGTTTATACACCCGCACACTCGTGCCTCCACCATCGCATACATGGCTCTCTCCCGCTCCTTGTATCTATGTAGCTTTTTCTTCCCTTCTTGAGACACGCCCTCTCGATCGTGCACACACACACACTATCGCCTCATTTTAAGCTGATACCTATTGCACACACACTCCTTGTGTCTTTGTCACACATGCACTCCGTCCTCCTCCACTCTCCCTCTCTCTCACACACACATGGGCTTTTTGCAACAACTAGCAAGATGCCCATGCGTTGCACGGAACATCAAGATGCATTTGTATGAGTAGTTTATCTTGTGGGGGAAAAGGATGAACAAGGGAAGGCCTTATTTGCAAATGTGGAGAGGGGTGTGGGTATCTTTTTGCAAAATTGCCATAGTTTCCTTCCTATCCGTCAGATATAGATCGGAAGGCCTATATTGCAGGATGGCAGGCACACAATCATCACCGACAATGCTTTTTATAAGAGTAGGGATAAAAATAGAGTTGGTGATGATGGTGGGCCTGCCATCTTGCAATGTAGGTCGTCCGATTTATATCTGACGGATAGGAAGGAAATATGGCAATTTACCCGCACTCTTCACCATATTTGCACATAAGGCCTTCCCTCGTTCATCCTTTTCTCCCACAAGATGATGTTCCATGCAACGCACGGTCATCTTGCTACTAAGAGTAGAAATTAGACATATACGACTTCTCGAATCTTGAAACCAACAACATTCCTCCCTTATCTCATCAAAACCGCCAAAGGAATATATTTTGAGTGAAACATAACATATTTTTAGTGATATACATATTTCAAAACTAGACTTTTTTTCTATCAAATCGGTGAATATGTATTAATCTACTTTGATAGTGTGGCAACGCATTGGCACATTGCTAGTAGTTATTATAATTTTTTGGATACCAGACAAACGGTGGAGTACATATACGAAGAGAAGAGGCGCACGCAGGCAGTCAACCTCTCGTTGTCTCGCACACATGAGTGTTACGTAAAGGCGATGTTAACAAATATACCCTAAAACCCTAGGTGCACGATTGCTGCATTCGCGGGTACCGGGTATGTGGTGGAGCACCTTTGTAGGAATAGTCAGCTCGCATGATAATTTGATCCATAGGAGTTGATGGCCGGGACCACAGGTGAACGACTTGGAGCGCGGTGGCTCGCCAGTTGCCACAGATCGAGTAGCCACGTTTAAAATATCGTTTTTTTAGCGGGGTTAAGGGTTCCGATTTTCAATGGCACGTTATAAGTAGTAAGTAGCTTTTAGAACGATTGGTATGGAGCCAAAATGGAATTCATAGTACTACGTACCTCCTTGGCGTATGGTTGTATGGGTTTATGTTGCGAGATGTTGAACCTAGTAGTTCTAGGGAAATACTATGGTTTAGATTTAGATGTTGGTTTTCAGTAATGAAAATCGGAAGGGGAAACCCTTCTTTGATTAAAAAAACTACTACCTCCATTCTGGTTTACTAGTCCCCATCGTACTTTGGGTCAAAGTTTGTCCATGAATTTTACTTGTAAAATGTGAATGGAAAACGAGATTTTGTTATACCAAAACAAAGAAGGACTAGAGGGAGTGATTGCTCTGACACGGACGCGACCTCTCATAGCACAGGCATTGAACCGGCGCCCCGGCCAAGAGGGCCGCACTCACTACAGGCCCGACTGAGCACGCCTCCTTGCCGCGTGCAACCAGCTTAAGACTGCCCCGCCTGCCTTCATTGAATCCGCATGTGTGCCGGCAATACGTCCTTCCGCGAGCTGGCAGGCATTTTAGAACATAAAAATGACTAAAATATAATTAATTACGCATGGTCTTGACTTGTTATGCTCGCAGTGGTAGCAGGAACTAGTAGAGGTTTTTCTTTATTTATAACTCTCCTCACATTTTTTTGGCTTTGAAGTGAATCATGGTTGTGGACAGATATCTGTGAACATGAGTTTGATGTGGAAGTTGAACTTGGAATGTCAGGCTTGCGCGTGAACTATACATGTCCAATGCTTTGTCTGTTATTGTTTGGAAAGTAATTGTTGTTATTACATGACCCAAAAAAACATTTTGTGCCACATCAGTAGATGCACAGACATCACAACAGGCATGCTGACTGGATAAACATTTGAACCTAGCTATTAAGAAGGAAATTTTGTATTGACAACAGTTTTAGATAGCAGGAGACGCCTAGCCTGCTCTGCCTCTGCTAGCTTATTTCTGGCTTCTTCCATCTCTTCTTTGGCTTGGGTGAAGAGAGCATCTGATTGCTCTTTTCGCTTCTTCAGGAACTCAGCTACATTCTCAAGGGCTGCTGCACGCTTTCTTTCAGCCTTTACTAATGCCACGAGGACACGAACAACTGACGACTCCACCTGGCTTGTGTGTAATCCAGCATCATCTGGGAATTTGCACCTTGTGTATAATCCAGCATCATTAGGGAACTGGCACCTTGTGTGTAATCCAGCCTCATTTTGGAAACATGATCTCGAGGTTGACCATACTTCCCTCCTCGTAGGAACTGCATCCTGACATGAAGTTACTTCTTTTTTAGATCAATACTCAGAGCAACCTAGATCCATTTAGTAGAAGCCAGATAAACAGAACTAGGAGAAGTGAATTCAAAAGGAAAAGAAATATAAAAACAGACTACAAGGTAGGAACACCCACTTCCCACATCAAGCTAAAAACTAAAGCATTAGGACGATTAGGACTCTTCTTATTACACATCGAAGAACACCACACTTAAGAGAAACAGAAACTACAACATATACACATCGAAGAACACGAGGCTAAACGAAAGTAATTGAAAGGGTGTTACTTACCAAAACTCATTTTAAAGGTTCGGTGAAGCTCCTCTTTAACTTTCCACGCTCCTTGAAGATGTCCCGAGTATCCCGTGTTTGGTCTTCATTGCTCCTCTGCATGTTCGCACTCGTGGTTTTAAAATCTCAACATGGCAAGAAAAATATACTACTAGTAATACTCGCGCATCTTGTGGGAAACATTAAAGCACTCGTCTGCCATGTTAGAGCATCTCCAACAGAATCGCAACGCGTGGCGCTTTAAAAAAGTGTTTACAGTGCTGAGATCGAGAAGTAGATACTAGAGAGTAGAGGATAGTTCTCAGCATAGATAGAACAAAAAAGATAATTCAACTACTCCTCGTCGTCCGACTCCTCCTCGGTGATGTCCTCCTCCAACGTCTGCCTGTAAACTGAAGATACCGATCGTCGTCGGATTCCCAGGGCGACGCTGCTCCTAGGCTCATGTTGAACCGAGCGTCCGCTTTTCTCCTACGCTTGTCCTCGTGATAGGCGGCTCGCTCCACCCTCCTCTTATCCCTCTCCGCCCTCCTTTGCGTGTAGAACTCGCGCTCGTTGATGATGTCCTGCGAGAAGTGTTGGCGCCACAGCGCCATGGCTTCCTCGTCCATCTCGGCGATGCCGAGACGGTGCTCCCTCCTCCGGTTGTCATGACGATCCTCGTCGGTGCTAAGCCACGGCAGAGGCGTGAGCTCCTCCGCCCGCTCCCGCGTCGGCACGTTGGGGAAGTTTAAAGTTCTATGAGGCCACCGGAGGCACCACGCAGCCGCGTCGTATGCGCGGATGGCCTCGTTGGCGGTGTCGAAATTGCCGAGGCCGAGGCACAACCCGCGGAACGAGATCTCGGCGGAGAAGCCGCCAGAGGAGCGCACACGGACGCTGCGGTATCCCCAAGTTTCCCGGCGACGCGGCGGCATGGTGGCGCGGCGGCGGCGAGGCGAAAAAGAGCGGGGAGAGAGCGATGGCGAGGCACAGAGCGGGGAGAGGGTGTTGGATTCTATAAAGCGCGCCGGACGCCGCGCGCCAAAACTTGCGCACGCCCGGCCGCTTTTTCCCGCGCGCGCAATCTTTTCCCAATGTCTCTGCTATCTCTACTCTCTTCTCTACTGTTATATTTATTTAATATTTAATATTTAATATTTATCTCTACTTCCTTTACTGTCTACTTTTTTTGCTCTATACTTTTTTTCTTGCAATATAGGCCATCCGATTTATATCTGACAGATAGGAAGGAAACAAATGGGAATTTTGCAAAAAGATACCCATACCCCTCTCCAGATTTGCAAATAAGGCCTTCCCTCGTTCATCCTTTTCTCCCACAAGATAAACTACTCAGACAAATGCATCTTGATGCATCCAACGCATGGGCATCTTGCTAGTTCTAAAAACCTTTCCATCATTTGCCACACTACTGGTTGCAGATGAAAAACCTACCCAAGCACAGCGTGATACAGGAGCGACGCACAATTACAAGCTGATATTCTGTTGGACAATGGAGGCTATAACCAATTACTTTTATGGGAACAATAGCACCCAGGAAATTTGAAGGGTAGGTATGAACAAAATTGGAACTGCACATGTACTTCTAAGTGATTCAATACACACATTACCAATCGAGGAGGAGAACGATGGTCGCGGCAGCTTCTGTGAGTCATGGTCGGCAACGGGAGTCAGTTCATTGTCCATGATGGTGGTACTTCTGCGCTTGGCGTCGGCTTCCGGGAAGCAGATCCGAGACCGTGGAAGACGATGCCGGGGAAGAGGCTCCGTGTACGACGACGAAGGTGGACCGGCTCCAGTGCGGCGTACGAGGTCGTCAATGAGGCAGATGCGTTGCGGTGGACGAGTGCGCCGATGTAAAGGGGACGAGCACGAAGGCTGCGGTGCTGTGGAGAAGTCTATTTTGCGGTGGGGATAGAAAATGGGGAGTATTCAGGTGTACTACTCTGGGTGCCGGGGTGGGGTTGGCTGGGTAGGGTGAACCTGAAGTTACCAAAACAGCCCCCTACCAAGCGTCATCCATAGGCCTGTTCCAAAGGCTATGATGGTAACTTCCCACTGCTCGAATCTGGGTCGCGGGAGATTATCCCGCCGACCTCAAAATTTTGTGACACTGGACTCCCCGTGTGGCGTGTTGAGTGATTCGGCTAAGCAACTAGCGAGTAGTAGTAGTAAACTCTGCATATTAGGTTTGACTGAAGTCAAACTTCCTAAAGTTTGACCAAGTTTATAGAAAAATATAAACATTTACCATAACAAATATGTATGATGTGAAAGTACATTCAATAATGAATCTAATGGTATTTATTTGTTATTGTTTATGTTAATATTTTTTGTTATAAGCTTTCTGAGAAATTGACTTTGACCAATGCTAATACGCGGACTTAAATAAAAACGGAGGGAGTACACATTTGTTTTCTTAGTTTGTAGTGGACTAATCATTTGTTGAAATTGTAAAATAAATATATTAGGCTATTGACTTCGAATGTAATGGTCTATACAATTCAATAGTTACAATCATTGTCGAATCCCAAGATGTATACAAGGTCTATAGTACTTCACAACATGCTCAAACTCACATGATCCCAGTCAAATGACAATCTAAATGCATTTCATAGTTATTACTTTGTAGGATGCAACAAAAACAACCATAACTCTACATCAGCCATTATAGAAGCAACATTTTGACATATCCCAATGTGTGAATGAAACGTGCAGAGAGAGCTTTTGAAGATGGAGCAGATAGGGTGGGAAAGATTGTATGTATGTGGACGAGAGAGTAGGAGACAAACCTAACGAGACAGAGAGAGAGATAGAAAGAGAAAGAGAGAGGAAGAACTTAGGTCTGTGAGAAAGATGGAGACATGTAATATACGTGAGATGCGTGTGCATCCAGATTCTGTATACGTGGAAGGAGAAGAGACAACATGTTTGATGAGAGAGCTAGAAAAACATGGACGAGAGGGGAAGGATCTCGTGGGTTGAGGGATTGACAATTTTGTGCGGGGGAGAGAGGGATTGGTAATTTTGTGCAAGAGATAGAGAGAGGGTGGGGGGAGGAGTCAGTCAGCCGTCGTCACATCACCCTGCTTCCAAATGACCCCGCATTCTCTAGTGCGGTGTGGTTGCTGTCTTTGATCTGCTTGATGCCCTCTTTGAAGATTGAGGTGTTCTGCATGTTGGGGTGCAAAGAAGCACAAGCGAGAGTGGTCGCCGTATAACCTTGGATGGGGATGAATTGTGTGCTCAGGGGAGTGTGTGTGTGTGTGTGAGTGTTGTGCTGGGCGCGAGCGCGCGCGTGCGCGCGTGTGTGTGTGTGTGTGTGTGTGTGTCAGATATTGAGAGAAAACAAACCTAAGGAAAGAAATGGGTATTCACGAAGAGATTGTGCGGGCCTTGAGGTGGGCAGCGGCCGGGTGAGGGTGTCAAAATGTGCGCGTTGATGGATGTGTTGCATGCGATCGTGCGAGGGACGGACGAATCGAGAGAGATGGTTGTTGTGTTACGGATGCTCCTCTCTCTCTCTCTCTCACACACACACACACACACAAGTAAACTAGAAGACCATTCTCTCATGTATACACAACGTATCGGCATCTGTCTATGTCTCACTCATGCATGATCATTTGCACATTCACACCTCTCTATGTCTGTATCACACGCACACCGTCTCCACATTGCCCTTCCGCCACAACACACATATGGACACATACACACGTTCTCTCTCAGTCACACACACAAAATAAGTATTAAAAAAACTAGGGCGCACCTAAAACGTCCAAATCCAAATAAACACGAACTGGAGCTAAATTCAAATATATGGAAATATTGCAGCGTCAAGAACTTTCCCAGGAAAAAAAGTTGAGTAATATTCGAGGATTGTTTTCACACAAACAAAAAGGTTCAGTGGATGTCCTTTGAGCGCGACACGGTGACGCACCATTCGATCGACCGTGCAACCGCGGTTCACGCGCTTGCACAAGATTCCGTATCGTGGCTGTGGTACTAACTTCAAAAAAAAACTAATAAAAACGTTGTCGAAGTCTAATGTTTACGTGTACTACTACGGTTTTATTTTATGTTTGACCAACCTTATATAAAACTAAAGTAAGCTCCCACATGCACACTCATCAATATGTCGCCGCCGTCGTTGCGCATGCCGGTGCCCGCCTGCTCCGGCCATTTTGCCCATCACCGTCGTGTCGCCGCCATCCTTGTGCCATAAAGCCTAAGGCTCGCCCGCTCACGTTGTCTGCAGTCCCTCCTCACATGCCGCCGCACTGCCAAGAACGCGAACAGCTGGTGGAGCCGCGTCTATGCACGCAGCGTACGAAGAGGAGGACGAGCGCGTGCTCTAGCACGCCGGCGAGGAGGAACTAGCGTGTCATTCTCATCTCCGCCCGTGCGGAGGAGGCGCGCATGGTGGCTATCGTGGCGGAAGCCGGTCGCGCGCGCGTCGAGCCCGCAAACCGGGTGCGAACGCAAAATCTACCTTCGAGACCTTGAATGCCACGTGGATCCTGCAATCTGAAGGAGCAATTTGGGTCAGTCGACTCATGTGAGCCGTTTGATGCAACATGGATGGCTAGAAGGGCTTATTCCACCTCTTGTGTCGTCTTCTTCCTTCACTCTGTCGAAATTCTTTCACAAATCGACTGACCCAAATTATACTACTTGTACGAACGTATTAAGTACAGTAGGGACACGAAGATACGAGCAGTAGTACCAACTGCAAGAAGAACAGTAGTAAGACATAGTACTAGTACTACTGTACGTACTAAAGAGTTCAAATAACGAGAAAGAATATAAACATAGTTCTGCTGGGGCCTCAACACAACACACCCTTGAAAATAAACTAAGCAACTAGTCCGCTTGACACTGCAGTAGAACCAGCATGAGCGACGACACTGCCACCTACTCGGAGTCCGAGTCCACGTCCTCGACTTTGTCCTCGTCCCTCTACCTCTTCCTCTTCGCCGATGCTTCTTTTCTTGAACCAGACACTAGGCTCTGCTTCTTCATCCAACCGTTGTAGATATTTAAACAAAGGTAGGCATCCATTGCTGCGTACAGGATGTGATCTTCATCTAATGTCTTCGACTCCCATGCATGATGAAACTCGTGATGAGGTTTCTTCAGTTTAGTGTACGAAGGATCAATCATGGCTGCTGCCAGGGTCAGCATTGAAGGTTGAGAGGAGGACACCAGGCTTGCCTTCTGGAGATCGAAGGGATGGCCTACAACGAGACCTATCCGATGCAGGACATCCCTATCGTTCTTAAAGCCTACAGTAACGAATTTCACTCTTTTGTCCTTGAGGAAGTTCTTAAAATCCTGGCACTCAACGTCGGCATGGCATATGTGGTAGACCAAGAAAACGTTATGTACGCAAACCTGGATCACGGCGGGCTTCTTCCTCTCTTAGTCCTTTAGATCCTTCTCTCGTCCCAGGATTGTGGTGTACTCAACATCTAGCCCAGCGACCCACTCATCCGTTGAACTGTTGAACATGCGTAGGAAGCGAGCAAGCCATGCTTTCACCATTGCGGATCCACGTGTGTAGATGACGATGAACTGATCGCCGGTGATGGCTCTAACCTGGTACTCAGTGGCGACCATGGAGATTTGGGAGGCCATGGATTTTGGAGGAGAGTTAGGAAAAGTTGAACTGTTGTACCCCGCAAAAACTGGGAGCGAACTAATGTGAAAGGACTTGACGACTGGGAGCGAACTGTTGTGAGGTAGAAGATGGGGACGAGTAGGGCGTGCGAACGGAGTGGGGTTGCTGGCTTGCCCGATGGATAAACGACTGCAAGCCCCCAAAGAGTTCTTGAGAACTATGCGGGACCCACTAGATGTCATGTCTACTAGACCCATATCGTAGGACTGACGGTATAGCTTCTGCCTGTTCGCACGCCATGCCGGCGCGTGGATGTAACTTCACTTAATTCCGTCAACCGTCGCGCCTCCCACGACCTTCGCCTCCCTCGCGTGGTCGCGCCCTATGAGACTTCGACCGGCTATAAATGAGCAATTTTTTTGCCTACTCCGCATGCATGATACTCCCTCTGGTCCTTTTTACTCCCGTCAACCATTTGCAAAGTGTTTGACCAAATTTATACTTTTTTAACACCACCTTATATTAATTAACCAGCCACACCACTACACTCATTCGATACAATATTTACCACACAGGGCGGTACATTATTTACAAGAATACCATCTAATCTATTGTCAAAGCTATACTTAGCGATTAAGTGTGCCACCTTATTGGCCGAATGGCTAATCTTTGTCAATTGAAGATTGTTAATCAACTTCGAGATGCTCAACGCTTTCATCTTCAGGTCACACATAGCAGACCTGTCATAGTCCCCCGATGCAAGAGACGCTACCACAAAAGCGCAACTAGTCTCTAAAATTACAGGATTATGAAGAGAAATACCTATGTAGAGACCGGCAATGCAAGCCCTAAGCTCCTCTTCCTCCACGCTTTGACATGCATCAATGAAATCCCACGACCAAATTTATACTAAAAGTATCAATATCTACAATACTAATTATAATGAGTATAAGAACTACGTTTTATAATGAGTGTAAAATATTGATTTGACATTGTGAATGTTGACATTGTGAATGCTGATTATAATGAGTACTCCCTCTGTCTAGGTGTGTAAGTCATCTTACGAAAACCAAATAATCCCAAAACACTTAGGCGCGGTGCATTAAATTCTACCTCATTTCTTGTTTCTTGACATATCAACCAATAATAGATGTGGGGTGTGCATGCTTTTAATAACTTGAGACTACCAAACACGATATGCAGTGGTCATTTTATTACATGCAATGCTATTAATTAGCAAATGAACATTAAGTTCTTATGTTTTCTCCTCCTCCTTGGTCACAGTGCACAACCTAAGATGACTTACTCACCTAGACGGAGGGTGTAGTACATTTTTCTATAAGCCCCTATTTGGTTCATAAGTCTGGTGAAAGTAGAGGTACATTGACTTTAGACAAAACTTAAATGCACAATGCAGACTAGTTCCTCCGTCCAGGTGCATGCCATGTCCTATCTTGTCACCACAACAAGGTTAGCTATTAGAGTACCACTACCTCCCTTCTAGTTTAAAGGGCCCGATTCAAAAATTTCACCTACTCCTAGCAAGATAGTAGAGGCGGTGGAATAGTTTTTGAAGTCTGCAAAAGTACTCAACTAATGTTGTCGTTCTTCACAAAAAAATGTGTTTACCAATGCATGCATGAACACTAGTTACTGCAACCCCCCTCTCTTCTTTAATTCTTTGCCACATCAGCATGTTTGCTATTCCCGTGTGCATGATATCAGCTAAGATACCACCATTATGGCCAGCCTTAATCATCGCATGCAATAATTTAGTGCACCTTGAAATATGAACATGTGTGGGGCGTGTATGTTTTTAATGACTTGAGACTATAGCTAGCCCGGCATGCAAGATGACTTATTATGCACTGTTCCCCATACCTGCAGGAAGCTCGTTCGTCTCCAAATCTTTTCCTCTCCATGTGTGGAAATAATATGCCTGCCAAACTCTCCTTCTCCCTCCGGCGGTCCCACCACTCCACCCCATGTGAAAAATTCTGCATGCATGACTCTCCTCCCCCCACGCTCGTCCAATCCGTTGTGACCAGCAATATTTCCACCCCTTCGCTCCCCCATAATTTACTCCATCAAATATGCCCACGTAGCTTTTACTTAACTTCAGGTGCATTGAGTCACTGACATATGGGCCCAACAGGGGACTGGCCCACATGTCAGTGACGCAACTGGACCTGCAGTTAAGTCAGTGCAGCTCGGTCCATATCTTACGTAGGTGTGCCATTGCTCGCTATAAATACTACGCCTCCCACGACATCGCTATCTCCTCCCCCTCACATTCATGTTCATCGCCATCTCCTTCCCCTCCCTCTCATGTTGACCACCATGGCATCGCCCCTCCCAAGCCCTAGGAGCCCGTCGCTGCACCACGCGGATGGTCACGCGTCGCCGTTCCGTTCCTCGCCGCCACTAGTTGAGGAGGACGCGTCGGTGTTCCGCTCCTCGCCGCTACGCGATGCGTCGCTGTTCTGTTCCTCGCCGCCACTAGTCGAGGAGGACGCGTCGGTGTTCCGCTCCTCGCTGCGACGTGATGCGTCGCCGTTCCGTTCCTTGCCGCCACTAGTCGAGGAGGACGCGTAGGCGTTCCACTCCTCGACGTGACGCGTCGGCGTTCCCAATCTCGCCAGCACGTGCGTCGGAGGACGCGTCGGCTCCCCGCTACGAGGAGAACGCCCTGCCGCCCGCCGAGCCCCCCCCCCAGCCTTGAGGAGCTTTGGAAAGAAATGGATGTTGCCTTGTGGGAAGCTTTGCCTCCAGCAGATCGCGCCAAAATAGAGGTGGATAAGAAGGCCGAGGAAGAGAAGCGCACCGCGGAACAAGCTGCCTGGGAGGCCGATGTCGCGTCGGAGAGAGTCAGGCAATTGGCTCTTTGGCAGAAGGCTCATGCGAGGGCCGTGAGGGTGGCGGAGGACGCCCGTGCCGACGCCCTGAGTGTAGTTGGGCCCAAGCGCCTCATCTACGCTTGGCGGTACGTGGACCGGGTGCACGCTTCCAGCGAGGAGGAGTACCTATTGGCGCCGGATCACCATACCGGTGAAATCACGCTCGCTCGTCGGCAAGCCGCCAATTAGCACCTTGCGAGTTGCGAGGCTGAGGAAGAGGGGTTGTGCCGGCGCGGTGGGAAATGGCCGCACACCAGGGCACTCTTGGCGCGCCGCAAGCGCTCCTGCAAGCGCCGTGGCTTTTAGGAGGAGTATAATTTTTGTTTCGTAAGGCGATCTCATTAGTTTGGGGACGCAAATGATAAATCCCGAACGTTCAAGAATTTCTAGCATCCTTAATTAAGTATGTAAAATGGAAAGCTTGGAAACCTTGTGTATATACGTGCATATAGCACAAACTTTACTATATACTATCGGATTACACGTCTCTCTCGATATATGCTTGCAGACTGTGCTACTCCCTCCGTCCAGGTCAATAAGTCATCTTTGGTTGTGCACCGTGACCAAGAAGGAGGGAAGACTTGTACACCTAGACGGAGGGAGTACTACTATTACTTATGTACGTGCAAATGCACATTTTAACATTACGATGCGGTTTTTGTAAAAGTAGAAAAACATCACTAGTCAATCTTGTGAAACGATTCAATGCAAAACAAATGCAAAAATGCTCATTTGATTGTTTACTTTTAGCTTCCTTCTCTGTGGTTATTTCTCTGTCATATTTTGTACAGAGTATCTCACTGGTTGGAAAGGCATGCAAATTCCCAAACCGCTTCCTACACCCTGTATCGAATTTTTTGCCTAACAAGTTGTGTCGTGCAATTGGAATTCCAACTTGAGTACTACTACTAGTAGGAGTACCAGGGGCCAGTTCTAGATTAGTAACCCCATAACTACTACCTCCGTTCTGGTTTATTGGTCCCCATTGTAATCTGTGTCAAGTTTTGATCATAAATTTAACTAATGAAATGTTAGTGCATGTCACATGCACTACTCCATTTGTCTAGGTGAGTAAGTCATCTTTGGCTGTGCACCGTGACCAAGGAGGAGAAAACGAGAAACATTAATGTTTATTTGCTAATTAATAGTATTGCATGTAATGAACTAACCACTGCATGTCGTCTTTGATATCTCAAGTCACTAAAAGCATGCGAACTCTTTATCTCTTATTTTTGAGACTTCTTGTTGGAACCTTCAGGCAACTTTTTTAATAAATGGCTGTGTGCATCAAGAGATGTAGAGGCCGGGGGTAAGCCTCCTTTTCGAAGAAAAGAAACAAGAAACGAGGTAGAAGTTAATGCACCGCGCCTAAGTGTTTTGGGATTATTTGGTTTTCGTAAGATGACTTACACACCTAGACGGGGGGAGTAACATTTTATCAGTTAAATCTTTGGTCAAAATTTAGCACAAATTACAATGGTGAGGAATAAACCAGGATGGAGTAGTAGTTTAGAAGCCCAAATAAATGAGTGAGGCGCCTTATTGTTACTCTCCACTGTGACTAGTCTTGTGGGAAAAGCTGGGGAAGCCGCCAAAAGAACTGGCCCTAGGAGTAGTAGCTAGGGATCGAGTGTGCGAGATGAACCGGAGAAAGTAAATGCAGAGAGATGAAATGCAAAAAAGACGGAGGGATGTGATGGTTGCTTGTCCGTTTATTTTACCAGGCCACTTATTACTGGGAGTGGTTGGGTTTTGTGATATGACGGCTTTACTGCCGCGCGACGAGCAGGGTGAGAGGTGAGACTCCCGTGCAGCGCCGCCCTCTACACTTGTACTAACCCTGAACTAACTCTAACCAAAGAGGTCTTTGGATGGCAGGGTTAGATGGAGCACGGATACGGCGAGGCGCCTTCACGGGCGGTGCGAGAGGGAGGGAGGGAGAGGCCGAGAAGCTTCGAGGAAGTGGGGAAAGATATGTTGCAGGAAGAGCGAGAGAAAAATGTGTTTTTTAATGGCCCCGAGAAGAACTAACCCGAATAAGCACCTCTTGGGTGGGTTAGATTTTTTGGATGAGTTAGATGCATCTAACCCAAATTAACCCTCCTGTTCGGATACTTTTGGGTTAGTTGAGTCCAAACTAACCCAAACTAACTCTAACCCATGGATCCAAACAAGGCCTACATCGGTCGTGGTTTATTAGTCCCCCATTGTATTTGACTGAAGATTTAACTGACAAAATGTTAGTGCATGTCAACAAAAACGATATCGTTGGATTCATATTTGAACATAGTTTTGAATGATATAATTTTAGGTGACATGCATCATCATTTATCGTACTATATATATTGTTACTTCAATTTTTGGTCGTACTAATCTATAGTAGTAAGGTGCCCGTGCATTGCACCGAAGAGTGAAATGCATTGATCAGGGAGTTGTTTATTTTGAAAAAGGATGTGGGGGTCATCTCATGTATAATGGGTATCGATAGGTTTCTTCGGATATTATTTCATCTCTAGAGCTCACAAACATCAAGGTGAAATCAATAAAAAGTTATCTTTTGCAAACAAAAGCGTTCAACTGTTCAACCTACATCCAAAACTTGTGAAGAAATAACACTTATTGTGCTTTGCAAGAAATGATCTTTAAGAATTACTTTTTGAGTATCAATTGTTATACATTTTGGCTACAGGTGACATGGCACTTTCTTATAGCAAACAGTTGGCTATACTATTAAGTTATATTAACCATGCCCTTATACACCTAGACGGAGGGATTATATCAGGATGACTTGCAAGGAGGCAGAGGAGATGTAGGAAATGGTTCATCATAAGTCTTTCACCAGTACTGTAGTAAAAATTCATACATGGAAGATTCTAGACTAAACCATAAACGGATACACTTTTATTCATGCGCGATACTCCAATAGAGCAAGATCCTGCATGGAAGTCTCCAGATGCTTAGACATCGGATTACATTGAGCAAAGACTAATGATCAACATTTAACTTGATAATGCGTATGTCCAGGTGAACCTCCTTGGAGTCCCCGTGCACCGTGTCGGCGGGTAAAGGATGCCATGGGTTTTCCATGTCCACATTGATAGTCCCAGCTCCCCAGAGTCCAAGTTCGTTCGATGAGGCCAATGTTGCCGCCCACGCGACCCGGAGGGGTAGTAACACTGACCACGCACCGGTACATCAGCATCATGTCAGTGTCAGCGTCAGCGGCGTCGCCCCTGACGCACATTATAGAGACGGGGCGGCGGCCTGCGCGGGCCTCGCCGTTGCCCACGATCAAGAGGAAGACGCTGTCGTCCTCCTCCGAGACTAGCAGGCGGCGGTGATCCTCCAGCGACTCTGGCATGGTGAACGGGTAGCATGTCTCGTACTTGATGTTCTCCGCCAAGGGCCAGCAGTGACCGTTGCAAGCATCCATGAGGTGATGCACCATGTCCGCCGGCGAGCCACAAAACGACATTGGGCACTCATAGCAGTGGACGAAGGGCTCCTTGGAGGCACCGACCAGGCCATCCATGAAACGGGAGTGACTGTAGGGGACATTGCGCCAGTTGAATACATGAGCAAGTTACTACGAGATTTAATCCGAATAAGCACAAAATAAATCCTGACGGCTATAACAGAGATGAAACTAATCATGTGGACTAGCATAGTAGTAGGATACACAGTAGAAACATGAATTCTACCACGATTTCAAACAGGAAGGACAGAAACACATACGGTGCAACGGGAGCAGCACCGTTGGCGTTGAGGTTGTCGCCCATGTCGTTGAGGAAGAGGTTGCCGAGGTCGGGGAAGAATTCATCGTCGGTGAAGTCGTGGCTGCCAACAGTCGCGAGAGTGCACTCCCCAAATTTCAACAGCGCCTGCCGAATGTAGCGCAGGAGGGAGTGGCTGTAGGGGACGTTACGGCCGCCGAATGGAGCCTAGGAGTAGTGCACAAAGCAGTAGATGGTGTCCTTACTAGTACTCCCTAGTCTCTATCTATCTATATCTATATCTATATTTTTACTCTTATAGAAAACCGAGTTGGTGATGACGGTATGCCTGCCATCTTGTAATATAGACAATCCGATCTATATCTGACGGATAGGAAGCCAACTATGACAATTTTACAAAAGATACCCGCACCTCTCTCCACATTTACAGATAAGGCCTTGCCTCGTTCATCCTTATCTCCCACAACCTCGTGCTCCTCCCTATGTCTCTATCTCTACTACTCTTCTTTGTTTTTTTATAACAAATCGAATAGTGCTGCGCCGTCCACTGCACGCCCAGCTGAACACGCCTCCTCGCCTCGATCATCACCAACTGAGGGGTTGTTTGGTTCCTAGCCACACCTTGCCACACTTTGCCACACCTAATCTTAGGCAAGATTGACCAAGTTGGATAGGTGTTTGGTTCTAGCCACACCTAAGGCAAAGATTTTTTTTATGAGCAGTCAGCCCCACATGTCATAGACACAAAAATTGTGGCAAGATTCCCTTAGGCAAGCCAAAGTGTGGCTAACAATTTGAGCAACTCAACTAAGGCAAGTGTGGCAATTGTGGAAAAAATCATGTGGCAATATATGGCAAAGATAGTCACAATCCAAACAGCCCCTGAGTCTTTTATAGGAGTAGGAGTAGAGAAAAAACCGAGTTGGTGATGATGGTGTGCCATGCAATGCACGGGCATCTTGCTATTTTTTTGCATATAAGTCCAAACACCACGTAGACACGGTCTTTGAGCACGGTTCGTAGTCGTTCCACGCTCGGGCATTGAAGTTTGTAACTATTTTAGATTAGAATATACTACTCCTCCGGTGCTAGTAGTAGAGCAGAGTCCTACTCTACTACTCTACTCAAGCAAGTTAGGGCATAGTAATGTAGTAGGTACTAGGGAGTACCAGTACTGTGATCACTCAAGCAAGTTGTCTGGCATCGACATGACCCTACGCTGCTGGTATGTGTCTCGTAAGTCAAGCGGCGTGCTGTAGTCATCATCACATGTCCACTTCCCGCAGCACATATTCACTTCTCCATCTTTATCCGCACATAATCTTGTCCAATCTTCCATCCCCACTAAGGCGCCTCCCCCCCTCGTCCGAAACCCAAGCACTAACAATGGCAGAACCGAGCAGCGTCCGCCGAAAGAGTGGCTGGAATTCGCTTCCCATAGAGGTAATCAAGCTCATTGTTTCGCGTCTGGACAATCTCAGTACCATGCCGCTCGCCGCGTGCTCGTCGGGGTTGTACCGTTTACTCAAAGCCCTCAGGCCAGAGCTTTTTAAGCCAGCTCCTTGCTTGCTGATGCCGCCTGATCTTCAGAAACAGCTTGTCACGCAACATAACAATCATAGGGTGGTGAGCATCAACCCCCTTGACTGTGATCCGATCCCCGTCAGCCTCAACTACATTAACGGTATGTACTGGGTCGGCATGAACACGACTTGGATGGTGCTCATCAATGGTCGCGGCAGCTGGATGCTCGTGGAGGTCTACACCCGGCGATTGACCCCCCTTCCTTCGATTAACACTGCACTGCTTTGGCACCGCGGCCCAGAATACTCGGAATCTTACAGTAGCCAACATGATACCAAGTTTGATTTGCTCAAGGTTGTAATCTGCCGAGTGCCCACAAGATCTGCGGATTATAAAGACTTCAGGCTAATTGCGTTCTTCAACCGCGGTCTCGCCTATCTGACAGGTCACTGCGATAAGTGGATAAATCTGCACGTCCATCGCAGGATCATACGTCCTCCATGGTTCTCTGATGCCATTGAACACAACGGCTTCATTTACGCTGTCGGATCCTTCTATGGCTGGACGTATTGCTGGCCTACTCCAGTCATCGGTACAGACGGCTGTTACAGCAGTATGTTACTTTCCTATGATATCATGATAGCTTGCTTATATTACTGTCAACATTTACTGAAAAAATATTCATGCTCATAACATGTTGTTCTTAAGATTGACTAAATCAAGAGTCCTTTTTTATTTGACTCCAACTTGATATGATGTTGTAGGCCGCCTGGTGTCCCTACCCTTCCTAATCCCAGAACCTTTCAAAGAAAAGCGGCATGGCAGTTGCAGGTGGTTCCTGGCTCGATCAGACATCGGCGAAAGATTGATGATCATTCGCACGTACCAGACATGTTGTTTCCGGAATACAATCACAGCCACTGCAAGGTCTTTGAGCAGGTTCCCATCTTCTCTGGGCCTTCAGGAATTTTTGACTGGAGGCTAGTAAGTAGCCTTGGTACACGCTCTCTGTTTGTCGGATTGAATTATCCGATTAACCAGGATATAACCGACGGCAAGGATCATGATGGTAGCGTGGTTTCGTTTATCAGGAAAAACTGTGTGTACACAGCGTACCATGCGTCTCTGCATGCACCATACCCTGATATGTGCCGCCACGCTCTGCAGCCCAAAGTTGGAGAGAGGGTTGCAAGTATCAGACTTCGACCTGCTGGCTAGAGTTTCCCCCGTTAGGCACCCATCTGGTTCAAGCCGTCAGCCAATCTCCACAGCTTAATAAATAGTAACATCTAACTGAGCCAATTAGTTAGATGCGTACACTTGTGTAGTAGGATCTTTATTTAGTTTGATGCATACACTTGTTCTTTTTTGGTAGCCCTTTTGTAATGATGGCTGATGTTTGGTTTGGAAGAGAGAGCTGTGTCTTCACTCTTCTGGCCTGCTTACTGCTTCTGTTGCACCCCCAGCCCTCGTTGTTGCTGCTGCTGTTTTCAATGTACAATCAGTAGTATATTTCGTCTCTTGGTTGAATAAATGTGTTGTTAGAACGACAAACACAATGTTTTGGAAGTCATTGCACGGTTCAATCCTTTAGTGCCCCGCACCATATGTAGCTCATACTATTTTTCGTACGGAACACATTTTCCACTTGTTGATAATAATCAGCCCACTGATGAAGGCCCAATAGAGAAGCCCATAATTAACTGGAAGGGAGGCTCTCACATGAATCCGACCCACGTACATGCTCATGGTCCCCTAAACATAAATAAGTAAATAAATAAATAAAGCTAAATGCTCATGCACCAGTTCTTTGGGAAAATAGGTAGCCCAGTATTTCTCTTTGAAGTATACCCAAGCTAGGCCTATTTGTTTTCTCCGAATTACTGGGCTGCAAATCTTTCAAGACGAGGAGGGATGCATTCCGTCCTGGACAAAGAGTATGGTCAATGTCTGTTAAAAGTAATATCAAAAGGGGTTGAAAATTCCAAATAAATTATAGCAAATAGGATATTAGTTTCTTTTTTTGTTTTTGTTCTTCACTGATATCTTATACGTATTTCATTGGATTTAACATGACATAGTACTAATTTATTTTTAAATTTGTTTTAGTATGGCTATTAATTTTTGGATTAAGAACATTTCATTCCCCAGCAAAAAATTGCGAATTCTCAAAATTTCCCATATATTTAATTAATTTTTTTACCCTGGTACTCACCAGAAAATGGCCAGCGATTCTAAAAATGGAAAATGAGCTGCAATAAATTCCATATGAATTAGAAAATGAGTAAAAATTATAAAAATAGTAGCAAATGGGCTGTACATGCCACAGATTTTGAGGCTGACTTGTTTACACAAGGCTTTGTCAGTGAACACACGATTCTAGCAGTAGTGACTGTTGGATGTCCATCCAACGGCTGACCTGCTTCTTCAATCTCTGATCTTCCTGCTCCAGCCGCCTAAACTAGCACCGGCGGGACTATGTGCTCCCTCCTCTTGTGGCCCGCTGTGATGCCGCGCAGGCTTCCCCTGACCATCCTACTCCCTCCGCTGGCCTGGCCGCACGCAATCAACTGCCTCCTTATTATGTGAAAAAAATGATTCCTCCCACTGACATCTGGGGCGCACCGGTTGGGAGGCTGACCTGTGGGCCTATTAAGTTGACACATACACAGGGCTTGTCAACTTAGTCAACAAATGATTCTAGCAGCAGTAACCGTTGGATTTGAATCGAACGGTCCTGTTGCTTCTTCAATGGCTGCTCTTCTTGCACCAGCCGCCCAAACCAGCGCCTGGGAGACCGCCTGCTCCTGCCTCCAATGGCCAGCTGTGATGCCGTTGAGGCATCATCGCCCCCTACTACTCCCACCGCTGTCCAGTCCCTGCAGCGACGGCAGCCTCACACCGCAGCCGAACCAGTGAACCCTCGTACTCCTCTCCGCGTGGGCATCCACTGCCACGTCTTCCCTGGCTCCGCATCGTCCCCTTCCTAGGCCTCGCCGTCGTCCACCGCCTTGGTGCTCTCGGCACGGCGTGGTCAATGTGGTCAACGACATTCCATCAGAAGAGTACTATACGTGGAGAGGCTGACAGCTGGGTCCACGACCACAACCCAGTTTTTTTGTGATTTGCCAAGTAAGTCAATTTGTCAGGCCTATTGGGCTGCAAATCTTTCAAGACGAGGAGAACTTTCATTCGGCTGGCCGAGAAAATGGCCCATCAGTAATGAGAAATGGGTCGTACATTTTTAAAACACATCAAACTGGCAATTAGTTTCAAATATCTTTTTTTTTCATTTCGAGATTTTAAATTACATTAATTTTTATGCGTTAAGAATTTGTTAGATTTTATATTGATATACATTTATTTTTAAAATCAGTTTGAATGTGAGTCAAAATTTCGGGATTAAAAACAGTTCGGACTGCACCGAAATTTGCAAAATTTCGTATAATTTTTTAATCGTGGCCACAATATGGGCTGTAATGCTAACAAAAAGAATATGGGCTCCAAAAAAACCTTAAGAATTAGCAAATGGCCTGTAAATTGTTAGAAATAATGGCAGATGGTTTGTATGCTATTATCCACAGATTTTGAGGCTTTCCTAAAAAAAAAGGTTGACGCACAAGCAGTGACTGTTGGATGGCCATCCAACGGCCGTCGTGCTTCTTCAATCTCTGCTCTTCCTGCTCCAGCCGCTCAAACAAGCGCCAGCGGGACTGCCTGCTTCCTCCTCCCCGCGGTCGGCTCTACTGCTGCGCAGGCCTCACCGCCCCACCGTACTCCCATCGCTGGCCTAGCCATCCCTCTACTCACCCACACCTGTTGTTATTCTCCGGCGACGGCAGATGAACCAGTAAACCCTCGTACAGTCGTACATCCCTCCGCGTGGGAAACAACTGCCGAGTCTTCCCTGCCTTCGTGTCGTTCCCTTCCTAGGCCTCGTTGTCATCCACCGCCCTGGTGCTCTCGGCGCGGCCTACTCAATGTGGTCAACGACCGACATGCATCTGAAGTGGACTGTACATGGAGAGGCCGACAGCTGGGTCCACGGTCGCACGCAAGGAAATGCCTCCTTATTACGCGCAAAATAACGATTCCTCCACCTGACATCAGGGACCCACCAAAAGCGCCTCTGTATTTCGCGAAAAAAACGTTACCGCCACTGACAGCTCGGACCCACCAGCTATATCTTCGCACGCAAGGAAGTGCCTCCTTATTACGCACAAAAAAAATGAATACTCCCCCTATTAGCTGGGACCGAGTATAGTGGCAGGCTGACTTGTGGGCCTTCTAAGTTGACGGGGACGGCGGGCTTTGTCAACTAAGTCAATATGCACGGTTCTAGCTCCAGTGACCGTACGACATCCATCCAACGGCCGGAGTGCTTCTTCAACCTCTGGTCTTCTTGCTCCAGCCACCCAAACCAGCACCGGTCGTGCGTCGTGCTCCTGCCTCCCGTGGTCGGCTGCGATGCGGCGGAGGCCTCACCGTCGCCTACTACTCCCACCGCTGGCCAGGCCATCCCTCTACTCACCCACACCCCCTATTATTCTACAGCAACGGTAGCCTCACACTCCAGCGAACCAGTGAACCCTCGTACTCCTCTACGCGTGGGCATCCACTGCCGCGTCATCCGCGGCTCCGCTTCGTCCCCGTCCTAGGCCTCGCCGTCGTCCACCGCCCTGGTGCTCTCGGCACGGAGTGGTCAACATGGTCAAGGAATGGCTTCCATCGGACGTGGACTGTACGTCGAGAGGCTGATAGCTGGGTCCACGGCCGCAGCAAGGAAGTGCCTCCTTATTATGTGCAAAATAATTATTCCTCCACCTAACAGCGGGGACCCACCGGACGGGCCACCATACTTCGCAAAAAAACGTTTCCCCCTGACTGCTGGGACCCACCAGCTACATCTTCGCATGCAAGGAAGTGCCTGACAGCCGAGACCCACCTGGTCAAAGCGTACGTAGCGTTGTCATTCTGGTCGCGAACGTGTACGTACATATATACTGGTGGATGTAGAGGCGCGCACGTGTCGTAGTAGAGGCGTGCACATAGCATGTACACGTACGTACAGCGGCCAGTTCGAAAGAAAGAAATTACGGCCACGTATGTGTACATATGGGCGGGGTCTCGAACGCCTACTCGCGCATATATACGTACGGCCAGGGCTCATGTACATTGGTTGGGTCGGAACGGAGATACAGCGTCGTCGTGGTGTTCATGGGGAGCCAACCGGCTGGGTCGGAATGGAATGCGTCGTCATGTTCATCGGGAGGGCTTGGACGGAACATGCGATGGAAACGAGGCCTGGCGTACCGCATAATGGAGGAAACAACCTTGTGTTCGACCAGCCACGTTCAAAACGGGATCCTGTTCATCGGGAGGGGTGTGGCATACCGCAAAACGGAGGAAACGGACCTGCTATGGTCGAAACGGGGATCCTGTTGATCGAGAGGGGTGTGGCGTACCGCAAAACGGATGAAACAGACCTCCTACGGTCAAAACGGGGGTCATGTTGATTGGAAGGGGTGTGGCGTACCGCAAAACGGACGAAACGGACTTGTGTTGGAGCGCTACGGTCGAAACGGGGGTCCTGTTCATCGGGAGGGGTGTGGTGTACCGCAAAGCGGGACTCCACGGGATACTGTTCATCTCCACCATCGACCTCCTCCAGCCTCCACCGGCTACTGTACATCCACCGCCGACCTCCTCCAGCCTCCACCTGCGACTGTTCATCTACGGGCTCCTGTTCATCCAGCCTCCACCGCGCGCTACTCCACTGGCTACTGTTCAACCACCCCTCTCCACAGGCTCCTGTTCAACCACCCCTCCACGGGCTACTATTCATCCACCCCTCCACCATCTACTATTCATCCAGCCCTCCACGGGGTCGTCCTGTTCATCCAGCCCTCCACACCACGGGGTCCTGTTCATCCAGAGGCAACGCCACGGGTCCTG
>NC_041381.1:579937736-579993703 GCF_002162155.2 Triticum dicoccoides | reverse complement strand
CATCCAGAGAGGCAGCATCGATCGGCTTCAGTTAGGAGCAGTAACAGAGGAATCGATCGCTCGGGTTCAGTAATGCGTAGCCTGCAGTGCCATCGCTCGGGTTCAGTTAGAGCCCAATCCCTCGCTCGGGTTCAGTTAGAGCCAACGCCTCGCACACACGCGCGTACGTGTACGAGAGAAACGCGCATCGCTCGGCCCCCGACCTCCCACCATAACCGGGAACTCCCCGAAATTTTCATCCCCCTCGCTTCTACCACGGTTTTTTCTGTCATGGACGGCCCAAAGAATGTCATGCAGCTGCGTCTCTGGCCTGCCCAGGACGAAAAGCCCATTTTCTGTCATGATTTTTTGTCATAGAAGTAGGAGCCCACCACATCTATGATGATACCGGGTTTTGTCACAATTATCGTCATAGAAGTGTCATATGTATGACAGAAAAAAAAATTGTTCGGCCCAAAATGTCACGGATATGTCTTTTTTTGTAGTGATGTGATGCATGTCAATCTAGTGAACTTCCACATAGACGTTCTACTTGGCCTTGATCACACCAAGATAGATAAGGTTTTGCTGCTTGGTCCAAAACAGATCATTCCCTCTGAAGTTGGCACGGGGGTTCACATAGGGGTTGATCTTCCTTTGAACAATGAACTCGGCCAGAGGCATCTCATCCGTGCCCACGGTGGGCTCCTTCTGCTTGGTGGCGGCGTGCTTGGTTCTGCGTTGGGAGGCATTGGAGCCCTCTGGAGCTTCATCCTAGTTGCGTAGCCGCTTTGACCCTGTGTCACGACTGGGATTCGAGCGACGAACATGGGAATCGGAGCCACCACCTAGACACGGAACACAAGAACACGCACGAAAAACCAGAAGGATCAATGCAAATACCAAGCCAAAGCCAAAAGAAACAAGTAAGCAAGAGATTTGGAAAGATAAAATAGCAAAATTTGCATCTACGATAGTACCGGGCCGGCGTACGGATGTAAAAAATTAAATCCGCGCTAGTCGCGGTAGTACCGTGCCGGGGTGGCACGGTAGTACCGTGCCTAGAGCGGAAGTAATTTTTACTTCCGTACTCCAAGCGGTAGTACCGCACCGAGGAGCGGTAGTACCACGCGAAGTGGTAGTACTGCACCAAGGAGAGCGGCAGTACCACGCGGAGCAGGTTACGAGCGTGGATGCGGTAGTACCACTCCAGGAGGAGCGATAGTACCGCACGGATCGAAGACGCCATAGTAACCGCAGATTTGGATCTAGAAAATCCGCAAAACTAGATCGGTACTACCGTTGATCAAGCTGAACTATTGTGTCAATCCAAAAAGCATGCCTACTGCACTACCACTCTCCTACAAATCCCTCTTGCACATATTTAGCCAAAAATCTCATGAACAACACATGCATCTCCCCAAGACCTAGAAGCACAAGAACGAAAGAAAATAAGAGGAACTTTTGGGGAAAACCTAGGTCCATGGCAAAGGGGCGAGGTGGGGAACGATCCCACCGGTCGGAATCCGAGGAGACTGGCCGGAGATGGAGATCCAGAAAGGGCCTCCAGCGCCGTTCTTGGGCAGGAGAGAGAAAGAGAGAGAGAGAGAGGGTGGGGAAAAGAGATGAATGGGTATGGGGGAGTTATAACTCCCCCTGCCCCGCTCTTAACGCCCCCTCCCCCCCTCCCCGCTCGCGTGGGCACGGTAGTACCGTGGGTCATCGCGGTAGTACCGCCCGGGCGGAAGTACTGCTTGTTGGGCGGTAGCACCGCTCCTCCAGTGGTAGTAAACAATTAGTGCCGCGATGGAAGCGGTAGTACCGTGCCCCTGGGATGCAACTGTGCACGCACAGAGCAAACAACCCCTGCGGCAGTACCGTGGCTCGCCACGGTAGTACCATACCCCCAAGGAAATGCAAGTTTCGCACGAGAGAGGGAAACGGTATTTGCAAATCAAACTTCAAGACACTGAACAACCAAGAGGCAAGCACCAACAACAACCCAAACATGGCACAGAGGAAAGGCAAAAGACGCCGAAGACCAAAACACTGACCACAACTCTCAAGAGGAGAGGGCGGTGGCCGGAGCCACCTATGTATGAGTCACTTGGTATGGCACCGCGAAGAATTATCCTTGGGCCCATGACCAAGACTTGTCTTTGAAGCACAAGTACCATAAAAATGGCTAATGTGAAAGAGTTGATCAATTTATGCATAATGGGGGGGAGTTCATTGAGAGAACAACACTCCCCCTATGTCCATGCCTACACCTAAACAAGATATCATGATGAGTATGGTGGGGTGTGCAAGGGTTCAAACCACATTGCTCGAATCAATGATATTTATCTCATGCCTTAACTCGCAAAATCTTGCTTCATCCAAGGGCTTCATGAAAATATATGCAAGGTTATCATGAGTGTTGACATACTTGAGCTTGATCTCCCCTCGCCTAATGTGATCCTGGATGAAGTGATACCGAATCTCAATATGCTTCGTCTTGAAGTGTTGCATCGGGTTGAGAGAGATCTTGATGGCACTTTCATTGTCACACCAACGAGGAACTTCATCACAAGTGACACCGTAATCCTTCAAAGTTTGCCTTATCCATAGAAGTTGAGCACAACAACTACCGACAGCCACATACCCCGCTTCAGTGGATGAGAGAGACACACAACTTTGCTTCTTAGAAGACCAACTCACTAAAGAGTAACCAAGAAATTGGCACCCTCCGGAGGTGGACTTCCTATCCACTTTGTCTCCCGCCCAATCTGAGTCTGTATACCCAAAAGATCAAAGTTGGCTCCTCTTGGGTACCATAAGCCAAAGTTTGGGGTATGAGACAAATATCAAAAGATTCGCTTGGCCGCCACAAGGTGGCTTTCCTTAGGTGCGGCTTGAAACCGTGCACAAATACCCATGCTCAACATGATATCCGGCCTAGATGCACAAAGTTAAAGCAAGGATCCAATCATAGAGCGATATACCTTTTGATCCACCGTTTACCATTGGGATCAATGTCAAGTTGGCATTTGACGGGCATTGGAGTGGAGGCCAGCTTGACATCACTAAGCTTGAATCTCTTGAGCATGTCTTGAGTGTATTTGGCTTGATTGATGAAGGTTCCTTATCTTCTTTGCTTGATTTCGAACCCGAGAAAGAACTTCAACTCTCCCATCATAGACATCTTGAACTTTGAGGTCATGAGAGCAGCAAATTATTCATTGAAAGCTTTGTTAGGGGAATCAAAGATAATATCATCAACATATAGTCGGCACACAAATAACTCCCCTTTGACCTTCTTAGTAAAAAGAGTGGGGTCGACTTTCCCAATTTTGAACCCACGATCTTGTAACAACTCATTAAGATGCTCATACCACGCACGTGGGGCTTGTTTAAGGCCATAGAGCGCCTTGTTGAGTTGGTTCACATGATCGGGGAAATAGGGATCCTCGAACCCCAGGGGTTGTTTGACATACACCAACTCATTAATGGGACCATCAAGAAAAGCAATCTTCACATCCATTTGTTGCAACTTGAAATTATGATGAGAAGCATAAGCAATCAACAAATGAATAGATTCAAGGCGAGAAACGGGAGAAAATGTTTCACCGTAGTCGATACCCTCGACTTGGAAGTAGCCTTGTGCCACCAAACGAGCCTTGTTGCGAACAATGGTTCCATGAGCATCTTGCTTGTTCTTGAATATCCACTTGGTTCCAATGACACTATGATTCCCGGATGGCCTTGGCACTAATTTCCACACTTGGTTGTGCTCAAAGTTGTTGAGTTCTGCATGCATGGCATTAAGCCAATCCGGATCCTCGAGCGCCTCATAGACCTTTTGGGGTTCGACACAAGCAACAAATGTGTGATGTTCACAAATAGTTTGCTAATTGTCTACGAGTGCTTACCCCCTTTCTTAGGCTTCCAAAGACATTATCCATGAGATGACCTTTGGTAGAGAGCTTGGAAGCATTCTTCACGGCATGATGCTATAATTCCTCCTCGGATGTGAAAAGAGGAGGGGTAACTTGATCATCTTGAGCGTCGTCATGATCTTGTTCTTGATCTTGAGCTTGATCTTGATCTTGAACTTGCTCGAAAGGGAGAACTTGACCTTGGGCATCACTTGGTGGTCCACCACTATCTTGAGGTTGATCTTGCCCTTGATCTTGTTCACGGGGTTGAGGGCCTTCACTTTGTTCTTCGTAAGTGTGTGGGTCATGGGTTGGTGATGGCTCCACTTGTCGACTTGAGTGGAGCATTGTCCTTCTCCTTCGGCCACAAGGGCTCCCTCAATGGGTAGGATATGACCAACACCCATTCTTCTTATGGCTTGGGGAGGAATTTCATCACCTACATCACAAGTACCACTTTGCTCCACTTGGGAGCCATTATTCTCGTCAAACTCCATGTTACACGTCTCCTCAATGAGTCCGGTGGACTTGTTGAGGACACGGTAAGCATGCGAGTTTGTAACATAACCAACAAATATGCCCTCATGAGCTCTATCCTCAAATTTAGACAAACGAACACCTTTCTTGAGAATGAAACACTTACACCCGAACACCCGGAAGTACTTGAGGTTGGGCTTGTTACCGGTGAGTATTTCATAGGGAGTCTTGTTCAAGCCTTCGTGGAGATAGAGCCGATTGGATGCATGACATGTTGTGTTGATGGCTTTGGCCCAAAAGTTCTAAGGAGACTTGAACTCCGCCATCATGGTCCTTGCCGCATCCATCGACGTCTGTTTCTTCCTCTCCGCGACACCATTTTGTTGAGGGGTGTATGGTGCGGCATATTGATGCTTGATCCCCTCATCACTAAGAAACTCATCCAAGGTGTAGTTCTTGAACTCGGTGCCATTGTCACTCCTTATTGTCAAGATCTTCGCATCATGTTGACGTTGAGCTTCATTTGCAAAGTCGATGATGGTTTGTTGAGTCTCACTCTTCCTCTTGAAGAAATATACCCAAGTATATCTTGAATAATCATCCACAGTCACCAAGCAATACTTTATATCCCCAAGACTATCAAAGGATGGAGGCCCAAAGAGATCCATGTGAAGGAGCTCCAAGGGTCTCTTCGAGTAGATGATAGTCGTGGGAGGGTGAGCCTTCTCATGTAGCCAGGGCCGGCCCATAGGTCAGGGCAACGGGGCGACCGCCCTGGGCCCCTAGGACGTAGGAGCCCCGACCCAGGTAGTATCTTCTTTAGGTCCAGAAAAAATTAAGAGGAAATAAAAGTAAGCCCAAGCCCACCATGTATCTAGCACTCACGGACCAAAATAATCAATCGCTAGTTTGCTACGCTGCTGGAGCGCTCCATCAATCTCCTCCAGTCTCCTCGCCGCCTCGGCTCCTCCCTCCAATTCTCCGATCTCAGAGAACAGCGTCGCCGCTCCCGTGCACTTCCAAATTCGATGTGTCGCTCCCATGCATCCATTAATGGAGACCGATGGTGCTATTCCCTTTCCCCAACCATCTCTGTTTGCATCCTCAATGTTCCCCATCAAGTAGATGTTTGAGGCATCACTGCATCAGAGATGGTATGTCTCCCTCCTTCGCCTAATCAAGTACTCTTTTCATTCGCTGTTAAATAGCCCGCCTCTCCGCCTCTGATTGCTCCATCGGACATCTCCAATTCTTCTCTTCCTAGTTCCTGCTCTTCTACTGGCCAACTTTTCAAAGCTTCATTGGATCCAGGGATGAGAAGGGGGCGGGGAATGAGTGTTGCAGCTTTGCAGATCTGGGAAGCTGCATAGAAAATTCGACATCAAGCCATAAGCCCATATTCAGGTGTTTTTTTCCTTGTATTGACTGTTTTTCTATAACTATTTGGTGACATGTCTTCTAAAAAATGTTTATAAGTGAGAAAAGGAAGTGAAAAAAACTGAGAGATGACCTGGTAGAATCGGAGAAAGGTTCAATTAACATTTTTATAGAAACAGTAGTTCTTTGAAGAACTTAAGTGTTCAGAAGTATATTTGTCTTCTTACTTAGCTCAAAAGACTTGAATTATTGAATGATATTGAGTTATGCAAATGCTTTTGAAATACAATATATTCTGAATTTTTATTTGTTGACAAGGGCCCCATTTTTTCGTCTCGCCCCAGGGCCCCGCATATGTATGGACCGGCCCTGCATGTAGCTTTCCTTCGATACAAGCACTGCAAGCACGATCTTTGGCAAAACTAACATTTGTTAGTCGACGGACATGGTCCCCCTTGAGAAGACTTTGCAAAGATCTCATATTGACGTGGGCTAATAGGCGATACCAAAGCCATCCCACATCAACTTTATCCATTAGACATGTCACGGTCTTAGTGGGTCGCTCCAAAAAGTTAATCACATAAAGACCGTTCTCGACATGCCCAACAAAGTCTACTTTAAGAGTCTTGCTCCACAAGAGGGCCACGGTATCAATATCAAAGAATGGCAAAACCCATGAGTGCAAGTTGACGAACGGAAATCAAATTGTATGCAAGGGACTCAACAAGCATGACTTTCTCGATCGTGAGATCATGAGAAATGACAACCATGCCAAGACCCAATACCTTGGAGGACGAGGCATCACCCCACTCGACATTGGTGGGCATAGATGGAATCTTTTGCACGTCCACCACCAAGTCCTTGCTTCCAGTCATATGATTTGTGGCTCCACTATCGAGCAACCATGATCCCCCACCGGAAGCAAACACCTACAATAGATCAATGCTTGGTTTTAGCTACCCATTTTGTAATGGGTCCTTGATGTTAATAACAAGGGTCTTAGGAACCCAAATAGACCATTCAATGTACTCATAAGGAGAACCAACAAATTTTGCACAAACATGCCCATCACTAGCACGGGACAACACATAAGAAGGGTTAAAGTCGACGGCTTTGTTGGAAGGGGTGGCATTGCCCTTTTTGACGTCGCCGCCCTTCACATTGTTCTTCTTCTCCTTTGAAGCACCCTCCCCCTCCTTCACAAAGGTTTGCTTGAGAGGAGGAGGTCGTTTGGTCTTGTCATTCTTCTTCTTGTTCTTGGACTTGGGTGCGAACCCAACTCCCTCCTTGGACACAACTTCCTTTTGATTGCTAAAAAGGAAATTGAGATTCTCCTCACCTTGTATACAAGACAGAAGGCCTTTCTTAAGTCGCTACTTCAACTTGGCATTCTCCTCCACAATATGCACATGCTCACAACACGAGTTAGTAGCATTTGCATTATCAGTTAATACCATATGAGGAAAAGTGGCTTTCTCCTTGGTTAGCTTCACTTGGAGTTGATCATGAGACTCCTTGCGGCTAGCATGAGCACCCTTCAAGACCTTGTGGGCCTTGTTGAGTATATCAAACTCCTCCTTGAGGCTAGCATGGTCAACCCCAAGTTTAGCCTTCTCGGAATTTAGCACACGAGATACAACAAGAGCATGATCAAGATCTTTCTTTAATTTAGCATGGTCATCGTTGTGTGACTCCTCAAGAGCCAACCGATGCCCACGCTCTTCCTCAAGAGCATTAGAGAGATCCGATATCTCATCCGCATAGTCACGACTATGACCTTCCATCTTAGAGATGGTTTCTTCATGAGCCTCGATCATGTCATTGGTTTCACCAAGTTGTTCCAAGAGAGCAACAAAGTGCTGATTTGCCCTTGAGCTTACTCATAAAAGACTCAAATTCATTTATCTCTTCATTAGACCCCTCATTTTCATCAATGCAATCCGTCAAGGAGGGATTAGTAATGATGGTAGTTTTGATGTTGGGGGTTACCTTGTTGGTGGCTTTGGCCATGAGGCATTTGGCGGTGATGTTCACGTTGGGTGAATCGAAGAGAGACACCCGTGGAGTGGTGGCAATGGCAACGGAGGCCATGGCCATGACTTCACTATCTTCATCATCATCATCATCCTCATTGTATTCTTCTTGTGCCACCAACCCTTTGGTTGGAGTCTTCTTGGTGAAGTTGTTCTTGTTGGGGAAGGACTTGGCTTTGTCTTTTCGGATGAGCTTGCCACCATTGTCTCCCCGCTTCTCGTAAGGGCAATCCACAACAAAGTGGCTCACATTGGCACAATTGTAACATGTTCTCACACATTGCTTGCCCTTGAAGCCACTTGAGTTGTTCTTGTTGAAGTTGGGCCTTGTGTTCTTCTTGCTCCAAAATTGCCTTGAAGCAAGAGCCATGTGCTCATGATGATCAGATTTCGTATCTTCGGGGTTGCTCTCCTCATCTTCCTCTTCTTCCTCTTCTTCCACATTAACCTTGGCCTGTCTTGTCCAAGATCCTCATTGCCACAAACTCATCCAACACTTCATTTGAGGACAAGGTGTGGAATTCCGGACTTTGACGGATGACGGAGGACATGGCCTTGTGGTAGGGCATCATGGCCTTGAGGAACTTGCGCTTGATCCAATTCTCATCCGTATCCTTACTCCCATGCTCTCGGAGTGAGACCACGAGAGTGGTTAATCTCCGTTAAAGCACACGAGGTTCTTCATCTTCATTCATTGCAAACTCATCGGCTTCATCTTGCACCACTTCATAGTTGGAGTGTTGAATGCTAGCGCTTCCCTTGTAGAGTTAAACAACATGGTGCCATGCTTCCTTGGCCACGGTGAATGGTCGGAGATGTGCAATGTCTTCGGGTGGAATTGCATCTTGAAGGATGAAGAGAGCATTTTCATTGAATTGATTATCCACAGCTTCTCTTGGGGTGAAGTTGCTTGGGTCATGCAGATAGAAACCTTCTTCAATGATTCTCCAAAGATTAGTGTTAACATGTTTTAAATGATGCTTAAAGCGATAGACCCAAGCATCAAAATCTTCATTTTTTACAATCTTAGGATGAGGGCCGGCATGATTTAAATGAGTAGAGAGAATTGGTCCTCCATAGGTAAGAGGAGATTCCACATGGGCAAACATGCCATTTCCATTTCTACCACTAGATAAAGGAACTCTTTCACTAGAAGCTTCCCCCTTTTCGGAGTTGGCATCCGCCACCTTGGTAGTGGGATCGACCACTTCCAACGGGCCGTGGATAATTTGAGACCATCAAGAAAGTTATTAAGCATGCCTTTGACCTCGGCCGTCATGGAGGTTTTCAATGTGTCCAAAGCCACATTGAATTCCTCACGTGAGACCGAGGTTCCCCCATCGGCCATAGACGAGGATGGATTCACACCGGGGTGCTCCTCCTCACCGTCTACAATGTCAACCATACTCTTTGGACGACAAAGTCCTTAATAAAGAGACGAGGCTCTGATACCAATTGAAAGGATCGATATAGTTGACTAGAAGGGGGGGAATAGGCAACTAACAATTTTTAGCTTTTCTTTATCAAATTAAAGTTTGCATCAAAGTAGGTTGTCTAGATATGCAACTAGGTGAGCAACCTATATGATGCAACAACAACAAGCACACAAGCCAGCAACGGAAATAACACAATATAGCTTGCACAAGTAAAGGTGAGAGATAACCAAAAGTGGAACCGATGGAGATGAGGATGTGTTACCGAAGTTCCTTCCTTTTGAGGGGAAGTAAGTCTCCGTTAGAGCAGTGTGGAGGCACAATTCTCCCCAAGAAGCCACTAGGGCCAACGTATTCTCCTCACGCCCTCACATAATGTGAGATGTCGTGATTCCACTATTGGTGCCCTTGGAGGCGGCGACCGAACCTTTACAAACAAGGTTGAGGCAATCTCCACAACTTAATTGGAGGCTCCCAACGACACCACGAAGCTTCACCACAATGGACTATGGCTCCGAGGTGACCTCAACCGTCTAGGGTTCTCAAACACCCAAGAGTAACAAGATACGCAAGGGATTAGTGGGGGGAACCAAATTTCTCTTGGTGGAAGTGTAGATCGGGGCCTTCTCAACCAATCCCTAGAAAATCAACAAGTTTGATTGGCTAGGGAGAGAGATCGGGTGAAAAAGGAGCTTGGACCAATAATGGACCTAGGGATGGAAGAGGTAGTCAACTAGAGGAAGAAGACACCCCTTTTATAGTCACGGGACAATTCCAATTGTTACCCACCAACTTAGCTCGCGACCCGCGGTACTACCGCACGCCAGGGGCGGTACTACCGCACGGACCTGCGGTACTACCGCGGAGGCTTGCGGTACTACCATGGGCACGGCAGGGCCTGGACTCGTTCTAATGAGCACCGACAGGGGACGGTAGAACCGCTGGCGCGGTACTACCGCAACCCCATGCGGTACTACCGCAAGCCAGGCATAGTATAGGCACGGTAGGCACGGATATGAAAAATTACATCTGTGACTACCTCCACTGAGATTATATCTATGCAAAAGTCCGACACGGTACTACCACAAACCAGGTGCGGTACTACCATGTAGGGCACAGATGTAAAAAATTACATCCGCCCCTACTTCCGCTCATGCCGCTGTGCCTGGACAGGCTTCACGGTACTACCGCGCCGGGGCACGGTACTACCGCGTACGGCGCGGATGTAAAAAATTACATCCGCCCCTACTATCGCTTGCGCAGTAGCGCCTGGCCAGAACTCAGGGTACTACCGCTCAGGAGGAGCGGTACTACCGTGGGCGCCTACGGTACTACCGTGCCGTGGCCCGGTACTACTGCTAGGGCCTGTGGTAGTACCGCTCTGGGGAGCAGTACTACCGCCAGCCTTTGAACAACAACACTAGGAGTCCTTCATTCTGCAGAGACGCGATGAGACGGAGGAAGCTCCAAAGAGCCAAAGGAAAGGAGGTGCAAAAGGAACATGTGTATGTGAGATTCCACCCAAACCTTTCCAATGCGGACCCCCTCTTAATAGTACGGATTTCCTACGACTCAAATCCACCGAAAAGAAACGTAGAGAAACGCCGTCTTCAAAAGTATTCGAGGGGCACCAAATCGTCTTGTGCTCCGACATGATATATCTGAAAAGCTGAATGCACACGATTAGTCCGCAAAAGCATTGTCATCAATCACCAAAACTACTAAGGGATAAATATGCCCTTACACCAGCCTCGCCACCGCATCAAGTGGGAGCCCCCCATGCTGCGTCAAGGAGGAATCACTATGTAGCACGCTGTGCCTTCTCGACCGGTCAGTGTCACCGTCATCCAGCCTCTGGCACAACAAGAAGAGGACACTAACATCACCGCCTTGCCGACGCCCGGTCACCATGAAGGAGGCCTCCTCGGTGCTCGTGAGCACCCATGGGCGCCTCCTGCATTATCTAGGCCGCGATGCAACATGTACTGCTGGGTAGCGCTCCATACGTCCGACCTCGCCCAAAATTGGGTCCTCGCACTAATAGAGGCTTGGGCCCTGACCGGTCCAAGACCACCACGAAGACGTCCGCGTGGCACGGGCGTCACCTCAACGACCGACTCACGCAGCTCGGATGCTCTTACACCATTCTGATACGTCTCCGTCGTATCTATAATTTTTGATTGTTCCATGCCAATATTATTCAACTTTTATATATGTTTGGCAACTTTTTATACTATTTTTGGGATTAACATATTGATCCAGTGCCCAGTGCCAGTTCCTGTCTATTGCATGTTTTATGTTTCGTAGAAACCCCATATCAAACGGAGTCCAAATGGGATAAAAATGGACGGAGAATTATTTTGGAATATTTGTGATTTTTGGGAGGAAGAATCAACGCGAGACAGTGCCCGAGGGGGCCACGAGACAGGGGGCGCGCCCCAGGGAGGCAGGCGCGCCCTGGACTCTCCTGGGCACCCCATAAGGCGGTTATGTTCTTCTTTTGCCGCAAGAAAGCTAGTTTTATGAGAAAAATCTGGGTGAAAGATTCACCCCAATCGGAGTTACGGATCTCCGAATATAAATGAAACGGTGGAAGGGCAGAATCTGGGAACGCAGAAACAGAGAGAGACAGAGAGATAGATCCAATCTCGGAGGGGCTCTCGCCCCTCCTACGCCATGGGAGCCAAGGACCAAAGGCGAAACCCTTCTACCATCTAGGGAGGAGATCAAGGAAGAAGAAGAAGAAGAAGGGGGCTCTCTCCCCTTGCTTCCGGTGGTGCCGGAACGCCGCCGGGGGCCATCATCATCACTGTGATCTTCACCAACAACTTCACCACCTTCATCACCAACTCTTCCCCCCCTCTATGCAGCGGTGTAACCTCTCTCTTACCTGCTATAATCTCTACTTAAACATGGTGCTCAACGCTATATATTATTTCCCAATGATGTATGGCTATTCTATGATGTTTGAGTAGATCCGTTTTGTCCTATGGGTTAATTGATGATCGTGATTGGTTTGAGTTGCATGTTTTATTATTGGTGCTGTCCTATGGTGCTCTCTGTGTCACGCAAGCGTGAGGGATCCCCGCTGTAGGGTTTGCAATATGTTTATGATTTGCTTATGGTGGGTGGCGTGAGTGACAGAAGCACATACCCGAGTAAGTAGGTTGTTTGCGTATGGGATAAAGGGGACTTGATACTTTAATGCTATGGTTGGGTTTTACCTTAATGAATCTTTAGTAGTTGCGGATGCTTGCTAGAGTTCCAATTGTAAGTGCATATGATCCAAGAAGAGAAAGTATGTTAGCTTATGCATCTCCCTCAAATAGAATTGCAATAGTGATTACCGGTCTAGTTATCGATTGCTTAGGGACAAATAACTTTCTCGTGACAAAAAGCTCTCTACTAATATTTAGTTTATTGCATCTTTATCTAAACAGCACCTAGTTTATATTTGTGTACTCTTTATTAGCTTGCAAACCTATCCTATCACACCTACAAAGTACTTCTAGTTTCATACTTGTTCTAGGTAAAGCGAACGTCAAGCGTGCGTAGAGTCGTGTCAGTGGCCGATAGGACTTGAGAGAGTACTTGTTCTACCTTTAGCTCCTCGTTGGGTTCGACACTCTTACTTATCGAAATATGCTACAATTATCCTGTATACTTGCGGGTCATCAAGACCTTTTTCTGGCGCCGTTGCCGGGGAGTCATAGCGTGGGGTGAATATTCTCGTGTGTGCTTGTTTGCTTTATCACTAAGTAATTTTTATTTGTTGTTCTTAGTTGTTTTCTATCTTTAGTTATGGGTAGGAAACGCAAAATACCAAAAAAATTAGTTGTACCTACTACACCAATGGTTGAAGAAGAACCACTCAAAATCTATCACACTCCTGAAGCTTTTTACTCTGATCATCTTTGATCCCTTTGTGCTCGTGCTGAAACCCCAACTAGCTTAGTTGAGGGCAAATCTTTAAATGAGCATGCTTGTAATGTGTGACACCGTATATATGAAAAAGGGAAACTTTTACTCGATCAAAATCATAGTTTGCAATGCTATGCTTGGACTTTATGTGAACTATATGATTTTACTTGTTGTTCTGAAAACCCTAAGAAACATCTTCCCTACCAATGCTTTTTTAGTGATGGAATCATATCTTCGTATACTAAGGGTGTTTATAATTACTATGATGTTCAACAAATTGAAGAAGTTGTTGCTTTTAAGGGTGCTTATAAAATTGCTTCTTTGATTGAAAAGTATGATGCTACTCTCTAAAAATCTGAAAATTTTGCCATACTTGAATATTGTTATGATAATTATGCTTCTAATGCCTATGTTAAACTATATATTGAGGACTTCTCTGCTGCCAAGAAGAGACTAATATTTTGCAAGAGTCTATGGAAGAAGAAATTGATGAAACTGTGAGCTCATTGGATGAAAAAGATGATGAGGAGAGCCAAGAACAAAAGGAGGAAGAGCGGATTAGATACCCGTGCCCACCTTCTAATGAGAGTAACTCTTCAACTCATACATTGTTTAATTCCCCTTCATGCTTACCGAAGGATGATTGCTATGATGATTGTTATGATCCCGTTGATTCTCTTGAAATATCCCTTTTTGATGATGCTTGCTATACTTGCGGCCAAGATGCCAATATGAAGTATGCTTATGGAGATGAACTTGCTATAGTTCCTTATGTTAAACATGAAATTGTTGCTATTGCACCCACGCATGATAGTCCTATTATATTTTTGAATTCTCCCGACTACACTATATCAGAGAAGTTTGTGCTTATTAAGGATTATATTGATGGGTTGCATTTTACTACTACACATGATGATTTTGACAGATATAATATGCATGTGCTTGCTGCTCCTACTTGCAATTATTATGAGAGAGGAACTATATTTACACCTCTCTATGTTTCCAATATGATAGAATTGCAAGAAACTGTTTATACTATGCATTGGGCTTTACTATGTGTGCATGAATTGTTCTTTTATGACATGTTGATGCATAGGAAGAGAGTTAGACTTCGTTGTTGCATGATATATGTTACGTTGTTCTCACTACTAAATTACAAATCATTGTTAATTAGAATTGGCTTTGATATACCTTGGGATCCGGGTGGATTCACTACTTGAGCACTATATGCCCAGCTTAATGGCTTTAAAGAAAGCGCTGCCAGGGACCAGAAGTTTTAGAGAGTCATTTATTTCTATCGAGTGCTTTTATATAGTGTAAAAACAAAAAAATAAAGAGGGGAACCGAAAACTTTTCAAAAAGGAAAGTGAAAGTGAGAGAGACAAGCATTGTTGAAGAGGGAGAGCTCCTTGAACTTTGTTCATGCTCACTGAAACTTTGTGAATCTTGATTATAGAAACTTTTCATCAAAAATAATTATTCTCTCGTACAATTCCATTGTATTATAAAAATAATGTGCCAAGGTTTGCCTTTAGGATGTTTACAATGCTTGTTGGTTTGTATGGTGCAGGATAGAAACTTTGGCTGTAGTGCACGATTTTACATTTTTTTTACTGGAACATCAAACGGTTCTGATTCTTTTTGCACTGTCTTTCTGTACATTTTTTTTATTTTTCCTAATTTTTGTAGAATTTTTGGGGAACCAGAAGTATGGTGAATGTTCAGATTGCTACAGACTATTCTGTTTTTGACAGATTCTGTTTTTGACGCATAGTTTGGTTGTTTTGATGAAACTATCAACTTATATAAGTGGATTAAGCCATGGAAAATCTATATTACAGTAGACACAATGCAAAAACAAAATATGAATTGGTTTGAAACAGTACCTAGAGTACTGATTTGCTTTATTATACTAACGGATCTTACCGAGTTTTTTGTTGAAGTTCTGTGTGGATGTAGTGTTTGATCGAGAATGTCTCGATATGAGGAAAAGGAAGAGAGGCGAGAGCTCAAGCTTGTGGATGCCCAAGGCACCCCAAGTAAATATTCAAGGATACTCAAGCGTCTAAGCTTGGGGATGCCCCGGAAGGCATCCCCTCTTTCTTCAACAAGAATCAATATGTTTGCGTATTCATTTCGTTCATGCGATATGTGCAGGTCTTGGAGCGTCTTTTGCATTTAGTTTTCACTTCTTTTTTATGCACCATGCTGGTATGAGATAGTCCTTGGTTGATTTATAGAATGCTCATTGCACTTCACTTAAATTATTTGCGTATGGCTTTATAGAATGATTCATGTGCTTCACTTATATCATTTGAAGTTTGGATTGCCTATTTCTCTTCACATAGAAAACCGTCATTTGTAGAATGCACTTTTGCTTCACTTATATTTGTTAGAGCATGGGCATATATTTTGTAGAAAGAATTAAACTCTCTTGCTTCACTTATGTCTATTTAGAGAGATGACAGGAATTGGTCATTCACATGGTTAGTCATAAAATCCTACATAAACTTGTAGATCGCTAAATATGATATGTTTGATTCCTTGCAATAGTTTTGTGATATAAAGATGGTGATATTAGAGTTATGCCAGTGGGTAGTTGTGGATTCTAGAGACACTTGTGTTGAGGTTTGCAAGTCCCGTAGCATGCACGTATGGTAACCGTTGTGTGACAAATTTGAAGCATGATGTGTTTCTTTCATTGTCTTCCTTGTGAGTGGCGGTCGGGGATGAGCGATGGTCTTTTCCTACCAATCTACCCCCTAGGGGCATGCGTAGTAGTACTTTGCTTTGAGGGCTAATAAACTTTTGCAATAAGTATATGAGTTCTTTATGACTAATGTGAGTCCATGGATTATACACACTTTTACCTTTCCATCATTGCTAGCCTCTTCGGTACCGTGCATTGCCCTTTCTCACCTTGAGATTTGGTGCAAACTTCACCGGTGCATCCAATCCCTGTGATACGATACGCTCTATCACACATAAGCCTCCTTATATCTTCCTCAAAACAACCACCATAACCTACCTATTATGGCATTTCTATAGCCATTCTGAGATATATTGCCATGCAACTTCCATCATCATCATATACATGACTTGAGCATTCATTGTCATATTGCTTTGCATGATCGTAAGATAGCTAGCATGATGTTTTCATGGATTGTCCGTTTTTGATGTCATTGCTATGCTAGATCATTGCACATCCCGGTACACCGCCGGAAGCATTCATATAGAGTCATATCTTTGTTCTAGTATCGAGTTGTAATATTGAGTTGTAAGTAAATAAAAGTGTGATGATCATCATTATAGAGCATTGCCCCATGAAAAAAAATAAAAAAATAAAAAAATGAAAGGCCAAAGAAGCCTAAAAAAAGGGGGCCAAAGAAGCACATTCAAAAAAAGGAAAGGGGGCAAAGTTACTATCATTTTACCACACTTGTGCTTCAGAGTAGCACCATGTTCTTCATATAGGGAGTCTCTTATGTTATCACTTTCATATACTAGTGGGAATTTTCATTATAGAACTTGGCTTGTATATTCCAACGATGGGCTTCCTCAAATGCCCTAGGTCTTCATGAGGAAGCAAGTTGGATGCACACCCACTTAGTTTTCAGTTTGAGATTTCATACACTTATAGCTCTAGTGCATCCGTTGCATGGCAATCCCTACTCCTCACATTGACATCAATTGATGGGCATCTCCATAGCCCGTTGATTAGCCGCGTCGATGTGAGACTTTCTCCTTTTTTGTCTTCTCCACATAACCTCCACCATCATATTCTATTCCACCTATAGTGTTATATCCATGGCTTGCGCTCATGTATTGCGTGAGGGTTGCAAAGGCTGAAGCGCGTTAAAAAGTATGAACCAATTGCTCGGCTTGTCATCGGGATTGTGCATGATGGGAGCATTTTGTGTGACGAAAATGAAGCATGACCAAACTATATGATTTTGTAGGGATAAGCTTGCTCTGGCCATCTTGTTTTGAAAAGACATGATTGCTTTATTAGTACGCTCGAAGTATTATCGTTTTTATGTCAAATGATAGACTATTGCTTTGAATCACTCGTGTCTTAACATTCATGCCATGATTAGACATATGATCAAGATTATGATAGATAGCATTCCACAAAAATTATCTTTTTTATCATTTACCTACTCGAGGACGAGCAGGAATTAAGCTTGGGGATCCTGATACATCTCGTATCTATAATTTTTGAGTGTTCCATGCCAATATTATTCAACTTTCATATACTTTTGGCAACTTTTTATACTATTTTTGGGACTAACATATTGATCCAGTGCCCAGTGCCAGTTCCTGTCTGTTGCATGTTTTATGTTTCGCAGAAACCCCATATCAAACGGAGTCCAAACAGGATAAAAACGGACGGAGAATTATTTTGGAATATTTATGATTTTTAGGAGGAAGAATCAACGCGAGACGGTGCCCGAGGGGGCCACGAGACAGGGGGGCGCGCCCCAGGGAGGCAGGCGCGCCCTGGACTCTCCTGGGCACCCCATAAGGCGGTTACACTCTTCTTTTGCCGCAAGAAAGCTAATTTTATGAGAAAAATCTGGGCAAAAGATTCACCCCAATCGGAGTTACGGATCTCCGGATAATAAAGAAACGATGGAAGGGCAGAATCTGGGAACGCAGAAACAGAGAAAGACAAAGAGATAGATCCAATCTCGGAGGGGCTCTCGCCCCTCCCACACCATGGGAGCCAAGGACCAGAGGGGAAACCCTTCTCCCATCTAGGGAGGAGGTCAAGGAAGAAGAAGAAGAAGGGGGGCTCTCTCCCCCTTTCTTCTGGTGGCGCCGGAACACCGCCGGGGGCCATCATCATCACCGCGATCTTCACCAACAACTTCACCGCCTTCATCACCAACTCTTCCCCCCTCTATGCAGTGGTGTAACCTCTCTCTTACCCGCTGTAATCTCTACTTAAACATGGTGCTCAACGCTATATATTATTTCCCAATGATGTATGGCTATTCTATGATGTTTGAGTAGATCCGTTTTGTCCTATGGGTTAATTGATGATCGTGATTGGTTTGAGTTGCATGTTTTATTATTGGTGTTGTCCTATGGTGCTCTCCGTGTCGCGCAAGCGTGAGGGATCCCCGCTGTAGGGTTTGCAATATGTTTATGATTTGCTTATGGTGGGTGGCGTGAGTGACAGAAGCACACACCCGAGTAAGTAGGTTGTTTGCGTAAGGGATAAAGGGAACTTGGTACTTTAATGCTATGGTTGGGTTTTACCTTAATGAATCTTTAGTAGTTGCGGATGCTTGCTAGAGTTCCAATCATAAATGCATATGATCCAAGAAGAGAAAGTATGTTAGCTTATGCCTCTCCCCCAAATAGAATATCAATAGTGATTACCGGCCTAGTTATCGATTGCCTAGGGACAAATAACTTTCTCGTGACAAAAAGCTCTCTACTAATATTTACTTTATTGCATCTTTATCTAAACTGCCTCTAGTTTATATTTGTGTACTATTTATTATCTTGCAAACTTATCTTATCAGACTTACAAAGTACTTCTAGTTTCATACTTGTTCTAGATAAAGCGAACGTCAAGCGTGTGTAAAGTCGTATCAGTGACCAATAGGACTTGAGATAGTATTTGTTCTACCTTTAGCTCCTCGTTGGGTTCGAACTCTTATTTATCGAAAGAGGCTATAATTATCCCGTATACTTACGGATCATCACATTCCACAGCTATTTTTGTTGGTAGTTATGGTCAATTAATGACTAAATATAACGCGTATTGCAGGCCAGCTTTCACTACGTTGGACGTCGCCCTAGATCGGGTCCTCGCAGACCTTGCGTTAACAGAGGCCCGGGACCTCGACCGGTCCAGGACCACCGTGAAGACGTCCGCGCGGCAAGGACGTCGTTTGAACGACCAGCTCACCCAGCTCAGATGCTCTTATAGCATTCGACAGTTGTTTTTGCAGCTAGTTATGGCCATTTAATGAGCAAATATAACGTGTATTAGCAGCGTTTGCTACGTCGGTCGACGCCCCAGGGTCCTTGCAGACCCCGCACTCACGGAGGCCTAGCTCCTTGACCGGTCTAGGTCCACTGAGAAGACGTCCGTGCAGCACGGGCATCGCCTCACCCACCAGCTCATCAAGAACAGTGCCGGAGATTCCTACACCACATCCATAGTTGTTTTTGCAGCTAGCCATTGGACATAGGAATTAATTTGCAACATGATTATGAGCGATATATTTTCTCTTGTTTCGCGTATGTATAGTGTTACTCCCTCCATTCCCAAATACTATCACCGCCCGCGAGTACTTGTCGAAGAAATGAATAAAAATAGTTGTATGTAGAACTAATATACATCTAGATACGTCCATTTCTCCGACAAGGATTGCCGGACGGAGGGAGTATAAGCCTTTCTAGAGATTTCGACAAATGACTACATACAGAACAAAATGATTGAATCTAAGCTCTAAACTATGTCTATATACATCCCTATGTTGTAGTCTATTTAAAATGTCTGATTTATATTTAGTAACGGAGGGATCCGTTTCTTGCCTTTTTCATAAGCCGAGAAATATCATATCGAGAGGATAGAGTGGACGACTTGCTACACGACAGGAGCGGAGCGTGTTCCGAAGAGCCGACCGTTCGGGCCCACTTGGCAGCAGGAGTTGGTTCCCGTATCCGCCCATCGGGACCGAGGACTAGTCGTTTGATACGTCGGGCCCCACGAGTGAGACAGACGAGAGCGGATCATTAGACCGCGGCGAGATACGCCAGGTCTCCTCGCCGCCGCTCAGCCGCTATAAAACGAGCGCCCCCTGGAGGAGACAGCCACCCTCTGCCGTCTCGCCACCCGCAGCCCATTCGCACGTGCCACCGTCGATCGGACCTTGCATCCAGCTCTCTCCTCTCCTCCCTCATGGCGCCCACCGCCTCCTTCTTCTTCGGCGCCGCCCCGGAGGACACGCCGGCGGCTGACGTCTCGGCCCATGCCGTCGTGCCGGACCTCTCCGACGCGGTAGCGCGGGCGCGGTTACGCCGGCAGGCGGCGTCCGGGCAGGGGAGGCAGCAGGCGGCCTCCCGCGTCGGCGGCGGCGGCGGCGCCCCGCCGCCCAGGAAGACCCCGCAGCGGGGCCTCGGCGTGGCGGAGCTCGAGCGCCTCCCGCGTCGGCTGCGGCGGCGTCGACCCGCTGCAGGACCTCAGCGCCGCGGCCGCGGCTGCCATCCTGGAGGCTGCCGCCGCCAACCTGCAGGCGCAGGGCAACCCCGTCGTCCTGCAGCACCACCACGACTACCTGCCCGCCTTCGACGCCGCCACCGGCTCGCACTACTACTCGCCGCTCCTGGTCCAGCCGCCGCCCGCCCCTCCGGCGCCGCAGCCGCAGCCGCCGGCTCCCGTCCGCTTCGTCCAGGGCGTGGCGCCCGAGCAGCAGTACTTCATGGAGCGCTGGGCCGCATGGGGGGCTTCGTCCCGGCGGGCAATGGCCAGCAGCCGCAGCTCCAGGTGCCGGCGCCAGAGTGCCCTTCAAGCCAAAGCACCATCTGGCGTCCGGCGTGCTCCTCCGCCTCCTGCCTCCACGCGGGCCAACGCTGCGACCTCTGCTCCAAGGTACTCCGTCCGTCCAGTCCACTGCAAAAATTCGAGAGCTTTCTGCTCCTCCAAGATTCATTTTCTTGTGCCAATTAACCAATCTTGTCTTCTTTCCTGCGCGCCCGTGTTGATCTTCTCGATCTCGCCTACAAAGATGATAGAGGGCTTGGCAGATAGAGGAACACGGGCCACCGCCGCCGGCACCACCAACGCGCCATACTACTCCATCTACGATCTCGCCGCCACCATGACCATGACCGCTGCTAGCAAGGTACATGAATTGGTTCCAGGCGTTTGCAAATCCATTCAGATTTGCCAGAACTAACTGATGGCTGTGTTGCAACACCCGATCGATTTGCAGGAGACGGGCGGCGAAGGGTTCTTGGTGGCACCGGAGGGGAGGAAGGAGGTGCGAGAGATCGAGTTCTTCCCAACGAGGGTCACCAGCCACGGCGGCGCTCCCGACGAGTCCGAGCTGCGCAGGACGACTCCGCCCTTCTACTCCTCGCCGCCCGGCGGCGTGGGTGGCTCCCTGGACCTGTCCCTGAGGCTCTAGCTAGGGTTTCGACTTCCGATCAGTATCCGCTCGTAGATCCATGAACGAGTTCTTGGATTGTTTTTTGTTAATGCTTGTCAAAGTTGTCATTTCGGGAGCTAATTATATTTTGCCAACCATGCATGTATCGGATGAAAACGAGATCAATGCCGTTTCAAGCAGAGTAATTAACTTTCGTGATATGTGAGATGATAGACTATGATTCGTATCATATCAAACGCCAGCACATTAACGTTTCGAATGTTTATGCATGGCAGCAATGCCTGCTGCACATGACCCCACCCACGCAAGTCGTTGAAGGTAATTAAACTTTGATGAGGAGTGTGTGCGAATTTACAGCGAGATTGCCTCATCGATCGGCGCGAGGAGAGCTTCCAAAGGGACATCAGCATCATATTTGTCATTTCTAAAATCAATGAATGGATGACTAAACAACCTTTCATACTCCCTCCGTAAAGAAATGTAAGAACGAAGTAGCGATCTAAAGGCTCTTATATTTCTTTACAGAGGGAGTATATGTTACGTTTCCACAAATATGCCTCCTCAGTTGGCGGCAATATTTAGTTTTGTTTTATTTTCAAGATCTCATGCTTCCTTGTAATGCTACCTATGTACCCAATGCATTTTTTCACGATGCTCACCAGGGAATTTCTACATTGTAATAATGTTGTTTGGTTTAGCTAGAAAATTGCTTCCATTCATCAACCCGTAATCAATCCAGGTTATACGTTGGCAACACAACACAACAGATGCGTTCTCTTGTTAGTGCAAAGTTTAGTTATTATATCTACTATTAGCAATGATCCCTGCTTCATACCAAGATCCTCAATGTTGAGTTACCAAATTTTAATCGTTCTCGCATTTTGCCATATCGTGTCATATGAATATTGAGTTTCTTTCCGTACCATGCTTGCAAATTATACTATATGTGTTTCTTTTTTTTTATTCACGTTGCTCTCACTCGCCGGCATAATTGTAATATGTACACTGCCCTTTCGTCTCTTTAACATACCTCTACTTTTCCCCCATATTTACGTCCCAGTTCCACTCAATTATTATCACATTACTAAACAACCCCTTTGCAAAATTTGCTTATTATTTGTAATGTCGTGCATTGTAGAAGGTAGTTCTGTTTTTATTATTTTCTATTCATATTTGCATGAACTGATCATTTACGTAGCGGTGTGTTTTTGCTGCCTTTTTTATTGTATTGCCTAGTCATAGCTGTCATTTTTGGAGTTAGTTTACATGCCAACCATGCGTATCAATTTTTTTTGAGAACATGTGTATCTAATAAGGAGATCAATGCGGGAACTGCAGTTTCAACATGTGTAAGTGGCAATTCCTATTCGGTAGATGTTTGTCCAGTGGTTCCTGCACACAGATAAGGGGCGGCCCAACTAAACTTCCAAGGACTCTCCTACTCTCAGTTTGTTAGAAGGTTCTAGAACTTTCCCTATAGCATGTTTTCTTTTTTACTATGTTTTCCGACGTTTTTCTTGTTCTTTTCGTTTTTATTTTTTTCTGTTTTTTCTTTTCTTCTCTTTTCCCCATTATTTTCCTCTATTTTTAATTTTTAAACCTCATTAAATTTTGTGAATATTTTTTTAAATGAAGGAATATTATTTGAATACTTGATTTTTCTAGGAAATTTGGAACATTGAAAAAATCTCATAAATAATTTTTTAAATTCATAAATATTTTTCGATTTCAAGAATATATGTTTTTCAAAATTAAGTGCAATTATTTCATGGTTTTGGATTTCATGGTTTTCGTTTCAGGGACATTTTTTGAATACCTTTTTTAAAAAGTGCAATTATTTTTAAATTAAGGAATATTTTATAAATTGCCCAAGTTTTTTATTGAGTATATTTTTTTAGAAATTCCAAATATTTTTTGGGGGGCAATAATTTTTTAGTTCATGAACATTTATTCAAATTGAGAAATATTTTATGGATTTATGTACATTTTTTTCATGAACTTTTTAAATTCATGTGTTTGTTTTCATATTTTACGAACATTTCTAGAATTCACAAACATTTTCGGAAATTAGTAAACTCTTCTGAATTCATGAATAGTTTTGAAACTTCCAAACATATTTAAAATTCATGAATATCTTTATTTTAGCGAAGAGGTACGACAAAAAAAGTGGAGCAAACTAAATTACACTAGCGGTTGCGCTGGAAAAAAAACACTACTGGGCCTAGCCCATAGTGCAAGGTGCTGCACGAGTGGCCTCTCTTGGGCCCATAGCGAGTAGGAGGACTCGGTGTGAGTGTGCTAAATAATAAGTGTAAGAGCAACTCTAGCATATATATGCGTCACTTATGCAGATCGCCATAATAACTGCTATTTTGATGAAAACACACAAAATTATATCGTAAAAAAACTAACATAATTGCTAGAAACATTTCTATCGTCAAAGTTTTAGGAGCTCGCTCTGAAGTCAAGCTTGTAGACTCCATATTTGGAGCTTGCCAAGGGCTGGTTTGGAGTGCATTCCAAACTCAACTGCTCGCGCACGAAAGAAACTTTACCTTCTTGCTCTTCACGCCTCCACCCCTACGCTCTTTGTTTTAGGTGGCATTGCCAGTCGTGCAACTCACACCCGCACAGAAAAATCATTGACAACGTGACCTCTAAAACATCGTCGGCCTAGTTGCCATTATTGGCGCAATTGATCTCTCGAATTTCCGCCGGAAAGCCCTCGGATCCCCATCAAGCAACTCATTTCTCCCTGGCCCGCTCGCCATCCCATCGCAACACTAACCCTCCGCCGCGTCCTCCCCTCTTCGCGATGAGCTCAACACCACAATGCGACGTGCCACAAACTATTGGCTAAACTTGTTGTCCAAGAGGCCCCGTTCTGGCGGTGCAACCTCTCCCCAGGCCCCACTAACCGCGTGGCTGCGTGTGATCTGGCGTCTCCAGTGGCGGCCGCCCTGGATCAGGCGCCATCACCCCATCACAATGCCTCCCACCCGTGCCGCGTCGCTGGTACAACTCATCTGACGAAGAGGACGTTGTCGTGCCCGTCGTCCCTATCCCCATCGAGCCTGTCCCGAGGATCCAATCGGGGTTGTGCCTGAGCTCTCTGTCCGTGAAATGGAGCCCCCGCCCCCCACGATCCATAGGAGAAGTTGCATCTTGGGCTTGCCGCTCCTTTGAGGAGGCCAAGCGGCAACGCTTACTTGATTGTTGTTGGAAAGCTGTTGAGACGCTCGACTCCGATGATGGCCAACTAGCAGCTAGAAAATTCGAATAGCGACATTGCTTGTATTTTATTAGTATTTTGCAATTGCCGCTTAATGACATTTGAAGTCACAAATTATATGTAAATCAGTGATAGATTTTGGCTCCTATTATAAAATCCTTTTAAGTATATTTTGAATGTGGCTTGTTCTTAATCTACTTTTTTCTTTGTTTGACTGCATATAGCATTATAGCTACTAATTTCAAACAAAAGCAAAAGAAAATACGAAGGCTGCATTATGGTGACTCAAGTCTGGAACGGCTAGTGCAGACACATGTATGTTTCTGTTTGCAGTGCAATTACCCAGCCCTCCCTTTGGGCCTCTCCAGAGTCAAAAGCAGATTTTGTTTCCTCCCTCCATGGCTAGTCAGGCCAGGGGACCAAGCTAGAGTGCACACCAGCAGCATCTATCTGCTGCTACACGCTGAGGTGAGGAGCATCTGCGGTGGCAGGCAGACACGACGCGCAAGGCATGATCAATGGCACTGCCAGTGCCACAGGGAGCGGCACGGTGCTGCTGCCGCAAGCGGCTGCCGGACGGCCGGGGCGCGCGCATGGTGCCGCGGCAGCGAAAGGGACGGCCGTGGAAACCCGAGCGAATCCCATCGCAGATACGACCGATCTCCCGATCCCGTGCATGCATGCAAAGTACAAAAATGCTAGACATACAAAGACTTACATGTTTTTACACGCTCCTTCCATCTAACAACCAATCACAAACTTTTCCCCCCTGATTTTCAGGGGGGTAGACTGTTCCGCTCACCTATTGACCAATCAAGATTAACCATCCTGTAAAAGCCTGTAAATCGTTTGTATGTGTAGCATTGCCGATGCAAAGTACTCCTACCCGTCTCCAAACTCCTCTCCTGGCTCTGTTTTTTTTTTTTTTTGCTGTGTGTGTGAGATACCACGTCCACTACAGAAAGACTGCCCATGTATTTGCCCTGCTACGTACGTACGTATGTACAGTATATCCTGCATGGCACTGCCACTGCTTGATCCCTCCACATCGCGTTAGTGCATCATCGGTGATCATATGGATACTAGGAGTACATGGGATAGCCTTGGTGATTACTACTCCTAGACGTGCAACTGCAACTGCAACTTGATCATGGCACCGAGATCGAGATGCATGCTGGCGAATCTGTGGCAGTGTGGATCAGGCTGTGCTGCATGCAAAGCTGCGCCGGCCGGTAGGGTGGCAGTGCCAGTTCCCACCAATGACACTCCGCGCCTTTAACCCTCTCATCTCATCTCATCTCCTGTACCCCCCTCTTGTGGGCCGATGCAAAGCAAGCCGCGACAAATGCAGGCGATCAGCTCGAATCGTCCGGCCAGGTGTGTGTGCGCGCAAAAGTTGCTTTGGCTAGCCCTAGCTAGTTGATCATCTTTGCAATCATCACGAGAGCAAGTTAATTTTCCTACAGATTTCTACTTCTCCTTGCGTCTGGTTTTCTGCCTGTTTTTTTTTTGGCATCGATCGTCTCCTGGATCTGATCAACTGCCCACACTCAATTGATGCACACACCACTCCGTGGCGTGTCTTTGGCTTTGAAGAGCAAGCAATGAAGCTCTACTACAGAAAAGAAAAGAAAAAGATGCAGCCACGATGTAGGACGGTGGGCAAATCTGACATGTGTATATACCATTGCAACCGGAATCTGCAGCATTGATCGATTGATGTGAGGTGAAGAAGAGAGGGGAGCCATGCATATCTTTCCGGGTCATGTCTGCCCGCCTGCCCCACGGACCGCAAGTCCGTAACGTTTCTCTCTCTCTCTCTCTCTCTCTCATCATTTTCTCTCAGTTAATTATGTCACTCTAGAGTAGTTATGTCACTCTAGTGTAGGATTACGAACGTTTATAGACCCAATCATTTCCCGCGAGGTAGGATCCAATCACGCAGACCTGCAAGTACAACGCGTGCATGGCCCAATCAAGGAACAAAGGCATCACAGTACTACTCAAGTGGTGATGGTCGTACTGAACCGGATCCTGCATCTTAAATTTTCAGTCTACTCTGTCTCGCATTCTAGTTCAATTATCAAAGCGATGATGCATTTTTCTCTCTACTCTCCATTGAAAAATGAATATGCGTGTAGATGAGAGATCGATCGGATCCCCCGTTGTACTTCTCGTTTCTGTACGTGTAGAAAAAAGAAGCGAAAAACTCCAACCACCAAATCTACCAACAGTCTAGTATGTGAAGGCATGTAGTCTACACACAAACAATTTTCATCATCCGGCTGCGCCGTGTCATGACGAGAAACAAACTAGGACGGTGCGCAGAAACCATCACATCAAGACGAGATCCGCCTGCGCCGTGCCATGATGTCCCGTCCAGATTTCCTGCTAGCTAGGTGTGCTAGGCCTAGCTAGCTGCACCTTTCTCGTGATCCACTCCACACACGATGCACTGCATGTCGCGTCACACACCGGCTTCAGCCTTCCTTGGTATGTCCTTTGGGGTCACACCAGTTTCGCGCATCTGAATTCCGGCATCAAATCTAGGGAAGTATGCGTCCGACTATGCGGTTCCACCCGAACTCATTGTCGCGCCTCACGCTCTCAAAACATCACCACACATTCATGTCAAGAGATGTGATTGGACAGGAGAGTGGGGCCACTTCAATGTGAACACGCTGACTGAGAAGCCTACACACACCGTTGTACCGCATTGAAGCGGCTTCGAGCCCGCCCTAACTATTTAAGCCAAGTCCAACGCATGACCCCCAATGGACGTCCGTTTGGGTAGGTAATGGGGCGGCGTTCGGCCGTTTTCCTGGATGCACTGGCCATACGTCGTCAAACCGCACAGACGCATCTGGTCCGCCACGGCCGGCCGGAGTCCTATGTTTACATTTTTTATCATCAAAAACACATTTCTTTTTGTTTCATGAATGACATTTTGATACATAGTTCACCACACTTTTGCTTCGGTACAACTCCTAAACACATTGACGGCTCAGATCTCTCTATATCCCTTCATAATAAAGGGTAAGATAGTCTTTTCACCCTTGCCGATACGCTGCCTGTGTACACATACGCGGCGCCCTCGTCTGTTTTTCACTTTCTGTTTAAGTGAAAAAAGGTGCAAGTACATATTGAACTCAAGACCTCTTGGTCTAAGGACAACTACACTAACCCATTAGGACATCCTATTGCTTCTGTGTAATTGCTTCTTTTTCGTATTTTCTCCTACTTCAGTTCGCTGCTGGGCCTGCCCATTGTTAAATCGGCCCTTTAATCACTATCTCTTTTTTTTCTATTCATTTTCTCTTTTCACTTTTTTCGTATCTTTATTAGTTTTCAAAAAATGCACATGCTTACATTTTTTTTCCAAAATTTAAAAAATGTATGCTTTTAAAATTTTGTTTATAACGTACAAAAATTTGCATTTTAAAAAATGTACAAATATATCAAAAAGTTGTTGGTATCTTTCCAAATTGCTCAGAATGTCATAACATGAACATATTATAAAAAGAACAAACAAAATTTGAAACATGAATATTTTTTGAAAAACACTATGAAATTTCAGGAAAAAAACAAAAAATATGAAAAAAGAGTTGAAACCAATTTATTTTGAATTTCCACGAACATTTATTGCATTTGTGTAGAGAAAATTTGAATACATAACTATTTTTTAAGTTCCAAATAAATTTTGAAAGCACGAACATTATTTGAAAATGCAGAATTGATGAAATCAAAAAAAACTTGTCATGGTGCCTTGGAATGGTGATACAAGGTCATAGAATAAATTTGGTCCATTTGAATGATGTCGAAAAAGGTACTCTGAAATGGAACATTCCGCCGAACCCAAACTTTACTCAATTTAAATTCGTGAACATTTTCTTAAATTCTCAAACTTTGTTTTCAAATTCATGAGCTTTTTCCATATCCAGGGACTCTTTTCAACTTTTACAAAAAATTTATAAAATCCCATGATTGTTTTCAAATTCATAGACATTTATAAAAGCATGTTGCTTCACATTCGGCTAGTGTTTTAGGGTTTTTTCACCGGAAAACCCCTAGAAAATGAATAAAATATCAGAATTCAATGAAATTTATCATGGATGCTTGGCATGGTGATGCTACAGTGTGCAAAAAAATTGGGTCCATTTTATTGATGTGAAAAAAATGCATCTAGACTTGCCCTACAAGCCTACATGAACCACCACCTTTGAACATGGTGTGCTTCTAGTCGTGCATGAAATGATACCAAATTTGCCAGCATGTGGGCATGCTCATGACAGGCCTCCATGCAAAATTTGAAGGAGTTTGGACACCGAACGCACATTGCGTCACGTTCAGATAGTGTTTCTGGGGTTTTTCACCGAAAAAATCCTACCAAATGCATAAAATGTACGAACTCAAAGAGATTTATCATGGATGCTTTGCATGGTGATGGTAGCTTGTGAAAAAAATTGGGTCCATTTTATTGATGTGAAAAAAATTTGCATCTAGACTTACCCTACCGGCCTACCCGAACCACCACCTTTAAACATGGTGTACTTCTTGCCATGCATGAAATGACATCAAATTTTGCCAGCACGTGGGCCTACTAATGGCAGGTCTTCATGGAAAATTTGAAGGAATTCGGACACCTAACATATGTTGTGTAATGTATGGGGTTTTTTCACCCAAAAACATTAGAAAATGCACAAAATGTCAGAACTCAATGAATTTTATCATGGATGCTTGGCATGGTGATGCTAGTGTGTGAAAAAAGTGTCAATTTTATTGATGTGATAAAAAGTGCATCCAAACTTGCCCTACCGCACTACTAGGAAAAAGCCTAGCAGTAGCGTGCGTATTAGGTGTATCAGTAGAGCGGGGCACCACGCGTGCTGACCCACGCTACTGCTATACATCGCTAGTAGCAGCGAGCTTTGGCACAACACGCTACTGCTAATATCTGTAGCGCTTTAATCTAGGGCGCGCTACTGGTAAGGGCGCACTGCTGCTAAGGGCACGCTGCTGCTAACTGTACTCCCTCGCTACTGTTAGTTTTATTAGTTTTTGTTTTTTGTGTGCATATTTGTTTTGTATTTTAACATGCTTTATACAATAATCTTTAGCATATCATACACATACAAATGTAATCATAGCATCAAATCATGTCATCATCATAATCATCATCCGACACAAAGTGGTCTCTCGTCATCATCTCGAAAATAGCGATACAAGTTCTTGCAATTACATCGTCATCCATCTAAACAATGATATATGCGAGAAGAGCTATCACTATGAGTGAGAGCGGGACTATGCAGTACATGAGTTCGTATCCCTCTCACGCACTAGCGTGAACCTAAACTAACTACTGGCTGTCGCTCAGAAACCGGAAACCGGTACACCTGGGCTTGACACTCCGGCCACTCATCGTATACTCCTGGCATAGCACTTCTTCGCCATCGATGATCTATGCACCTGCATCGTCACATGAGTTGATGATATGCAACATATATAGTTGAGCAACAGAAACAAACAGACTTGGCAAAAACAGAAGCAATATATCATAAGCATAAATAACAAAGTTCATCGTACCCAAAATGCCCTAACTAGAGTGATCTTCGCTAGTCGAGGAGGATGGTTTAATTACATCACAAATAAAGTTTCACCGTGCATAACTCAAAGTTTCGTCATACAGAAAGTATGGACTATATATCGACAATCACTCAAACATGTCGTTCCATCCCTCCAAGTCAGGGAGATAGTCCCCAAGCTTAGTGAAAGGCTTTAGGTCGAGACACTGAGCGGCTACGCATGTTCGGACGTCTTCCCGCGACATTTGCCCTTCCTCGTAGAACAACCCTGTTTTTTCGAGGACCTCCTTCATGATGATTTGGGCAAGTTCGCGCTGGATGTGATAGAACTCAACTCGAAGCCGATGATCCTCGATATCTCCTACGTTCCTTGCCCACTTCAGAATATGGGCATCCTCGGATGTAGGTGACATGCGAAGGTTTTGTCAATCCCGTCTGTACTCCAGCATGTGGTGTAGGACATAGAATCCATCACTAAGAGTATCACTCGGTTGCTGGATGCAGCAGAAGTCGGTCTTATGGCCGAAGGCGGGCCTACCGCTCCTCTTCTTCTTGTCCTTGATCTCTCCACCCCGTATGCCATAGAAAAAGATAGCACTGTCGAGAACATACTTGATGTGGGTTTAATCCTTTTAGTTCATGTTCTTCTACGAGTCCAAGTAAAGAGCGTGGGAGTATCGGGCATAAAGGATGACGAGGATGGCGCGCCCGTGCACTACAAGAAATATGTCAAATTGTGACCACCACTATTGGTCACTGAAAGGTCACAAATTTCCATTTGCGACCTTTTTGTGACCAAAAACAGAAGGTCAAAAGCTGGCCGTCATAAACTGACTATAGCGACCTTTCTTCTGGAATGGTCGAAGATGTTTACGACCAAAATACGTCTATTGTTTCGTTTTGGTCACTAGCAACCTCCCCAGGCCACGTAGGCATCCAGCGTGACAAGCTGATGTGGCACAAGATTCAGCCCGGTCCAATTCGGTTTTCTACATGGGCCTAGCCCAACAATTCGGCCTTTTTACTATATATTTTCTCTATTAATATTCTCTAGCTACATGGGCCTGGCCCAACAATTTGGCCTTTTTATTTTCTAGGCATGGCCTTTTGCGGTCCATTTCATTTTTATTTTCGAGGGTTTTTTATGGTCCAGTTTTTAGATGGATCCCAATTGTCAGATTTTTCCTCGCAGTGGAGCCACATCGCTTTTTATCAAAGAACTCATCACCTTTCCATTTCTCACAGTACACAAATGACAAATATTTCAAATGAAACAGAACTAGGTACAAAGTATATTTCTCACATTTCTTACAATTTTACAACTTCACTGGATTCTGCTCCAGAATGTGCTGACTACTACAGAATACAATATAACTAGGTACAAAGTACAACCAAAACACAAGGCAGATTATCCAGATAACCACCATGCTTCATCGTCTTCTCTTCCAAACAAGTGGAATGAGCCCTCTCTTCTCCTAGGCGTGCGCCTCCTACAACAACATCAACAGTAGGTCAAGAACAACAATAGAGTCATATGAGCTGCTTCTGCTCCTGTTAAACAGAATAACAACAAATCGAGCTAATAAACAAGCTTGAAGCACTGTGGGAAACAAAAGCATAAAAACAAACTAATGTCTCAGGTATAATCCTAGGATAAATCTGTGTTGAAGCATTGTGAATCAGGTATAAGCATAAAAGCAGGGTAATGAAAGGTGCCAATCCAGTGCAAGATAATACAACAAATATGTCAAAGTTATTTAGATTTGCTAATGTGTTTGTCACACTACCAAAATTCAAGATAAACCATGACAGGGAAACGAGTGAATTACAACAAAGGAGGCATCTAATTTGACTACTAGTACCACAATCATTGAGTGAAAGCAAACAACAGAGAATTCAGAAATTTTCTGAACTGAATGCAAGCAAGTTTGCACATGACATAGCAAGTCTGCAGTCCGTAAATAGATTAGATGTTCTAACTCATGAGCTACATACATAGAGACCTACTGGAATCTGCTTACGCTTAAACTAGAAAGAGAACAAAAAAACTGAACCTAACTATGCAGCAGAGAGAGATAGCATGGGGGGACGACCTATGGACCAAATTGTCCTTCACCAGATCGTTCAAGGGAGCACAACAGCAGTAGCAGACCTTGCGTATTGCTTCACACAACTAGACCGGAGCAACCTGCAAAGGAACACACTAATTAGATGGGGAGATGGAGAAGAAGAAGATAAGAGAAGTAGAGGAGCACGTGACGAACCTGAGATGGTGCTGCTCCTCCTAGGTCGCCATGGACAATCTAATCCCCACATAATCTTTCTCGCCCTTCCTTCACAAAACCAGATCAGCTCTCTTCACGAACCTGCAAAAAAAAGCAATCATATGCAAGATAGGTTAAGTGTACCTGAAATGTCTATAGAGTATGGAGTGAATAAAAGATAGTCTTGCCGGATTCATCAAATGCAATGGTTTGAATGGACCTTGACGATCCCACCTATTTATTCCAGAAGCAGTATCATCATCAGTAACCAATCATATGCAAAGGAAAAACTTATCGCGCCCTTCGCTTTGAGCATCTTAACATACAGACTATGCTAAGTGATGCAATAGCAGGGTGACACCAAAGAGCAAAAGCCTTAGAGAGAATCCATTGCCACAGAGATGCATTCGCAACTACAGCCCAAGATGGCGTCAATAACCAGTAGTGGGGCAAAAAAACGACCCATATGTAGTGGCACTATAATCTTGTGTTAAGAAAGTGGACTAGGACATGACTGTGGTCAATAGCTGGTTAGAGATGGTGCATGTTTACTTCTATAGTAGGACGATGGCATCACTGGGCTAATAGTGCAACATTGTTTTCTAGAACACAAACTTGGTGTGGTTAACCAACTGAAATAAACATGTAATGTAGCAAGCTTGACATCCGTCTGAATATTTGGCACCCCACTAACTAGGTCTAATTAAGACGAGAAACAATGTTGCAATTCCTTTGACCAAACAGAACCGGAATAGTCTGGGAGCATAATGTACAGTCAAAGCAAACTATTACTCCCTCCATTCCAAATGATAAGACGTTCTAACTTTTTTTCTGAATCGAATATATGTAGACGCATTTTAGTGTATTTGTTCGCTTATTTTAGTCCACATATTCAGTCTATTTTGAAATCCAAAACATCTTACAGTAGCGAACGGAGGTAGTATGTACCTCGGAAAGGCTATTCCATGAGTTGATTTCGTTGTGAGAGTTTGAATAGGCGCCACCGTCGTCGTCGTCATCATCTTGTTGGTAGGGCGGGCACTTCCATTTACCTGCCGAAGAACTGGAGTCGCCTGAAATACAGTGACTCTGAGGGGACGAGAGTAACAACATCAAGATTATGGTTCCTGGAGACACAGGGCAGAAGATTGCGTTTCTGAACTTTGCTAAATGAAGACAAATACACCAGAAACTAATGAACTCTATCTACACAGACTCCATCTCTAGACAAACAGAGCAAAAAAAAAAAAACTATCCAAATCTCACCAAGCACACAAAAATAATCTCAATCTGTGAATTGCCTCGCGCATTGCACGACACAGGGTGCATACACATCAACAGTGTATGAAGCATCTCTCTCTCTCCCCCTCAATCCCTCTCACCAGCAACAACATATGAAGCAGCCGATCTGTCAACCCAGACTACTGCGGCGACTGACTACTAGTATGACATAAAACCAAAAACATCCATCTATTAGATCAAAATTACTATCATTTTAGCCTCATCTGTACACAGACTTATGAACTCACTGCTAGTAAATGTGCAACACAAGCGTCTCATTTGGGAACAAGGACAAACCTACAGGTGACAACACAAGCGTCTCATTTTGGCCAGATCTCTAGTAACTCATCCAAAAGTCCGCTGGTCAGAAATAAACACATGAAAAAAAAACTGATTAGACCAGGGGACCTTGAGCAGCCGTCGCTCAAATTCCATAGCTGGGCATCATCCTCTTCTGCCTGCACTGCATGCATGGGGTGAGTTGGTGATGTTGTAGCGGCTCCATCTCCATGGTGATGCCGTCGTCCGTGGAGGGCGGTCGCTGCTCCAGATCGAATCCTACCAAGAGAAAAACGAGAGAATAAGGGAGAGAAGGAAGGAGAGGATTTGTATCAAGGGGGCCAGAGCGAGTGGTAGAGGGAGGCGTGTAGAAGGGACCATGTTGGCCCCGAAGGCCTCGCCCCGGCGCGTGTAGTCCGCGGCCCCGGCCGCCGCGGAGGACGCGGAGGAGGCCACCATGGATGAGATGGACCCGCCGCTCTTTGGCTGCTGGAGCAGAGGACGCGGAGGAGGACACCATGGAGGAGATGGACCCTCCAGCCGCGACGCCATGGATGCCGTACTCGATCTACAGCATAGCCGGGGCTGGGGTGGAGGGTGCGGTCGATCTGGTCGATGGGGACGTGCATGCCGGATCTAGTCCGAGGGGAGGATGGAGCGCAGGGGATGGGTCGCGGTGGTGTGCTGGGAGCCGCAGATTACGCCGGATGTCGCCGGGATCAGCCGCCGTACGTGGCGGCGGCGACGAGATGGGGACGAGGAAGGAGTGGTGCGATGGGGGGATGGAAACTGAGCTAGGGTTTGGGCTGCGGGTGGGGGTATCTCTTTTTCTTTTCTTTTTTCCTTTTTTCTGTAGATAGATGGATGGATGGATGGATGGGCGCCATGTCATCGATCCGTGGGAAGAGTCCTGACTGGTTCAGAAAACCAGTGCTTTAAAAAAGTATCTAAATACTAAAAATAGAGGAATTTTGTGAAGTAGCTATCAAAAATATTTTGCAAAATGGCACCACACAAATTTTCACTAGACTTAGACCACATTTTATGGATAAGGACCAATTTCTATACATTTTTGATCTTTCTAGCTATTTTTAATCATTTTCCAAGTGCCCGAATTGAGTTCTTTTTGTGAAGGACCTACCATATATTTTTTGCAAAATTGGACCAAATCATTTTTATAAAATACTAGACCATATTTTATTCACAACTGCCCAAATGGTTGGGTGTCAAAAGTTTTGATCCACCTCTGGTGAAAAAGACAAATTCCCGTCGATTCAGTAGGAAGCGGGTCAAATTTGAACTGCAGCTGCCTCATAGTTTGCTATTTATTTTTTCCAAAAATCATTTCTAGGTACAAAAGTATCTATTTAATCAGAGAAACACAATTTTTTTTTTCAAGATTCAATCACTAGCTAGGAACGGTCATGCCCGCCGTTTTGACCGCATTTTCAAACGGGCATAAAAAATTCAAAAAAATTCAGAAAATTGGGAAACCTTCGCATTGTGTCATTATATGTGACCAAGTTTCCAGGAAAAATAATAAACTTGTAATACGGCAATTATTTTAAAAAGGTGTTCTCACAAATGAGCTATCACGCGTGAAGATTCAGGGTTTTCAAGCCAAATGATCAATCTTATGGCCACATTCATGGCATAGTTTCTTCAAATGATCTCATATTGTGCACAAGGGTGCATCTTGGAATTCCAAACAATGTTGCCTAAGGTAGTTTTCATTTTCTTTGCACGGAAAATTCATTTTTCATTTTCCGAATGCCCAAATTGAGTTCTTTTTGTGAAGGACCTACCATATATTTGTTGCAAAATTGGACCAAATCATTTTTATAAAATACTAGGCCATATTTGATTCACAATTGACCAAATGGTTGGGTGTCAAAAGTTTTTATCCACCTCTGGTGAAAAAGACAAATTCCTGCCGATTCAGGTGGAAACGGGTCAAATTTGAACTGTAGCTGCCTCGTAGTTTGCTCTTTATTTTTTCCAAAAATCATTTATAGATACATAAGTATCTATTTAATCAGAGAAACACCAAAAAAATTCCAAGATTCAACCACTAGCTAGGAACGGTCAAGCCCGCCGTTTTGACCGCATTTTGAAACAGGCATAAAAAATTCAAAAAAAAACAAAAAATTGGAAAAACTTTGCATTGTGTCATTATATGTGACCATGTTTCCAGGAAAAATAATAAACTTGTAATACGACAATTATTTTTAAAAAGTGTTCTCAGAAATGAGCTGTCATGCGTGAAGATTCATGACTTTCAAGCCAAATGACCAATCTTATGGACACATTCATGGCATAGTTTGTTCAAATGATCTCATATTGTGCAAAAGGGTGCATCTTGGAGTGGCAAATAATGTTGCCTAAGGGAGTTTTCATTTTCTGTGCACGGAAAATTTATTTTCCATTTTCCGAGTGCCCGAAATGAGTTTTTTGTGTGAAGGACCTACCAAATAATTCTTGCAAAATTGGACCAAATCATTTTTATAGAATACTATGCCATATTTAATGCACAATTGACAAAATGGTTGGGTGTAAGAAGTTTTGATCCACCTCTCGTGAAAAAGACAAATTTCCGTCGATTCAGCTAGAAGCGGGTCAAATTTGAACTGCAGCTGCCTCATAGTTTGCTCTTTATTTTTTTCCAAAAATCATTTATAGGTACATAAGTATATATTTAATCAGAGAAACACCAACAAAATTGCAGGATTCAACTACTAGCTAGGAACGGTCATTCCCGCCGTTTTGACCGCATTTTGAAACGGGCATAAAAAATTCAAAAAAAAAATCAGAAAAATAGGAAACCTTTGCATTGTGTCATCATATGTGGCCAAATTCCCAGTAAAAAAAATAAACTTGTAATACGGCAATTATTTTAAAAATGTGTTATCAGAAACGAGCTATCACGTGTGGAGATCAATGGCTTTCAAGCCAAATGATCAATCTTATGGCCACATTCAAGGCATAGTTTGTTCAAATGATCTCATATTGTGCACAAGGGTGCATATTGGAATGGCAAACAATGTTGCCTAAGGAAGTCTTCATTTTCGTTGGACGAAAAAACCATTTTCCATTTTTTGAGTGCCCGAAAGGAGGTTTTTTTGTGAAGGAACTACCAAATAATTGTTGCAAAATTGGTCCAAATCAATTTTCTAAAATATTAGGACGTATTTAATGCACAATTGACAAAATGGTTGGGTGTCAAAATTTTTGATCCACCTCTGGTGAAAAAGACAAATTCCCGTCGATTCAGTTGGAAGCGGGTCAAATTTGAACTGCACCTGCCTCATAGTTTGCTATTTATTATTTTCAAAAATCATTTCTAGTTACATAAGTACCTATTTAATTAGAAATACATGGTTTTATGGAGAGACATCGAGGTTTCGACGGTGGCCGAGGGCCCCAACTCTAGAGCGCGTAAGCTCGCATGCCCGCCGCGTGGTCACCGCGTGACCGTGGCGTTGCCATGTGTTCTGGGCGGCCTAGGCATGTCTAGTGGTTTGGGAACTCCCCAGGTAGGTGCTAGGAAGAAAATCACAACATAAGATTCTCACGAGAAGACCGATCGATGCTTAAACATGAATAAGCAGCCAAGTGTTTGATTAGCGGTACGGAAAATGTACATGGCTAATGGCCGTGAGTTTTCGCTGAGGATGATCAGTTACTAAGAAGACCGTCTTCAAAAATTTTCAGCTCAAAAGGAGGAGCCTAGGTGGTACTTGCTTTGCAAACCACCAAACTGGACATAAATACGAATGTTGAAGCTCGGCTCAAAATAATGAATGGATTGAGCTGGCATTTGGTGGATGATGGTTATTTTGGCATAGGAAAGCACTGTAGAAAATGGATACTATTTCGACATGCCAAAGTGGTACTTCCTTCACAAACTGTTGTTCTGAACAGAATAGGAAAATGAATATTTTTGAATTATTTTTGAACTAGGAAAGGAAGGTTTTTACATATTTGACGAAGATATGACCCAAAGAATTTATGAGATTTGTTTGGGAATTTTGGGAATGACAGAAATATAGGTTGCTTCACAACCTAGGGCAAAAACTGCCACATGGACATGACACATAGGCAAAACTGATGAGGTGGCGCCTAGTCATCGCAACCCACCACAATTTACAAGGCTATGACCATCTATATTGGTCGTTAACAACTAGAAATAAGGTAGCGTACTAGCGCTGTTTGCTTTATGACCATTTCGTGTAAGGAAATTAGGACCTTTCTGACCAAAATGGTCGCAATGGTTTAGGGTTTGGAGCCCCCTGGACAGCTTTTGACCAATTGGTCTAAAATGGTCATAAATTTATGACCATTTCTTCCAGGGTCACTGACATAAGGTCATAAGTTGACATATTTCTTGTAGTGGTGTCTGCGCAAAATAAGTACACCTCAAATTAATTAGCCTCCACCGTGGAAATGAATGTTTGAAATCGAAGGAAGGATATCCGCGCGGATGACTTATAGGGGATGATAAGGCACGAGAATTGTCTCCTTGTCCTTATTGGCGACCATGAAATCGATGATGTAGTCCCTCGTGTATTGACGATGCTCTGCGTACATGCCAAGAAGCCCTCGTGCATGAAGTAAGGGTCAGTGACATAGATATAAGGTATCTGCTCAATCCCACTGATGTAGTTCATGTACAAGGCATAAAGGCGGACAAACATAAAATCCAGCTTCTTCAAGTGAAACATGTCGAAGATGTAATCGAATCAAAGGAAGAACTTCTCCGCGGGGAATGAGTCGACGTACAACCTTTTCCGCGGCACATTAACAATGTAGAGTGGGTATCCTGGATTTTCCGAGGCGATTAAGCTTTTCTCTCTCCATATCACATCGTCATGAAGTCTCCTTAGATCGATGTGTATGGCCTGTACCGATGCCTTAGGTATGATTGGTTCACCGGGGATATGGTATTTCGCCGCACCTGGACAGGTATACGACCTTTAACCCGAGGCTGTGGAGGCGGCTGGATCATAGGAGCAGCTTTATTGTTGCCTTTCCTCGCTCTCTTCCGATGCTTCTTTGGTGGAATGTCGTCTATAGTACGTTCAGGCTTCGGAGGCGGCAATTCAGGCACCGACTCATGACGCTCAAACCCCGAGTACTCATACTGCTGAGCCATCAATCCTCCGTCATCAATGGCGCCAGCATTGAGATACTATTGAGTGTCATCGTCATCGTCATCCTCATCCTCATCTATGGTGATGTCATCAGCGACTAATGGAGCCTCTTCCTCACCTAGTCCGCTATCACCCAGCACGACAGGCGACGCTAATTGGGTAGGTGGGGTGCTGATGTTCATACCTTGCGGAGGCTGCGTGGTCGTGGGTGTGCTCCCGGCCGCCTCCAGATGAAGCAGACTCTTTGGCCACAACCCATGTCTTGCAATCGCGAAGCCGCCACGGGTCTCATCATCATCTCCCCTAGTATCGAAGGAACCAAATTCTCGTGGCCCAGTTTGACACTGGCCATGGAAACCTTGAAGACGTCAAGGGGGATCGGTTGGCTATGGAACAATTGTTCCTTCGGCTTCATTATCATTGCCTTCCCCACGTCCACCTTCTGGACGTTGATGTCGTACGATATGGTGCACAGGGCGTCGACCTGAAAAGACATGTCTGCGATGTGAGCCATCCGAAAGGCAACGGAAACGGGAGATTATAGATTTATTGAAGAGGGCCAGTGTGATAGGTAACGTTAGGGCGTCGAGCTCATCCAAAGATGAAGCACTGCCGAGCACGTCCGAGACGGAGGACGGGATGCTATGAGCAGGTGCGGGAGCCAGTGTAGGAGCAGGTTCTGGTGCAGGTGCAAGTGCTTGTGCAGGTTGATATGTCTCCAACGTATCTATAATTTATGAAGTATTCATGCCATTATATTATCGTTCTTGGATGTTTTACAATCATTTTATAGCAACTTTATATCATTTTTTGGGACTAACCTCTTGACCCAGTGCCAGTTGCTGTTTTTTGCTTGTTTCTTACATCACAGGAAATCAATATCAAACGGAGTTCAAACACTGCGAAACTCCTTGTGGATTTTTTATGGACCAGAAGAAAGCCAGTGGGCCAAGGAAGCACCTGGGGGGGCTGCTCGATGGGATCAGCACCCACTAGGGCGCGCCAGGAGGCCAGGCGCGCCCTGGTGGGTGTTGCCCACCTCGGGCGCCCCCTGAACCGCCTCTTCGCCCTATAAATTCCCAAATATTCCACAACCCTTTGGGGTAGCTGTAGGACCTTGAAGTATGTCTAGAGGGGGGGTGATTAGACTACTTGACCAATTAAAAACTTAACCTTTTCCCAATTTTAGAGTTTGGCAGATTTTAACAATCTTTGGACAAGTCAAGCAATCATCACACAAATCAAGCAAGTATGCAAAGAGTATATAGGCAGCGGAAATTAAAGCATGCAACTTGCAAGAAAGTAAAGGGAAGGGTTTGGAGGATTAAAACGCAGTTGGAGACACGGATGTTTTTGGCGTGGTTCCGATAGATGGTGCTATCGTACATCCACGTTGATGGAGACTTCAACCCACGAAGGGTAACGGTTGCGCGAGTCCACGGAGGGCTCCACCCAAGAAGGGTCCACGAAGAAGCAACCTTGTCTATCCCACCATGGCCGTCGCCCACGAAGGACTTGCCTCACTAGCGGTAGATCTTCATGAAGTAGGCGATCTCCTTGCCCTTACAAACTCCTTGGTTAAACTCCACAATCTTTGTCAGAGGCTCCCAAGTTACACCTAGCCAATCTAGGAGACACCACTCTCCAAGAAGTAACAAATGGTGCGTTGATGATGAACTCCTTGCTCTTGTGCTTCAAATGATAGTCTCCCCAACACTCAACTCTCTCTCATATGATTTGGATCTGGTGGAAAGAAGATTTGAGTGGAAAGCAACTTGGGGAAGGCTAGAGATCAAGATTCATATGGTAGGAATGGAATATCTTGGCCTCAACACATGAGTAGGTGGTTCTCTCTCAGAAATGGTAAGTTGGAAGTGTAGGTTTGTTCTGATGGCTCTCTCCATGAATGAAGAGGAGGTGGAGGGGTATATATAGCCTCCACACAAAATCTAACCATTACACACAATTTACCAATGTCGGTGGGACCGAATCAACAAACTCGGTCAGACGATTTAGTAAACCTAGTGACCGTTAGGATTTTCGGTGGGGCCGAAATGCAACTCGGTAGGACCAATATGGTTAGGGTTAGGGCATAACGTAATCTCGGTGAGACCGATTACGCAAACTCAGTAAGACCGATTTTGGTAATTAGCTAACCAGAGAGTTGGTCAGGTAAACTCGGTGGGACCAATTTGCTCTTTTCGGTGAGACCGAAAATGTTACAAAAGGGAAACGGAGAGTTTACATTGCAATCTCGGTGGGACCGATCGCTCGCTTCGGTTAGACCGAAACATTATGAAGGGAAACAGAGATATTACAATCCCATCTCGGTGAGACCGAGATCCCTATCGGTGAGACCGATTTGCCTAGGGTTTGTGGCAGTGGCTATGACATCTGAACTCGATGGCGCCAGATAGAAAGAATCGGTGTGACCAATTTTGGCTTTAGGTTTAGGTCATATGTGGATGTGAGAAAGTAGTTGAGGGTTTTGGAGCATATCACTAAGCACATGAAGCAAGAGGCTCATTAAGCAACACCTCATCCCTCCTTGATAGTATTGGCTTTTCCTATAGACTCAATGTGATCTTGGATCACTGAAATATAAAATGTAGAGTCTTGAGCTTTTGAGCTTGAGCCAATCCTTTGTCCTTGATATTTTGGGGGATCCACTTTCATCATCCATGCAATGCCATTCATTGAGCTTCCTGAAATAATTGTCTTGGAATAGCATTAGCTCAATGAGCTATATGTTGTTATGAATTACCAAAACCACCTAGGGATAGTTGTACTTTCAATCTCCCCCTTTTGGCAATTGATGACAACATATAGATCAAAGCTTCGACAATAAATTTTAAGATTGAAAAACATCATCGCTTTGAGAAGTATGTGATAAGCAAGAGCTCCCCCTAAATTTGTGCATAGTTTAAGATTTGCTTTGGACTGCAAATGCACAAGGAATTAGGCTCATGGGTTACTCTTCCATGTCACATACATCTTGGTGGAGCGCTCAAAATAATAAAGATTGAATACATGCACTCGTCACCAAGCAAAGTGAATGATCATACAAGGATAGGTAAGATAATAACATATAATCAAGCATAAGTGTAGCTTATGATCAAACACATGATCATCAATGTCTCACAGGTAATGCATAGTAAGCAAACAAGTTCAACCAAGAAGACAAGAGAGAACAAAAAAACAGCAAATCTCTCTCTCGAAGCCTATGATCTATACATTTTTCTCCCCCTTTGGCAACAAGTTACCAAAAAGTTCATAGAAAATGCATAGTGCTAGATCATCTCTCAGGCTTGGTCTTCCGTTGGTGGTGTAGAGATGGCTCCTTGGACGAAGACTTCAGTTGATGTAGACGGAGCTGGAGGTGTTGGTGCTGGAGCTGGTTGCCCTGGAACTGTAGGAGCTGTAGCTAGTGCAGATGATGTGGCTCTTGTATCTGTCACAGGCACTGCAACTGACCTCTGAGCTCTAGGCACTCTGGCAAATGCATCTGTGGTTGTCTTGCCCTTCCTCTCCTGCATGTCATCCTGCAGCTGTTCCACAACTGACGGAATCTCAGTTACTTTGACATCAAGATCATAGAATTTTTGTTCCATGATTCTTTCCAGGCTCTTCTGGTTTTGAGTTAGGGTGGCCAACCCCTTCTCAATCCTCAGTGTTGATGCTATCAAGTAACCAAGCTGCTCTTGTTTGGTGTTCAAGAAATACTCAGATGCCTCCTCTTGACTTGGCATCTTGGCAGCCTTCTCTTTCCTTGCCTTCTCCCTCTTCTCTTGAGCTTGCACTGATGATGGGTCATTCTCATTCATGACAACTTGATTGCCCTCAAAGTCTGGATAGAGAGGAAAGTGTTCCTTATCCAACTGATATTTTCCTGTGCCCATCTTTGAGTTAATCAACTCCTGAATCTGTGGGGCATATCCACAACTTCTCTTCTGATCTGCTGTAGTCCTCTTAATGGTTTCTACCATAAGGCTCATGACTTTGAATTTCTGGGGCACATAAAAAATGTGAAGCATGTCAATTGCATGACCTCTTATCATGTTGTGGTCACCTGATTTGGGCAAAAGAGTGTGCCTTAAGATCCAGTTGATCGTAGGAAGCCCTGACAGAAGAAAATGGACTGACCCAAATGAGAATGTCTCAAGGGCTTTGTATGGGATCTCTTTGTACATATGTGACATAGAATTGTGTCCCATCTTCTTCTTGGCATATACATCCAAGTCATCTTCACTCTCCTTTGGGGCATTGATCAGACTTGCCCATTCCTCTATGGTTGACTGGTATCTTGTTCCTTCAGACATCCAAACTATCCTGCCATCTGGATAGAAATGTGTTGTGGAGTAGAATTGCATAATGAGTTCATCATTCCAGTTGGTGAGCTTCTGCCCAACAAATCTGCAACTCCACAAGCAATGAAACTGTCTTGCACTCCAGGATAGTGTTCTTCATTTTCCTTCATGTAGGTCTAGTCGACCCACCTCATATCACACACTATGGGCTTCTTGTCCAACAAGATTGTCTCATAGAAGTCCTGCTGCTCCTTGGTGTGGAACCTGTAATCTACAACAGTCCTCCTCCTGGTGGCATATGGATCATACAATCTCCATAGCCTCAACCCTGAGTCTTTCGTGATCTTCATGTTCTCAGCCACAGGATGAGCATCATTGTGGTCTGGAATCTTGGGTTTGAGCTTTCTTAGGATCTGCCCTTCTTCATCTTCCTTAGCAGCAACATCAGGCATTGGGGCCTTGTTCTTCTCAACTGCTGGTATACTCCTGGTATTTCTCTTTGGTGCAATCTTGGGCTTGGGGGCAGCTTTGGGTGATTCTTTGGGCTTTGATGTTGCAGCCCCTGACTTTATAGCATCACCCATAAGCTTTTGTGCCTTTGGTGCTGGTGCAGCAACCTCTTCTTCCTCTTCCATCATGGAAGGTTGACCAACAACTATGGCCATGGTCTTCTTGACCCTTTCCTTCCTTTTCTTTCCTTCTGCAGCCGGCTCTTCAGGCATTTCAGGTATTTGAGTTGATCCTCTGGCTTTGGACATTGGCTGTCTTCCTGCTGGCCTTTTGATCTTCATGCCTGGCTTTATGTTCTTTGCTGAGCCATACTCCTTCTTGAGCACTACCTTCTTGGAAGTAGCCTCATCTTCTGCTGCCACATAGTCCTCATCCTCCGAGTCTGAGGTTCTCTTCCTTTTGGCTCTTGTGGCTGCTTTGGGTAAGTTGCTAGGAAGTACCGTACTTCTACTGCCTTCATCTGAAGAACTTGAGGGACTAGTGCCCTCACTCATGTGAATCTGCTCTTCTTCCCTGTTCTGACTGTCACTTTGGTCTGACATGCTGCAAATCACTGACTGCTGACCCTATGAATAGTTATAGATGAGACAGAGTGGATGAGCATCACAAAATGCAGAGATTTTTGCAAAATAATGATTTAAAAACTTAGTTTTAGTTTCCACAGAAAGCATTTCGGATCTACCGACTTTCAAACTCGGTGATACCGAAGCAGTTTTGGAACCTAAACTAGTGAACTCGGTCAGACCGAGTCACAGTTCGGTGGCACCGAGACTGCTAGGGTTTGACAAAGTTCTAAAATCGGTCACACCGATTTGTAATTCTCGATCAGACCGAGACTTACTAGTGCAATGGTGTTAGCCAAATCGGTGAGACCGAGTTTTTCAACCCGGTGGGTCCGAGATGGTTTCGGCGGAAACCTAACCCTAAATTTTCGAATCGCATCTATTCTAAGGATCGCATTGACTGGATAGGAGTGTTTCAATCGTGGCAAGATGCATTACAAACACAATGTGCTGAGAATCAGATGAGGAAAGCACTGTGATCGAGTTCATACCCTAGTTCGGCGGTGAACTCGCTACGGCGGCAATGGCGGAGAAGAAATCCATTGACGGCGGCGGAGACCAGCGACAGGAGGCGGTTGGTGACGAATTCGACGATCCGTAGACCTAGTAGGCAGAGCGAGCTACGTGCGGGCGAAGGGGTTTGGAGGAATTTCCAAATTTTTGCCCGTGACTATATATAGCCCGACACTGTCGGTGTGACCGAGTTGAACAACTCGGTGGCACCGAGATGCATAACTATTAATAGTTACAGCAACTCGATGTGACCGAAAAGTTCATATCGGTTGCACCGAGATTGAAAACCTAGATCGACTTAGTGATCTCGGTGGGACCGAAATGGAGGAATCGGTCAGACCGAGAATCACGAAGAGGTTTTGGAAGTTTAAGTCTATGACGAATCGGGGACTCCAAGTGCTCCTCACACAGAGTGGTTCGAATCTGACTTGATCAAATTTAGTGATGTAGCATGAATAGAGTTTGAGACGAGATAAGCATAGATAGCTAGAGAAGGTTCTTAGGCATTCTTGTCCATCCACCTGGCCAAAGAAAAGGAAACCAATCAATCAAAACAACAAGTGGATGTCCTCGAATGAGTAAAATATGCAACCAACATGCTCACACAATAAAATGACAAATGCAATATGTGACAAAGCATGCACAACCAAAACTAGCATCTATTAAGCAAATGGCGATGACTAGGTCATCTATATATGAGTATATTGACTTAGGAGTCAAATGAGAACATTTTATCATAGGTCATACTCATCGTTTAAGCTCAAGTGGGGTTACCACTTTTACGTAATGCATTGATGTGTTCACACCATTAGAGTTGCTTTGACTCAATTCTTAGAGTTAAGCTCCCCCAAGATTTGAGATCCCCCCTTAGAGGGATGAACTAACCTTGGGTTTTGTCGATGATGACTTCATGTAGGTGTTGAAGATGTGAATGCTCAAAGTTGATGTTGATCTTTTGGAGCAATCCTTTAGAGTGAGTTTCACTTTCAATACCTACACGGGTTAGTCCCACAAGGAACAAAACAAGAATATCCATAGACATAGAGTGATGCACACACAAAATGATGTCCATGAAATCATTTGGTTACCTTGTCCCTTGCCTTACCAAGATGAGGGTTTGTGACTCCTTAAACTAGTGCAAGATGTGGAAGTTGATTGCACTTGTTCTTGCCATAAAGATATGAGTGAAGAATGTTGGCGGAGTCACCCTCAAGAACTCTCTAGTTCTTCTTCTTCGGGATCCACATCATCTTGATGGGAATCCTTGGAGTTGTGGTTGTACTTGATGAAGTAGAACTTGACGTAGTCTTGGGAACCCACTTGACCAAGGCCTTAGGTGCTTCTTCAAATGCATCAATCTCCTCTTGAAGCTTGTCCTTGCCTTTATGGTCTTGTGGTGGAAGATCATCTTGAGCTTGTGTTCCCTTGAAAGAAGTAGGATCATACTTCTCTTGTTGAGGAACAAACTTCATCTTGGGGTATTGATCTTCTTCCCACTCAACTCCATTGGCATTGAACTTTCATTCAAAACCAACACCTTGATTCTTCCGGTGCCTTCCTTGCTTGCGTACAATTTCCTCGAATTGCTTACTCCCGGCAAGACTCTTGTATACACCTTTCTCTATAATTCCCTTCAATAAGCTATTTTCTTGCTCAAGTGTAACTTGGCTAAGAGAATCATTAGTGGAATCAAGAGAACTACTAGAAGCAACAATATTTGATTTAGCATTGCTATTGTTACTACTAGAGAAAGAATCTTTCTTGTTCTTGTTACTAGACTTGACTTGAGGCATGTAAGTAGATAAGAGTAACCGCTTGGCAATATAAGAAGAACTTTTCTTGCGAAGATCATCATTGATTGCCTTTAAGAACTCATGCTCTTGCTCAAGATTGAGCTTTTCAAAGCGTAACTTCTCATGAGCCCATAAAAGTTCTCGATGATTTTCGAAGATAGTTTCATGAGCTAACTTAAGAGTGTTTAGTTCTTTAGTTATAAGCTCAATCTTCTCCTTATCATTGTCATTCATTTTATATTGTTTAGCATGATTAATTGACATTCCATCATAGTATTCATCACTAGAGTTGTCAATAAGTAAATCATCATCACCTAGCAAGTCATCTTCATCATTATTGAAATCAACATACTCCGGATGTGTTACCTTTGGACCTTTGGCTATGAAGCATCTTCCAATTCCTTCATTTGGTGAGTCAAATATGTCATAGGAGTTGGTTGTCACGAGTGCTAGACCGGCAACACCTTCATCTTGAGTATGTTCGGAGTCGGAGTGATATCTTCTCTCGGAGTGATGTTCAGAGTCGGAACCGGATACCCATTCACCAACATGAGCTTTATGTCTTCGTTTTGTGTAGCTCTTTGATGACTTGTCCTTCCTTTCCGAATCTTTGCTTCTCCGTGAGGGTCTTCGTTCATAACGATCATCTCTACTCCTTCTCTCTCTTGGCGGTGATTCTTCTCTTCTACTTCTTCTTTTTGGAGAATCTTCTCTTCTTTTGTAGGGTGCCGTACACTCATTGGAATAGTGTCCAGGTCTCCCACAATTGTAGCAGTTGCGCTCTCGACTGGAAGATCTCTTGTCATTGTAGGACCTTGACTTAGAGCTTCTTTCTTTGCTTCTACTCTTGTAGAATTTGTTGAAATTTTTCACCATTAAGCTCAATTCTTCATTGAAGGTTTGTTTCTCACTTGATGATGTGGGGGCTTCACACGAGGCTTTGTAAGCACCACTTGACTTGTTGTGAAGTTCCTCCTTATCCTTGAGTGACATCTCATGAGCAACAATTCTACCAATGACTTCTGTTGGCTTGAGATTCTTGTAATTGGGCATCATTTGAATCAATGTGCACACGGTATCATACTTTCCATCCAATGCTCTTAATATCTTCTTGATGATGAATCTGTCGGTCATCTCTTCACTCCCTAAGCCGGCAATCTCATTTGTGATAAGAGCAAGCCTAGAGTACATTTCAGCGACACCTTCACCATCCTTCATTTTGAACTTGTCAAGCTGACTTTGGAGCAGATCCAACTTGGATTCCTTGACGGAGTTGGTACCTTCATGCATATCAATCAAATTGTCCCATATTTCCTTTGCATTCTCAAGACGGCTGATTTTATTGAATTCTTTGGGGCACAATCCGTTGAAGATGATATCACAAGCTTGAGCGTAGTATTGCAGCATCTTCAATTCTTCCGCGTTAGCTTCACGGTTCGGCTCTCTCCCATCAAAGAATTCACCTTGCAAGCCAATACAAATAATAGCCCAAACGGCGGGGTTATGTCCAAGAATATGCATTTTCATCTTATGATTCCAACTAACAAAATTAGTTCCATCAAAGTAAGGACCTCTACGGTGATAATTTCCCTCGCTAGACGCCATACTCTCCTAGGTTGTGAATCCAAGGCTATGACCACCAAGAGCTATGGAAATCAAAGCAAATGGAGACCAAAGCTCTAATACCACTTGTAGGACCTTGAAGTATGTCTAGAGGGGGGGGTGATTAGACTACTTGACCAATTAAAAACTTAACCTTTTCCCAATTTTAGAGTTTGGCAGATTTTAACAATCTTTGGACAAGTCAAGCAATCATCACACAAATCAAGCAAGTATGCAAAGAGTATATAGGCAGCGGAAATTAAAGCATGCAACTTGCAAGAAAGTAAAGGGAAGGGTTTGGAGGATTCAAACGCAGTTGGAGACACGGATGTTTTTGGCGTGGTTCCGATAGGTGGTGCTATCGTACATCCACGTTGATGGAGACTTCAACCCACGAAGGGTAACAGTTGCATGAGTCCACGGAGGGCTCCACCCAAGAAGGGTCCACGAAGAAGCAACCTTGTCTATCCCACCATGGCCGTCGCCCACGAAGGACTTGCCTCACTAGCGGTAGATCTTCACGAAGTAGGCGATCTCCTTGCCATTACAAACTCCTTGGTTCAACTCCACAATCTTTGTCGGAGGCTCCCAAGTGACACCTAGCCAATCTAGGAGACACCACTCTCCAAGAAGTAACAAATGGTGCGTTGATGGTGAACTCCTTGCTCTTGTGCTTTAAATGATAGTCTCCCCAACACTCAACTCTCTCTCATATGATTTGGATCTGGTGGAAAGAAGATTTGAGTGGAAAGCAACTTGGGGAAGGCTAGAGATCAAGATTCATATGGTAGGAATGGAATATCTTGGCCTCAACACAAGAGTAGGTGGTTCTCTCTCAGAACTGGTAAGTTCGAAGTGTAGGTTTGTTCTGATGGCTCTCTCCATGAATGAAGAGGAGGTGGAGGGGTATATATAGCCTCCACACAAAATCTAACCGTTACACACAATTTACCAATCTCGGTGGGACCGAATCAACAAACTCGGTCAGACCGATTTAGTAAACCTAGTGACCGTTAGGATTTTCGGTGGGACCGAAATGCAACTCGGTAGGACCGATATGGTTAGGGTTAGGGCATAACGTAATCTCGGTGAGACCGATTACACAAACTCGGTAAGACCGATTTTGGTAATTAGCTAACCAGAGAGTTGGTCAGGTAAACTCAGTGGGACCGATTTGCTCTTTTCGGTGAGACCAAAAATGTTACAAAAGGGAAACAAAGAGTTTACATTGCAATCTCGGTGGGACCGATCGCTCACTTCGGTTAGACCGAAACATTACAAAGGGAAACAGAAAGATTACAATCTCATCTCGGTGAGACCGAGATCCCTATCGGTGAGACCGATTTGCCTAGGGTTTGTGGCAGTGGCTATGACATCTGAACTCGGTGGCGCCAGATAGAAAGAATCATTGTGACCAATTTTGGCTTTAGGTTTAGGTCATATGTGGATGTGAGAAAGTAGTTGAGGGTTTTGGAGCATATCACTAAGCACATGAAGCAAGAGGCTCATTAAGCAACACCTCATCCCTCCTTGACAGTATTGGCTTTTCCTATAGACTCAATGTGATCTTGGATCACTGAAATATAAAATGTAGAGTCTTGAGCTTTTGAGCTTGAGCCAATCCTTTGTCCTTGATATTTTTAGGGATCCACTTTCATCATCCATGCAATGCCATTCATTGAGCTTCCTGAAATAATAGTCTTGGAATAGCATTAGCTCAATGAGCTATATGTTGTTATGAATTACCAAAACCACCTAGGGATAGTTGCACTTTCAGTAGCCCTAGATCATAAGTCCACCGCTGCAAGGCCTATGTATCCACGAGATCCAATCTAGACCCTGTTTCAGCACCCTGCCGGAGGGGGAAATCATCACCGGCGGCCACCACGATGAGGAGGGAGTAGTCCACCCTCGGGGCTGAGGGTTTGTACCAGTAGCTATGCATTTAATCTCTCTCTCTCTCTCTCTCTCTCTCTCGTGTTCTTGAGATGTCACGATCTTGATGTATCGCGGGATTTGTTCATATAGTCAGATCATATGGTGTTTTCCCCTCTCTATCTTGTTATGATGAATTGAGTTTTTCCCTTTGAGATATCGTTGTTATTGGATTGAATACTTTTATGGATTTGAGAACACTTGATATATGTCTTGCAATTGAATACTCGTGGTGACAATGGGGTATCGTATTGATTCACTTGATATATGTTTTGGCACTCAACTCGTGGATTTCCGCGGTGACATTGGGGTAATCTATGCATAGGGGTTGGTGCACGTTCTTGTCTTTTGTTTCTCCGGTAGAAATCTTGGGGCACTCTTTGAAGTTCTTCGTGCTGGATGGAATATTATAAATCTGAATTTGCTTTGGTGTTATTTTAGTACGAACTCTAGGATAGATCGAACAGGAAGAATAGCTTTGTGTTATTTTAGTACGAACTCTTGAATAGATCAAACGGAAAGAATAGCTTTGAGGTGGTTTCGTACCCTACAAACAATTCCGTCTTATGTTCTCCGCTAGATAGGAACTTTGGAGTGATTCTTCATCGCACTTTGAGGGATGGTTATATGATCCAATTATATTAGCATTGTTGAGAGATTGCACTTGCGAAAGTACGAACCCTAGGCCTCATTTTCAAGCATTGCAATACCGTTTTTGTGCCCGTTTACTATTTGCTACCACTACAAAAAAAGACACATCCGTGACATTTTGGGTCGAACGGATTTTTTTCTGTCATACTTATGGAACTTCTATGACGATAATTATGACAAAACCTGATATCATCATAGATGTGGTGGCTTTCTACTTCTATGACAAAAAATCATGACAAAAAATGGTCTTTTCGTCCTGGGCGGGCCGGAGACGCAGCTGCATGACATTCTTTGGGTCGTTCATGACGGAAAAACCCGTGGTAGAAGCGAGGGCAAGGAAAATATCGGGGAGTTCCCGGTTAAGGTGGGTGGTTGGGGGCCAAGCGATGCGCGTTTCTCTCATACACGTACGCGCATGGGTGCGAGGCGTTGGGCTCTAACTGAACCCGAGCAAGGTGTTCGCCTAACTAAACCCAAGCGATTGCACTACAGGATACGCGTTACTAAACCCGAGCGATCAATCGATGGCTGTTAACTGAACCCGATCGAGCGATTCCTTCTCTTCTGCTGCTAACTAAAGCCGATCGATGCTGCCTCTGGATGAACAGTGAGTGTTGTTGGGGGGGGGAGGGGTATGGATGAACAGTTCCTGGTGGGGGGTTGGATGAACAGGACCCCGTGGTGTTGCCGCTGGATGAACAGGACCCCGATCAATCGAGCCGGTTGGGCATGGATGAACAGGACCCCGTGGAGGGAAGGGTGAACAGTAGCCAGTGGAGGGCTGGTTGAACAGTAGCCGGTGTAGGGCTGGATGAACAGTATCCCGTGGAGGGTTGGTTAAACAGGACCCCGTGGAGAGGGCTGGTTGAACAGTAGCCGGTGGAGGAGCGGTGGAGGCTGGATGAACAGGAGCTCGTGGATGAACATTCGCAGGTGGAGGCTGGAGGACGTCGACATTAGATGAACAGTAGCCCGTGGAGGCAGTCGATGGTGGAGATGAACAATATCTCGTGGAGTCCCGTTTTGCGGTACGCCACACCCCTCCCGATGAACAGGACGCCCGTTTCGACCGTGGCGCTCGAACACAAGTTTGTTTCCTCCGTTTTGCGGTACGCCACACCCCTCCCGATTAACAGGATCCCGTTTCAACTGTAGGAGGTCCAAGAGAAGTCCGTTTCCTCCGTTTTGCGGTATGCCAGACCCCTCCCGATGAACAGGATTCCGTTTCGACCGTGGTCGGTCGAACACAAGGCCGTTTACTCCATTCTGCAGTACGCCAGGCCTCGTTTCCATCGGCTGTTCCGTCCAAGCCGGTTGGCTCCCGATGAACACGACACATTCTGTTCCGACCTAGCCGGTTGGCTCCCCATGAACACGACGACTACGCAGTTTCTCCATTCTGACCCAGCCATGTACACGAGCCCTGGCTGTACGTATGCGCGAGTAGGCGTTCCCCGCCCGTATGTACGTACGTGGTCATATTTACTTTCTTGCACCCTGGCCGTTGTACATACATGTACATGCTATGTGCGAGCCTCTACTACGGCACGTGCACGCCTCTACTACGACACGTGCGCACCTCTACATCGACCAGTATGTACGTACACATTCGCGACCAGAATGATAACGCTACGTGTCAGGACCCCGATCCTAAGTCACACCGATCTAGCATGTAACACATCATATCACTTTGCGGCCTCACGCACGGTATTCCCATGGGTGCCACCTTACCTGGCCCAGGACCGTTTGCACCTTTTGACTCACGTATATGATAGTGCCGCTAGCATCCATATGACAAAGAACCCGGGCTGACATGGCTAGTCGTGAACCCAAAGTGGCACTAACTTACAGGGACAGGCATACATGACCCAACAACGAACGTGTCGGTCATCAGCGAGTGAATCCGGGCTGTAGCAACCGGGCTAGCAGGACTCCGGTAAACCGGGCTGTAGCGGGCTAACAGGACTCCGGTACTCATCGTGTGACATTTCCCCGAAGGGACAGACACAGGAACGAAGAAGGACACATGCCGGCCAGCCTAAGTGTTCCGGAGCAGTAGCAAGCTACCATGGCTCAGTGGAAGCACTAGGAGACATTTCCCGGTAAGAGAGGCTACTAATGATAAACAACTAGATAGTCAGATCCCACACATACCAATCATTTCAATAACATACACACAATATGCTCGATATGTGCAAATACAACATGGCATCACAACATGACTCTACAACTCAAGTATTTTATTCAATAGGCTCCGAGGAGCGAGATAATACAAACATGGGTCTCACGACCCAACATTCAGAGCATACAAGTCAAAGCACAAGCGGAAGCTTAACATGTCTGGGTATAGACATCTATAAATGAAAAAGGTTGAGAAGCCTGACTATCTAGAAGATCCTGCCGAGGGCACAAGATCGTAGCTGAGGTAACAAGCTAAACGTTGAAGTCCACGTGGAACTACTAGTGAGACTGAAGTCTCTCTGCAAAAACATAAAATAGGCAAACGTGAGTACAAATGTACCCAGCAAGACTTACATCAGAACTAACTACATATGCATCATTATCAACAAAGGGGATGGTGGAGTTTAACTGCAACAAGCCAGCTTTGACTCAGTGGCTATCCTAAACTACGATTGCAAGTAACTCTTTGAGGTGGCGCACACGAGTCCACATATTCACCAACCAATACACCACTATGGATCGCTCCCGTCTCCCTACGAGAACGCCATCCATAGCACTCACGCTTATCTTGCGCATTTTAAAGTATCCACTTTCACTTGTCTATGAACTGTTATAGGCAACCCAGAAGTCCTTTACCGCAGACACGGCTATTCGAATAGATGATGTTAACCCTGCAGGGGTGTACTTCTTCATACATGTTTCCACCACTTAGCGTCTGCACACGACATGTGCTCGGCAGACTTCAAGCGAAAGCCGACGTGGGTGTAGACCACGACCTACCTAAACACTCAAGTCTCTAGTCCAGGTTTATCGCCTATTCAGGTTCCATCCACAGGGGAGTCCGACCGAGGTTTCCACATACTGCCCCGAACGATGTGTACAGGGTTCCGTGACACCAAACGGGCGCCCGGTATACCCGGCCACGTGCCTACCGCATCACAGCCCACCCCTCGGGTCAGCGCTGCCCACGGCCTCCAGCATACTACAAACACCAGAAACTACTTGCAACTCCTGGACAGAGGACAAGGGTGATTAAGAAGTCGAGGGGGGTCATATTTCAGGGCCCAATGCATGGTAGTAGCTGAATCATGGATCACAAACACATAACTCAGTTCCTAAGGACGGCTTCAATGAGACAACCCACCATGTACTCCTACATGGCCTCTCACCGCTACCTTTACCAAATCGTGTTAACACACATAGTTCACACATAGTAGGACATGTTCACACACCTCTGATTCATCCCCGATGAATCAAACCTGACTCAACTCTAAGCAGTAGCAGGCATGACAAACAAGCATGAATGAGTAGGCACAAAAGGGCTCAAACAACTCCTACTCATGCTAGTGGGTTTCATCTATTTACTGTGGCAATGACAGGTCATGCAAAGGATAAAGGGGTTCAGCTACCGCAGCAAGTAACAGATGAATCGGTGTTGTCCTAATGCAGTAAAAGAGAGCAAGAGCGAGAGGGTTGGATTGTATCGGAATGAACAAGGGGTTTTTGCTTGCCTGGCACTTCTGAAGATAATATAGTTCTTCATCGGTGTCATCGAACTCATCGTCGGTACGTCGTCTACTGAGAGGGGACAAATGCCAACAAACAAAGGAGAAACACAATCAATGCCATGCAACAATATGATGCATGAAGATGACATGGCAATATGCTGTTGATTGGCCTAATGCATCTAGCAACAAGTTAAATGGGGTTGGTTTGAACACTAGGTTCAAATTCAAACTCCATATGTGAGAGTTTAAATGCCATTTAATTGATTTGACCTGATAAGCAGGTATAAGTTGTTCTAACATGCATGAAAATGGTACAGATGGATAGATTGGATTTTTCTGATCATTTTTCATATATAATTTGTTTGATTTGGAGTTACGGTTGAATTTCTATGATTTTTAGAAGTTAGCACTATTTTCTGGAATTTCCTGAATTAACTTAAATCCAGAAAATGACTTACTGTGTCAGCATGACGTCACTGTGATGTCAGCGGTCAACTGGGTCAGCCAGGTCAAACCTGACCTGTGGGACCCACGTGTCAGTGTTTAGTTAACTAACTAAACAGAGTTAGTTAGTGTTAGGTTAAGTACTAATCTAGGTTAATTAGCGCTAAACTAACCTAAGTAATAACTAACAAGGGTGGCCCACACGTCAGTGACCCAGGGGGTCAAACTGGGCCCACCCAGTCAACGGTCAGCGGGTCAAACCCACCGGCGTCGAGTCGCCGACGAGGCCAGAGACAGCGGAGGCATTCGGAATTCCTCCTCCGGCGACCAAATGGCCGGCGGAGGGCATCTACGTGACGCTGGAGATCCCGCGCGTCGAATGGTGCAGTCAGTTAAGCCGGGGGCAGCCTATATCGACGGCGGCGAGCTCAAAGGCGGCGACCGGAGTTCGGCCATGTGCGCGCGGGGTGCTGCGGGGCACGGCAGGAGCTGTGGGCGGTGGCGTTGGCCTTCTGGGGGGTAGCTGAGTGTGATGGCGTGCGCGGGTATGAGCTGCGGTGTCCCTGGCCTCGACGGCGACATGGCCGGCGGGGCCGAGCTCACGGCTCCGGTGGAATCGGCGGCTATGGAACGAAAATGACGACGTGCTTAAGGGGGAACGGACCCGGAGCTCACGGTGAGGCCGACGACATGCTCAGCTGGCTCGGGGACGACCGGAAGGCGACGAATCCGTCGATGGAGTCCGGCGGCCGTGCTCGGGGAAGACGACTTGTGGAGGCGATGTGGGGCTCCCGCGGTGGCGTGGCTTGGGGTGGAAGAAAGAGGGGGTCGAGGAGGAGCCTCTGGACCGGTCAGAGAAGCGAGGGGGAGGCGGTGGTCGCGGTGGTGGCGAACGGCGGCGAC
>NC_041381.1:579902290-579937312 GCF_002162155.2 Triticum dicoccoides | reverse complement strand
CCCAGGTGTCCAGGGGCGCGGGCGGCAAGCAAGTGGCGCCGTGGCGAGCTCGCGCTCGTCGGCATCACCTTTGTGCTTGCATGGCGAGGACGAAGCAGCTGGCTGGCATGGGTCAGCACAGTGCTGGGCCTGCCAGGTGGGCTGCGGCCAGGTAAGTGGCCCAGGTAAAATCCCTCTCTCTCTTTTATTTATTGTTTCTGTTTTCTATTATTTCCGTATCCGTTGGGCTTTATTAAAAATATCTAGGCACTTCCAAAAATCATGAAACAAATCATGGCTACTGTTTAGAATATATCCAACAGTAAACATTTTAGTTTATGATTATTTGAGCATTTAAAATATTTTATAGTATTTAAATGCCCAAAATCAAATACAATATGATTTAATTCAAAAATCCAGAAATGACCTAGAAATATGTTCATCATTTTTGGCAGAGGTTTTTACCTTTGTCAGAAATGATGAACATTTCCAAAGGGCATTTTGGGTTCATTGAAAATATTTCATTTTGATCCTAGTTGGATTCTTTCTGATGCTAGGGTTTGATCAATCCCCATTTCAAGTTTAATTGAAACTTAAACATGATGCACACATGAAGGGCTAGCCTACTGCATACCAGAACTAGGGATGTGACACTACGTATGCTTCAACTAGGTGGGTCCCAACTGTCAGGCACTTCCTTGCATGTGAAGATGTAGCTGGTGGGTCCCAGCAGTCAGGGGGGCGAATCATTTTTTTGCCCGTAATATGGACGCACTTCCTTGTGTGCGAAGATGTAGCTGGTGGGTCCCAACAGTCAGGGGGAAAACATTTTTTTCATGAAATATGGTGGCCCGTCTGGTGGGTCCCTGCTGTCAGGTGGAGGAATCATTATATTCCGCGTAATAAGGAGGCACTTCCTTGCTGCGGGCGTGGACGCAGCTGTCAGCCTCTCCACGTACAGTACTCTTCCGATGGAAGTCGTTCCTTGACCACGTTGACCATGCTGCGCTGAGAGCACCAGGGCGGTGGACGACGATGAGGCCTAGGAAGGGGACAACATGGAGCCGGGGAAGATGCGACAGTGGAGCCCATGCAGAGAAGAGTACGAGGGTTCACTGGTTCGGCTGCAGTGTGAGGCTGTCGTCGCCGCAGAATAACAGGGGGTGTGGGTGAGTAGAGGGATGGACCGGCCAACAGTAGGAGTAGTAGAGGGCGGTGAGGCCTCCGCGGCATCAAAGCCGGCCACGGGAGGCAGGAGCACGGGGCATGACCGACGCTGGTTTGGGCGGCTGGAGCAAGAAGACCAGAGGTTGAAGAAGCATTACGGCCGTTGGATGGACATCGTACGGTCACTGGAGCTAGAATCGTTCATATTGACTAAGTTGACAAAGCCCTCCGTCCTCGTCAACTTAGTAGGCCCACAAGTCAGCCTCCCACTATGGTGAGTCCCAGCTAGCAGGGAGGTATTCATTTTTTTGTGCGTAATAAGGAGGCACTTCCTTGCGTGCGAAGATATAGCTGGTGGGTCCAACCTATCAGCGGGGGGAACATTTTTTCGCGAAATACAGAGGCCCTTCCGGTGGGTCCCAGCTGTAAGGTGGATGAATAATTATTTTGCATGTAATAAGGAGGCATTTCCTAGCATGCGGCCGTGGACCCAGCTGTCATCCTCTCGATGCATAGTCTACTTCCGATGTATGTCGTTCGTTGACCACGTTGACCACTCTGCGCCGAGCGCATCCAAGGTGGTGGACTACGACGAGGCCCCGGACAACAACGAGCCAGAGATGGGAAGACACGGGAGTAGAGTCGCAGATGGAGAGGTGTACGAGGGTTAACTGGTTCTGGTGCGGTGTGGTTCGGCAGTTGGTGGAGAAGAACAGAAGGTGTGTAGGGGTGGAGGGATGGCCTGGCCAACGGTGGGGTAGCTCTTCACAGCGAAGCGTGCACTACTAGGGAAAACCCTAGTAGTAGCGCGGGTTTAAAGCCCACTAGTAGCGCGTGCTGCTGCGCTACTAATAAGGTGCTAGAGCTATTACTTAGCAGTAGCGCATGTGACACGCGTTACTGCTAAGACATATAGCGGCAGCGCTTCTTCTCTCCCACGCTGCTGCTAATCTAGCTAGTTGCAGCGTGTTTACTATCCACCGCTACTAGTATTGTTTTTTTTATTTTTTTATTTTTAGTGTATTTATACGCCGTTATACAAATTTTGGTACAATACCAATTATGAGGTTTATATCATTATGTCCATAACAGTGTGTCAAATAAAGGTGGATTAGGTTCAAGTGGAGGCAATATGTGGTGCATGTCAAAAGTATACTACTAATCCAAACTTGATCAAGCTTGGACTAGTAGTACTTTCGATGTGCACCACATGTTGCCTCCACTTGAATCTAATCCGTCAGCACAAGCTATTTAATCATCATCATAGTCATTACCGCCAACAATATTTATTTAATCACCATAGTCATAGTGTAGCACATAATCATCTTCAAACTCATTCTAGATAGCTAATCACCACCAACACTAGATGCGGTAGCTATCTAATCACCACTAACACTAGCTAATAATAATCATCATAGTCATTACCACCAACACTAGCTATTTAATCATCATAGTCATAGTGTAGCACATCATCATCTTCAAACTCATTCACTCCTGCTGTGCTCTCTCAGGTAAAATAATATAAAACATGTGTAGCTCTCCTCCTTCATCAAGTTGGAGCATGCAGATGAACCTGTCTCCTAATCGTGGGCTGCGCTTCTGATTATTGCCCCCTAGTACTTCTCCGCGCTCCTCCATCACAAATTTGGTCCAGTCTTGTACTGTTAAGAGTTCGTCGCTAATCCTGAATGCACTAAAGTGCATTGTAGGTTATCTTGGCCCTAAGCTAACAATACTCATGGTACCTTTAGTCTCGATCCCATGAGGCACAACATTCATCGGGAGTCCCTGTTGAAGAACATCGTATGGTAACATACTTAGCAATGAAGTTTATCTTAAAAAATAATGTATGGAAGCCATGAAACCCGGGACAAATAGTAAAAATCTTACCATCTTTCCTAAATAGATGTGACCGTAGTTCATTACAAACACTATTGGTCGCACGTTTTCAGTACTAACATTTCTAAGTGCAGGAAGAAAATTTGTCTTGACAGTATCAAGATCCGCAAGCCATGAAACATAATGACTTAGCTCCTCGCAGTTTAGTTCAGCCCCGGGACAGTAGTAGGTCCCGTCTACCAAGCGCTGGACATGTTTGCTTGAACGGAAATAAGCTGACAAAAGAAATTAGTTGTCAAGTATTTTTGAATAAACAATATCAAAGACATGAATATGGTTGAGAAACTCACATAATGGTATAACTGGAGGCGTCTGCACATCGACCCAGATGTCAGTATTACCTTCAATATCATCTTCCGGACGAATATCAAAGGTGATAACCATATCAGGCTCAAATGCATAAGTCTTGCATAGTGCTCGCCATGTTTTGCATCCAAAATAGGTGTAGTCGTCTGCGTTGTATAATTTTGCATGGAAAATATAACATGCTCGGTCTTCAAGTAAACTTTCTTTACCTCCGTAGTACGACTGAAACCTATCTTATGCAATACAAAAATTAAACCTAACTAATTTGAGCCGCATCTGCATCCGATTCGTTTCCACCCTTACATGAACCCTAACTAATTTGATGCAACTAAAATATGAAGAAACCCTAGGCAGAGGTAGGGGATAGGGAGGAGCAGGTGTGCTCACCTCGGGTGCCTGCAACGAGGGAGGGGCAGGCGGCGTCAAGGTCGGGGTCGGGGCTCAGGCGCGCGGCGGAGGGCGGCGTCGAGGTCGGGGTCGTGGGCGGGGTTCAGGGCGGCGTTGAGGTCGGGGGCAAGTGTGGCGTTGAATCCAGGGTCGGGGGCGGCGTAAAGGGTGTGCGGAGTGCGCGCGACGGCCGACGGGAGACGGCGGTGGCGAGAGCGGAGGAGTTGGATTCGGGGAAAGTGGCCGTGGGGAAGGATGAACCCCGTGGTTAAGTCAGAAGTAGCAGTAGCGCGTTCCAGAAAGCGTGCTACTGGTACGTTAGCTACAGTGCGTTCTGGGATACACGCTACTGCTACTCGTTTCTCTTTTCCCCCCTTTTTCATTTATTTTTCTTCACATTTTATTTTTTTTCCTTTCACCTTACTCTATTTCTTTCATTTTCTATTACCTTTCTATTTGCTTTCCATTTAATTTTATATCCTTTAGCAGTAGCGTGTTTAGAATAAAACGCGCTGCTACAAAGAAAGTAGCGGTAGCGCGGTTCGATATAGATCGCTACTACTATGTGTAGCCTATCGGCTAAGCCGTGGGAATTTTAGTAGTAACGTGTTTAGAACAAGGCGCGCTACTGCAAGAACTTTATCTGTAGCGCGGTTTGCGCAGGCGCGCTACTGCTACTTAGTACCAGCATTCTTTTTTGACCCACACTACTGCTAAAGTTCTGTGTATAAGGTTTTACCTAGTAGTAGTGCTAAGCAGAGCAGCTAGTAGCAGGAGGCGGGAGCAGGTGGTCCTGACGGCGCTGGAGGAAGAAGACGAGAGATTGAAGAATGATGCAGGTCATTGGATGTAAATTCAACGGCTAACGATGTCAGAATCATTTGTTGACTAAGTTGTCAACGACTTGCGTTGGCTTCGACCTATTGGCCCACATTTCAGCCTCCAAAAATGTGGCACGTATTCTACCCATTTTTTTAGAATTTACAGTCAATTTGATCTCTTTTTTTAGAATTACAGTCCATTAGCTGGGCTGGTGAACAAATAATGTAGCGTCCATGCGGCCCATTTATTTTTTTCCTAAAAAATTACAGACCATTTGCACTTTCTCGAAATACATGATTTTGCTGGGCTGATTCTAATTATAATGTTGGGTTGGGCACAACAATTATCAATAAATAAACAGGGGCTGAGCATTTTGTTATAAATATATTTAAATAATAAGTGATTTATTATTACATTGATCCTTAAATCTTACCAAGCTTTTGTACACAATCACCTGGATTTTCGTTGCCAAAAAAATCCAGGATTTTATTGTTAAAAAAATATTTTTATAAGTTAATAAGATGTGGGATATTGTTTTCTTACATATGTAAGTATCTGTTAAATATATGATTACAATAACAATAATATATAATAACATATAAAATAATTTAAATATATATAATATAGTTAGAAGGGAAACATAAGTTGGACCAGGCGTTCCTATTCTTATATAGAAAAATAGAACAGACCTCTGCGTTTTCTTCAAAAAAATACATAAATTGGGCTGCTGATGTTTTAGAAAAATAAAACCTCGGATGGGAGGTCCATAGGACGGTCGATACAGGACGACCCTCAAGAAAATACAAGCCGACATGTTGTGGGCTGCGCATGTTAAAAAAGAAAGCCTAGACGGGGTAGCCCAAAACCCAGCTGATACTTGCTGCCCCGGTGATAATAAATGATACCTGCCAGCTCCCCGGCTTCGTTGTGAATTTATCTCCTATAGTAACTATGTTGAAGCACCTAAAAAAATGCAACTATGTTGACAAACCCGTGGGCCCCAATGTCAGTATAGCATTAGGAGGAAGTATTTTTTTGATGAGGCACTTGCTTGCGTACGGCCATAGACCCGGTGGGTCCCGACTGTCCGCCTCTCCACATACAGTCCTCTCCAGATTCCTCTCGTTTGTTAAGCATGTTCACAATGGCAGACCGTGGCAAAACCGGCGGATCTCGGGTAGGGGGTCCCGAACTGTGCGTCTAAGGCTAATGGTAACAGGAGGCAGGGGACACGATGTTTTACCCACGTTTGGGCCCTCTCGATGGAGGTAATACCCTAGTTCCTGCTTGATTGATCTTGATGATATGAGTATTACAAGAGTTGATCTACCACGAGATCATAGAGGCTAAACCCTAGAAGCTAGCCTATGGTATGATTGTTCTTGTCCTACAGACTAAACCCTCCGGTTTATATAGACACGAGAGGAGGCTAGGGTTACACAGAGTCGGTTACAAAGAAAGAGATCTAACATACGAATCGCCAAGCTTGCCTTCCATGCAAAGGAGAGTCCCATCCGGACACGGGACGAAGTCTTGAGTCTTGTATCTTCATAGTCCAACAGTCCGGCCAAAGTATATAGTCCGGCCGTCCGGATATCCCCTTATCCAGGACTCCGTTAGTAGCCCTTGAACCAGGCTTCAATGACGATGAGTCTGGCGTGCAGATTGTCTTCGGCATTGCAAGGTGGGTTCCATCTCCGAATACTCCATATAAGATTTCGAACACAAGGATCGTGTCCGGCTTTGCAAAATAAATTCCACATACCACCATAGAGAGCATAATATTCCACAAATCCAATCCGCTGGTAGCTTTTCCTAGCGTGACACCACGTCATAGCTCGGTTACTACGAACCGTTTTCCCAGCCTGCCACTACACGTGTTGCGAGGCGGTTTTATTGGCACGTCTTGTTGAAGCAGAGATCGTGTTCCCCTTATTGCGGGATTCTCATCAATACGTGTGTTGGTAGCCCAACATCGCCTGTTGGGATGATTCCTCAATTTTAGGCAAGTCCCAAATGGTCACGCCGAGGACGCTTGATATTTACCCCCTTTATAGAGGGGTCGAGGCCTATCCCCCTTTCTTACCACACTCGTGCCTTTACGCATCTCGAGTTCCAACACCCGAAGCTCAAGCTTAATTAGGCACTTCGGATCTTCGATTATGTCCGGATCCAATCTTCAAGGCCGGTGGATGGCCTCCTCTGTCACAGAGGAGGACATTGCGAAGCTTAGGGAGGCCAGATATCTGACCGCCGACATCAAACAGAGGCTTCCTGCTCCAGGGCAGGTCATCCCCACTCCCGAGACCAACGAGAGCGTCATATTTGTTTCTCACTTCCTCCGAGGCTTAGGATTCACCCTCGATCCCTTCGCGAGAGGGCTCATATTCTATTACGGTCTAGATTTCCATGATCTAGCTCCGGACTCCATCCTTCACATCTCGTTGTTTATCGTCGTGTGCGAAGACTTCCTCCACATCACCCCGCACTTCGGCTTATGGCCCAATACCTTCAATGTAAAGCCGAGGGTGATCGAGGGGCGACATGCGGAGTGCAGGGGCACTGCAATAAGCAGAAACACTGATGCCCCATGGCTAGAGGGCTTCTTCCCGGAGGTGTCCGATCTATGGCAGAGGAGGTGGTTCTACGTCACGGCTCCTAGAGGCACAAAGTGGGCGGCCGCCCCCGACTTCCGCTCGGGCCCTCCGCCTCAACTGGCGTCGTGGGCCAACGTGGGACCGGACTGGGGGCCTACTAATGACATATCGACATTGCAGAGCCACATTCGGGAGCTCGTTGAGAGGGACATCAGTCTTGTCAGCATGATTCAGGTAATGCTAGTCCGACGGATCTTGTCGTGCAAGCGCCGGCCTCTCCGGATGTGGGAGTTCAACCCAGAAGGTCCGTGGACTATCCAACACTTCTTCGGCATGACGCTCGAAGGGATGTATAGGTTATTCTTCGGACCACAAGTAAAGTGTCCGGACACCACCGAGGATGCTGGCCTGAGCTGCAACCGCCCAGATACCCAAGTAAGTAACCCTGAAACCGAACACTTCGCTTATACTTATCACATCATTATTCTAAAATCCATCCGCGGCCAGGATTGGCTCAGCAAGGCGGAGAGAATCAGGTATCCGGAACCACTTCCCGAAGGCTTGCCTAGTCTTGTAATAGCCAGGATGCTTAGACGTGCGCTAAGTCAAGTGCCCTTGGGGAAAGACGAAGGGAAAAACAGAGAAGCAAAGCTTCAGACATTGCACATCCAAACCAGGGGAATTACTGTCTCCACGAAGGATGATAGTCGGGGAGGGGAATCTAATGTTTCCTCCCCCCGCAGGAAGAAGAGGGCTGCCTCCGAAGACTTGGAAGCGGAGGTGCCTAGACGAGGGAAGAAAACTTCACCAGGGGGCCCTGCCCTGGAGGGCGTCCTCACCGTGCCATGCCCGCAAACGGACCAGCCCTCCACCGAGCTGTAAGTTAATCGTAAATACAAAGCTACTGCTTCCTCCTCCGAGAACAATAACCAGGATCCATCCTTTGTAGTCCGGCTAGTAGCTCTTCTCGTCAGAGTTCGTCTTCGGGGAATCTTCTTTCGGAGATGATGGAGATGGAAACCCCACCTTCCTCTCCGCCCCATGGGGCGGGCGACCCCGAGGTGTCGTCACGGAGGAGTCTAGATTCACCGAGGCCAGAAGCTAACACTTCGGCCGCCCTGATCCCGGAGTGTCCGGCTCCCACAGGGGGTAATAAGAAGGGCCCAGGATAGTTCGGCGCCCAGCCGGACACACTGACGGGCCTTCTGGAGCAAGCTGCTTTATCGGAGGATCACCGTACGTTGATGGGTACGGTTTTTAAGAAGATTTCATCCGCCACAAGCGGGTTGAATGAAGCTTTTGTGAGCCTGCTCAAAGGTTTGAGGTACGTAATGAAATACATAATTTTTCGGTTGTACCGCACGTGCTAGGTGTGCTCCGTATAGATAGTAGCCCCTGAGACTCTGGTTGCCAGCCCGAGGCGGCAAACGAAGGATCACATTCTGAAGTAATGATCACACTGCATTCATGCGCAGGTGGCTAAGGGGCCGGCGATAGACCGGACCACTGATTTCGCCGAACTGAGGCGACAGATTGATGCGGTGGATGCCGACATCACGCTTGTAAACAAGCGGCTTGACGAGTCATAGAGTATGTGCTCTTTTTTCCTTATTTATTTTAGGAAATATTAAGAGGAGGAGCATATCGTTAATATGCTTTTGGCCACAGGCGGAGCTGCTGCCGTGGAGGCATTGAGGGCGGAACTTGCCCTGGCCAAGGAACAAGCCCAGGCTAGTAATGCGGCTGCCCTAAAGGTGGCCGAAGATTTGAGAGCCGAACAGGCTGCTCATCGCCGAAGCGAAGATAAAATAGCCGAGATGGCTGTGGAGCTGAAGAACGTCGCTGATCGGTATGAGCTCCTTGAAAAGGAGAATCAGGCGAATTATGCTGAACTGAAGAAGGCCCTTGATGCAGCCAAGGAGACACGTTCTGAAATTAGAGACGCACGGGAGGAGCTTCGACAGGCTGGAGAAATCGCGGCTGGAAGCCCCTACTTGTTGCGGATGAAGTTCTTGGATCCGAAGTACGCTCCTCTAGATCGGCTTTGGAGCGCTACAGACGCGTATGCAGATCTGGCAAAAAGTATGGCTGACGCGACCAAGTTATTCAAGGATCATAAAGATAATGAAATAGAAAGGCTGTTCTGGTTGCAATTTAGTGCTCCAACGCGCTTGTTGCCGTTGAGTGAGAGGATGGCCGCTATGGCCGAGCTCCACAGTGATGCGGAGCATTCTTCGGTCATCCCCATGGACCTTTCGTCGCCTCACCAAGCACCAAGAGGACCCATGAGAAGAGCACGAGCTCGAGCTCTCGAGACCGAGGTGACTTCTCTCCTTAGTAAAATATCATATGACCCTCTTGAGACATGGCTACTACCTCAATCTGGAATGTTGTGCATGATTAGGTACAAGGAGGACCCTCCCGAGGATGCACATGAAGATGGACAAGACCCCAAGTCCAAGGAAGAAGTGAACCAATGGAAGAAGGCCAAAGAAGCTTCCAGGCACCGGACATCCGGCCAAGGTCCCGGACATCCGGTCCCTGGAGATCCACAAAGCCAGCCCCTGCAGAAGAAGGCTACAACGACAGGACATCCGGCCTCTAGCCCGGACATCCGGCCACCCACCGGAAATCCGGCCTCCCGCCCGGATATCCAGCCCAGGCCTCGCGAACACACTGAAGATGGCCCCAACAGCCCGGACATCCGGCCTACGCACCAGACATCCGGCCCCTCAGGAAGCACCGGACATCCGGCACCTCCAGCCCGGACATCCGGTCCCTCGTGAACCACTGGACATCCGGCCCGACGCCCGGACATCCGGCGCCCCCTTCCTGCGCACAGCCTCTTTGGGCAGTGACCCATGTATCCCTTCGCCCCTTGACTATATATACTCCCTCCTCCCGTACGTTTTAGGCTTCGCTCCTCCATCGGATCTCCTCTTCGTGAGAGACCGCGACCTCCTCGGAGAAGATCCACTTGGATTCAAGACCCCCTCATGGTAAGATCCCCTCGCGGATTCAATACCTCCTCACAGAGAAGATCGGTTACCTATTTATCCTTACCTTTGTTGACTTTGGATCTCGTGTATCTCTTTGTGTTCGGTGATCTAGCACTCGTGTGATTGATTCTATGTCGGTTTAGAGTTTCTCTCTCTCGTTTTCCCCGTGTTTCGTCTTTGTGCTTCCGTGTGTTCTTCGTGAATCCCCGTATGATCCGCTGCAAACGTGAAAGATCGTCCACATAGGGTTCCGCCCTACATCATCTTTGTATCATGAGCCACGTTGATCACGTTTTTGGAGCCCCTACCCCGTGTTTTCTAGCTTGATTTTGTTGTTTTCATCCTAAATCCGAAAATTCCCCACCAAAAATAGCCCCAATTGTTTTTTGTGATTTGTTGGTGAGTTGAGATTTTGTTGGATTTGGTCCATGGATTTGTGTTGTTGCGTGTGGATCTAGCTTTCCCCACCCTCCCCATCCTTTTCCATCCACAAATTCGTTTGAATTTAGCCCCGGAGTTGCAATTTGTCCCATGGAGTTCATCGCGTTCATCCCCGATCCAGGAGCCCGGACATCCACCAAGTCCACCGAACATCTGTCGTACCGGACATTCGGTGTCTGGCCCGGACATCCGGCCCCTGGCAGCAGTAGTTCCACCCCCGCGCCTGCATCCACCATATCTTCGCCCAATTTAGCCCGGAGCCCACGCCTACTTCCGCATATCCATACCACCTTCCACAAACACCACCTCCAATCACCGCTACCTCCTATGTCGATTTTGACACGTTTTGGTCTTTGAGAGTTTGTGTTGTGGTTTCCGTGTCCTATTGTGTTTCGGCTATATAGGTACGGTTCAACGTCAAAATCACCACCGCTCATCTCCATCGACTACTCATCATCGCCAAGGACGGTAACTTCGACGACATCTTTGTCATACCTTGCAATTGCATTGATACCCACATTGCCTCATTTTGCGTAGCTTACCCATCGAGACTAGCCATTGAGTATTGCTGGCAACACGACTTGTGCACATTAGTGATCATACAACATAGCATACATAGCATACCATAGTGGTGCATATCTTGGGATCCACTTGTGTGTCACAAAGTTGTCATAGCATACACAATTTCTATCTTGGTTTGTGAAGTTTTGCATGAGAAAAGAGCTCAAAAGTGAAAGAGCCACCCAAGCTTTTAAGCAAAGAGGAAAGATAAGCAAAGAGCTTATAAGCAAGAACCATAGCATCATACAACATTAAGATTGTCATATCCGATCATCTTGGATCATAGCACCGAAACATCATACATATAACATACTTGGGATAGAGATCGTTGTATTTTTTGCCTAGTAGGTTGTGCACAAGTTTGCGTATCCGCCTATTGCGCAATTGTGCCAGCGTCTCTCTAGTATTGTGCAACAAGAGCATTTTCATGGTTTCCACATTTTGCCTCACTTTTGGATTGCACAATCCCATTTATCTATTTGCATGTGTATTTCCGTGTACCCATACTTGCTTGGTCTACTTGTTGCATTTGCAAATTTGTGAACCTTCTCCAACATTATTGAAGCTCACTTACTATTGCATCAAATTTTATGCCACCATCCTAACCAAGCTCCACCATAAGCTTTTACATGTGTAGGTGTGAGAACCGACAAGAATTGGTACCAACAGTGCTATTTCATTGTCCGCATTTGAGTGAATTTGATTCATCTTCGACTTCGGTCAAGGTACATTTGGTACACATTCTTTTCCTTCTACCACTTACATTTTGCTTGGAATGATGGATAGGCCAAGTTCTTCTACCACTCCACCTCTCATCGAGAACGACGATGACATGACATCATTTATCACCAAGAGCCATCTATTTGGAGCTCAAAAGGCATTGCACCAAGAACAACAAGCAATGAGGGACTACTTTGACAACAAATTCGAAGCTCACAAGCAAGAGAATGATGCAAGGATGGATGAGATCCGCACCTTCATGAGGAACCGGTGTCCTTCCACTTCTTCATCCTCAAGACGGAGCCGCTCGAGTCGACACTCCGATGATACCTTCTCCGACTCAAGTACACCATCATCAAACACTCTTCGACGAGCTGCGCGTCAAGACCGGCATGCACCTCGGAACCCGCTACATGACAAGCGTTCACAAGAGCAAGTTGATGAGCAAGTATCTCGTCCTCAATCAAACCAAGTCACTTTTGCGCAAGCTCAAGAACAACAACGACTACGACGCCAAGAAGAAGAACGGGCGCGTCTACACCAAGAGGAACAAGACGCCGAGGCTCAACATCTTCAACAACAACAACGTGAAGCGCAAGCTCTTGAGGCGCAACGTGCCCTTCAAGATTCGAGCCGAGCCATTGCCAACCGCAATCACGATCGGTGCAATCAAGAGGAAGCCCTTCGAGAAGAAATCCAAGAGAGGAACTACCAACCGCATGTGCAACGTCAAGATCCACAAGGTCCTCCACAAGCTCGTCAAGCTCCACCTCAACCTCAAGTTCAACAAGAGCAAGTTGATCATGGACTTCCTCCGTGCCAAGAGCAACATGAGGATGACTATCCTCCACGTCAAGGACGTCATCATCACCATCACCAACAACACAATGAAGAGCAACACTATGGCAAGCTCAAGTTCACAATGCCCAAGTTCAATGGAAGCAATGACCCCGAAGAGTACCTCTCATGGGCATTGAAGGTCGACAAAATCTTTCGTTTGCACAACTATGAGGAAGAGAAAACGATCGCTATGGCATCACTTGAGTTCCAAGACTATGTGCTCATATGGTGGGAACAAGTACTTGAACACCGTCAAGCAATAGGTGAACCACCAATCACCACTTGGGCTCAAATGAAGGATGTCATGCGGGCACGTTTTGTACCAACCTACTACAACCGCGATCTCTTCAAGAAGCTACAACTCCTCAAGCAAGGAACAAAGAGTGTTGAAGAATACTACAAGGAAATGGAGATAGCCATGATTCGAGCCAATGTCACGGAAGATGATGAGCAAACAATGGCACGTTTCTTGAATGGACTCAATCATCCCATCAAGAAGATTGCCGACTTCCAACCATACTCCAACCTCATTGAGCTCGTACATCAAGCAACCAAGGCCGAACAACAAGTGCAAGATGACTTCAAGTACACCAAGTACTCATCCAAATTCCTACGGTTTCTCCAACATCCACGCTTCAATGACTCCTCCAACATCTACATCAATCAAGCCTTCTCCAAGCAACGACGACAAATCCAGTTACCAGAAAACTTCGGTAAGTTCAAGTCGTCTTCCTCCTACTACAAGCAACTTCAAGCTGCCTGCTTCATCATCTACTCCGACCGATGAGACCATCAAAACAAGCTCCTTCAAGTGTTTCACTTGCGGCGGCCGAGGCCACAAGTCCTTCCAATGCATGAACAAGCGCACCATGATCCTCAACGAAGATGGCACATATGACTCAATGAGTGAAGAGGAGATGGAAGCCCTTGAGCAAGTGGCCATGCACCGACGCGTGAACAAGGATGAAGATGATCAAGTCTTTTGTGATGAGGATTCGAGCCCCGCTCTCGTTGTCTATAAAGTCTTAACACTTCAACATCAACAAGAAGAAGACCAACGGTGCCACATCTTCCACACTAAGGCCGGCATCAATGGAAGGTCAGTCAAGGTCATCATCGATGCAGGTAGTTGTCACAACTTGGCAAGTGAAGAACTATGCTCCATGCTTCAATTGGTCAAGAGGAAGCACCCGCACCCCTAAAAGGTTCAATGGCTAAGTGAATCCGGCACTATACGAGTTGAGCATATGGTCCAAGTATCCTTCAAAATTGGTGCATATGAGGACACTTTGGAGTGTGATGTGGTCACAATGACCGTTTGCCACCTCCTTCTTGGTCGACCATGGCAATTCGACCGTGGTGTCATCCACAATGCGCGCACCAATCACTATAGCTTCAAAATGAAAGGGAAGGAATCTGTGCTACGACCTATGTCTCCTAGTCAAGTGATAGCCGACAAGCAAACCACCAATCATGGAGAGAAGAGTGAAAAAGTGATCCACCCAAAAGTGAGTGAGATCCACAAGCCAAATTTGAGTGCCTCTTCGCCTAGAGAGAAAAACCTCATCCTATTTGCCACCAAAAGTGAGATAAGAGAAGTGTGTGATAACCCATCGAGTGTGATGCACTTTGTCCTTGTGTGCAAGGATGGAGAACCAAAAACTAACACCTCTCATGAGCTACCTTTAGTGTTTCAATCTCTTTTGCAGGAATTTCAAGTCGTTTTCCCCGATGAACTACCTCCGGGTCTACCTCCACTACAAGGCATTGAGCATCGAATCGACCTCATTCCCAGAGCGCCACTTCCAAACATAGATCCATACCGTGTCAATCCCGAAGAAACCAAGGAGATTCAACGGCAAGTACAACAACTCATTGACAACGGTCAAGTACGTGAAAGCTTAAGCCCATGTGCCATTCCCGTTATACTTGTGCCTAAGCCCGATGGAAGTTTCCGCTTGTGTTCTGATTGTAGACCTATAAATGCTATTACTGTTCGCTATAGGCATCCCATTCCTCGCTTAGATGATATGCTTGATGAGCTTAGCGGAGCCAACTTTTTCTCAAAAATTCATCTTAAAAGTGGCTATTATCAAATCCGCATACAAGGGGGTGATGAATGGAAAACCGCTTTCAAAACCAAATTTGGCTTATATGAGTGGTTAGTCATGCCTATGGGTTTATCGGAAGCTCAAGGTACTTTCGTGCGTCTTGTGCATCATGTGCTTAGACCTTATATTGGAGTCTTCGTTGTGGTTTACTTCGATGATATTCTTGTGTTTAGCAAAACCATGAAAGAGCATATTAATCATGTTAAATCTGTTTTGCAAACCCTTCGCAAGGAAAGCCTTTATGTGAACTTGAAAAAATGTACTTTTGGCGTTGACAAAGTGGTTTTCTTGGGTTTTGTTGTCTCTTCCAAGGGTGTCCATGTTGATGAAACTAAGATTAAGGCAATTAAAACTTGGCCCCAACCCACCAATTTGCAACAAGTGCGTAGTTTTCTTGGTCTTGCAGGATTTTATCGCCGCTTTGTGAAAAACTTTAGCACAATTGCCGCTCCTTTGCATTCTTTGAGTAAGAAGAATGCTCCTTTTGTTTGGGGATCTTTGCAATCCACCGCTTTTGATGAACTCAAGTCCTTGCTTACTCATGCTCTGATTCTTGCTTTACCCAACTTTGAGAAAACTTTTGAGGTTCATTGTGATGCAAGTGGTACCGGAATTGGCGGAGTTTTGATGCAAGAAAAACGCGCCATTGCATATTTTAGTGAAAAACTCTCTGGTGCTCAACTTAATTATCCCATCTATGACAAAGAATTATATGCTTTAGTACGTGTGCTACATGTTTGGGAACATTACCTTAGACCTCATGAGTTTGTCATACACACCGATCATGAAACGCTTAAATATCTAGAAGGTCAAACTAAGTTGAACAAGCGTCATGCCAAATGGAGTGAATTTATTGAACCTTTTCCTTATGTGATCAAGTACATTAAGGGTAAGGAAAATGTAGTTGTGGATGCACTTTCACGCATATGCACACTTGTCACTCAACTTGAGTTGAATGTTATTGGTTTTGACCATATAAAATACTTGTATGAGCATGATCCTTCTTTTGCTACTCCTTATGCTAAGTGCTTGACGCACACATCTTGGGAACGATACTACATAAAGGATGATTATCTTATGAGAGCTAACAAACTTTGCATTCCCGAGTCTTCTCTTCGTTTACTCCTTTTTCAAGAGGCTCATGGAGGCGGACTCATGGGACACTTTGGACGCGACAAGACATTCGCCACGCTCTTCAAGAACTACTTTTGGCCCAAGATGTTCCGCGACGTCTCACGCTTCACCAACCGTTGCTCAGCATGTTGCAAAGCTAAGTCTAAAGCTCAATCCCATGGTCTTTACATGCCCCTTCCTATTCCTTATCAACCTTGGGAAGACATTAGCATGGATTTTATACTTGGTTTGCCTAGAACTCAAAATGGCAAGGATTCCCTCTTTGTTGTTGTGGACCGATTTTCTAATATGGCACATTTCATTCCTTGCAACAAGATAGACGATGCTTCACATATTGCCAATCTCTTTTGTAGGGAAATCCTACGACTTCCTGGAGTGCCAAAGATTATTGTCTCGAAACGCGACGTCAAGTTCTTGAGTTACTTTTGGAAGACCCTATGCGCCAAGTTCGGAATCAAGCTATTGTTTTCTTCGGCATACCATCCTCAAACCGACGGCCAAACGGAGGTGACGAACCGTACACTCTACACTCTACTTCGCGTGTTGATCAAGAAGAACATCAAGGAGTGGGAGGCGTGTCTACCCATCGCCGAGTACGCCTACAACCGTGCAAGACATTCGATGACCGGCAAGTCCCCTTCGAGGTCGTCTACAGCTTCAACCCATTGTCCCCATTGGACATTCTACCTCTTCCTCTAAAAGAGCGCACCGACCTCGACGCAAATGCCCGTGCAAGCTATATCAAGAAGATGCATGAAGATACAAGGCACACCATCGAGCGCCAAGTACAACGACTAGCGACCAAGCTCAACGTCAACAAGCATCCCATGATATTCAACATTGGAGACCTCGTGTGGCTACACCTTCGCAAGGACCGCTTCCCCAACAAACGCAAGTCCAAACTTCTCCCTCGAGCCGACGGACCCTTCAAGGTGCTAGCACGCTACAACAATAATGCTTACAAGATCGATCTCCCACGCGACAAGTGCAACGTGAGCGACATCTTCAACGTCTCCAATCTCTCCCTGTACCATGGTGTTGAGGATTTCGATCCGAGGTCGGATCTTTCACAAGGGGGGGGGGGAGATGATGCGGAGCATCCTTCGGTCATCCCCATGGACCTTCCGTCGCCTCACCAAGCATCAAGAGGACCCATGACAAGAGCACGAGCTCGAGCTCTCGAGACCGAGGTGAATTCTCTCCTTAGTAAAATATCATATGAACCTCTCGAGACATGGCTACTACCTCAATCCGGAATGTTGTGCATGATTAGGTACCAGGAGGACCCTCCCGAGGATGCACATGAAGATGGACAAGACCCCAAGTACAAGGAAGAAGTGAACCAATGGAAGAAGGCCAAAGAAGCTTCCAGGCACCAGACATCCGGCCATGGTCCCGGACATCTGGTCCCTGGAGATCCACACAGCCAGCCCCTGCAGAAGAAGGCTACAGCGACTGGACATATGGCCTCCAGCCCGGACATCCGGCCACCTACCAGAAATCGGGCGTCCCACCCGGATATCCGGCCCAGGCTTCACGAACACACTGAAGATGGCCCCAAGAGCCCGGACATCCGGCCTACGCACCGGACATCTAGCCCCTCCGGAAGCACCGGACATCCGGCACCTCTAGCCCGGACATCCGGTCCCTCGTGAACCACCGGGCATCCGGCGCCCCCTTCCTGCGTGCAACCTCTTTGGGCAGTGACCCATGTATCCCTTCGCCCCTTGACTATATATACTCCCTCCTCCCGTACGTTTTAGGGTTAGCATTGATTTAGCTCAGACTAGAGATAGAGCTTCGCTCATCCATCGGATCTCCTCTTCGTGAGAGACCGCGGCCTCCTCGGAGAAGATCCACTTGGATTCAAGACCTTCTCACGGAGAAGATCAGTTACCTATGTATACTTACCTATGTTGACTTTGGATCTCGTGTATCTCTTTGTGTTCGGTGATCTAGCACTCGTGTGATTGATTCTAGGTCGGTTTAGTGTTTGTCTCTCTCATTTTACCCGTGTTTCCCCTTTGTGCTTCCGTGTGTTCTTCGTGAATCCCCGTAGGATACCCTCCAAACGTGAAAGATCGTCCACATAGGGTTCCTCCCTAGATCATAAAGGTTGTCCGGTCTTGCAATGAGGTCTGTAACAGACAATCTATGGCCGAAGGGACCAAGGCCGGACAGTTATTTTGGTTTAGTGCAACAATTATTTGGCGCCGTATCGCGAATCGATGCCATGAAGAGGTCAGCGTGCATAGAGGGTGTGCGGATGTCTCTTGCCCGTGTTAAGACATATTGGGCGGATATGGAAGCCACTGGCGTTGCAACCGAGAGTCCGGCAAGAAGCCAGGACCAAGTCGAGCACTATTTTGAGCAGGTCACAGAAGGTGCCTGTTTAATAGTGGCTCAGTGCTCGAAGAATGTCATGTTCGAGTGACAAGTCGTTAAATTGTAAAAACAATTCTATTTTGATTATAAATGCTATGTTTATACTTTCGCCCGAAAGTTTTATAGTGCCTCCTGTGTGGCCGTTTTTCAGTATGTATATATCCTGAAAGTTAGCAGTCGTTGGCTTCAGCCCCCACGCATATAATGCGGGGGTGTTCACGAAAATGTGCATAATCACACTTGATCCAATGTCTTGGTCCATTAAGGAGGTTATTGCACGTCGAACTAGGCAACCGGACTATATAGCTTTAACACTTTCACTTAGCCATAGGAGTTTGACGGTGGGGCTACTATATAGCCCCTGGTACCTTCACGTGCATCTGGATACATGCGCGTATGTACATGACCGTGAAACGGTCATTCGTTAATGCGGAGGGATCCCGAAGATTCCAATTAGTCCTCGAGTGGTTGACCAGTCTCTCGCTATATCATGATAGTCGGTTTTCGGCTTTCTCTACTAAGGTGCTCATCCGGAGTAACTAGGGCACAATCACAGTAGTTCTCCTTTGGCCGCCTTAGCCGATATAACGGAACATAAGGCAGCAAACCCAGGAGCCGGGCAAACCCAACATTTGACCAAAGACATGATTCGGAGCTGATGCATATAAGGCCAAACTCATGACGCCGAACACTCCCGAAGGTATTCGGACTTTATAACATATACTGGGGTGAATAGCGCCCTTGATTATGAACCCTGTATTTCCAGGTACGTGCGTTAATCTATCGTGGAGAAATGCCAATAACGCCAGTATCCCCTGTGGGTGTATTGGATACCCATGGGATGTCAAGAAACAAGAGGCAGTAAGAAAGGTTTACACAGGGGCTTAATCTGAAGGGAAACCTTTGAGCGGGGCCCTGCTGCACGTCTGCGCCTTTATCTCCGTTGTGCCGTGTCCTGGAAGGGTGTCGCGCGAATAGTGCCCGCAAAGAGGAAAAATCACGTAAAAGAGTATGGCGTAAGCATGTGAAAACTTGGTTTATCCTCAATGGATAGTGGAAATGTGAGATACTGGCCTGTTAGTAAGGTCCAGCCAAATTTGTGGGCTTTATTACATTTTTGCAGCCCCTGGTTCCATCTATGGGGGGAATATGTATAGCACCCATCTCAGGTTTATCTGGGATGTTACTGACAGCGGTGCGGCGGACTCGTCTAACCGTGTCCGTGGTCTTAACGACCGAGCATGCAGTCTGATAGGAGAGTCCGCTTAGTATCCGGCTGCTAGAGCCGCCACATACTCTTCCGCACGTAGGGAACATTCTGCATTTCCGCTAATAGTGATGATGCCACGTGGACCGGGCATCTTGAGTTTAAGGTAGGCATAGTGCGGTACTGCGTTAAAGCGAGCGAAGGCCATTCTTCCGAGTAATGCATGATTACCGCTTCGGAAGGGAGCGATGTCGAAGAGTAATTCTTCGCTTGTGAAGTTGTCAGGAGAAGCGAACGTAACCTCTAATACGAGGGAGCCCTTGCAGCGGGCCTCAATGCCTGGTATCACTCCTTTAAAGGTGGTGTTACTTTGGCTGATTCTGGATGGGTCTATCCCCGTCTTGCGGACAGTGTCCTGATATATCAGATTAAGACTACTGCCGCCGTCCATGAGGACACGAGTAAGATGGTATCCATCGATTATTAGGTCGAGCACCAATGCCTTTGAGCGCACGTTTGCGCCTTCTCTTTGGTACGTGAGTCGCGTAGATCATGTTTACTGTTTTGACTTCTGGTGGGAATTTTTTCTATCCCCCAGTGTTCGGCTGGCGAGGCTCGTCCTCGTCTTCACTTGGTGTTTCTCTTCCCTTATGGTCGGCATTTAGCTTGCCTGCCTGCTTGAAGACCCAACATTCTCTGTGAGTGTGATTCGCAGGTTTTTCGGGGGTGACGTGAATTTGGCACAATCTGTCCAGGACTTTGTTCAGGCTGGACGATCCTTCTTTGCTTCCTTTAAATGGCTTCTTTTGCTGACTGGGTCGAGAGCCCCTGAATCCGGTGTTGACCGCCATGTTGTCCGGACTGTCTTCCTTGTTTCTACTCTTGTTTTTATTGCGCCATGGCTTCCCGTTGCCATCCCTAATTTCGGATGTGCCCGGGTCACTTGTGCCTCTACGGGCCAACCAGCTGTCCTCACTCGCGCAAAAGCGGGTCATAAGGATTTTTAAGGCCGCCATTGTCCTCGACTTTTCTTGGCCGAGGTGTCTGGCGAGCCACTCGTCTCGGATACTATGCTTGAAGGCCGCTAGGGCTTCGGCATCCGGCCAATCGGCAATTTGATTCTTCTTGGTGAGAAATCTGTTCCAAAGCTTACGGGCTGACTCTCCGGGCTATTGTATTATGTGACTTAAATCGTCTGCGTCCGGAGGTCGGACATAGGTCCCTTGAAAATTGGCCCTGAAAGCGTCCTCAAGTTCCTCCCATCTTCCGATTGAATTTTTGGGGAGGCTTTTCAACCAGTGCCGAGCTGGTCGTTTCAACTTGAGGGGTAGATATTTGATGGCGTGGAGGTCATCCCCACGGGCCATGTGGATATGAAGGATAAAATACTCAATCCAGACCCCAGGGTCCGTCGTTCCGTCGTATGCCTCTATGTTCACGGGTTTGAATACCTGTAGAAATTCGTGATCCAGTACCTCGTCGGTGAAGCACAGAGGGTGCGCCGCCCCTCTGTATCTGGACGTGTCGTGGCATGCTGTCGACTGGTGTTGTGTCTGGTGTTGATTCCGAACTAGTACGCGACCAATGTGATCGTCTTGGTGACCATAATCCTGCGCCGGAGCATGTCCTCTAGATCCATAGATGGACCTAGTCGCGCAGGCCTTTTTGTTTAGGAGCTCACGTAAATTGTGTGCGTCGTCAGTAGTTGTTCTATCGCAGCCATGAAGTGTTTGGTATGGCCGATTGGTGATGTCTACTACACAACCTTCTTCTTGTAGACGTTGTTGGGCCTGCAAGTGCACAAGTTTGTAGGATAGTAGCAAATTTCCCTCAAGTGGATGACCTAAGGTTTATCAATCCGTAGGAGGCGTAGGATGAAGATGGTCTCTCTCAAACAACCCTGCAACCAAATAAAAAATAGTCTCTTGTGTCCCCAACACACCCAATACAATGGTAAATTGTATAGGTGCACTAGTTCGACGAAGAGATGGTGATACAAGTGCAAAATAGATAGTACATATTGGTTTTTGTAATCTGAAATAATAAAAACAGCAAGGTAACTAGTGATAAAAGTGAGTGTAAACGGTATTGCAATGATAGGAAACAAGGCCTAGGGTTCATACTTTCACTAGTGCAAGTTCTCTCAACAATAATAGCATAGACAGATCATATAACAAGCCCTCAACATGCAACAAAGAGTCACTCCAAAGCCACTAATAGAGGAGAACAAATGTAGAGATTATGGTAGGGTACGAAACCACCTCAAAGTTATTCTTTTGGATCGATCTATTAAAGAGTTCGTACTAGAATAACACCTTAAGACACAAATCAACCAAAACCCTAATGTCACCTAGATACTCCATTGTCACCTCAAGTATCCGTGGGCATGATTATACGATATGCATCACACAATCTCCGATTCATCCAACCAACACAAAGTACTTCAAAGAGTGCCCCAAAGTTTCTATCGGAGAGTCAAGAACGTGTGCCAACCCCTATGCATACGTTCATGGGCGGAACCCACAAGTTGGTCACCAAAACATACATCAAGAGGCACAAGATATCCCATTGTCACCACAGATAAGCACGGCAAGACATACATCAAGTGTTCTCATAAAAGACACAATTCGATAAGATAACTTCAAAGGGGAAACTCAATTCATCACAAGAGAGTAGAGGGGGAGAAACATCATAAGATCCAACTACAATAGCAAAGCTCGGGATACATCAAGATCGTGCCATAGAAGGAACACGAGAGAGAGAGAGAGAGATCAAACACATAGCTACTGGTACATACCCTCAGCCCCGAGGGTGAACTACTCCCTCCTCGTCATGGATAGCACCGGGATGATGAAGATGGCCACCGGTGAAGGATCCCCCTCCGGCAGGGTGCCGAGAAGGGCTCCCGAGATGTTTTTGGTGGCTACACAGGCTTGCGACAGCGGAACGCCCGATCTATCTTCTCCGTGGATGTTTTTAGGGTACGTGGGACTATATAGGCGAAAGAAATCAGTCGGGATGTGCTCGAGGGGGTCCATGAGACAGGGGGCCGCGCCCTTAGGGGGGGGGGGGCGCCCCCTATCTCCTGGGCTCCTCGAGGGTCTTCTGACTTGATCTCCAAGTCTCCAGGATGATATTCTTCCAAAAAATCACGATGCTGAAGGTTTCATTCCGTTTGGACTCCGTTTGATATTCCTTTTGTTCAAAATACTGAAACAGGCAATAAAACAGCAATATGGGTTGGGCCTCCGGTTAATAGGTTAGTCCCAAAAGTAATATAAAAGTGTATAATAAAGCCCATAATCATTCAAAACAGATAATAATATAGCATGAATGATTCATAAATTATAGATTTGTGGAGACGTATCAAGCATCCCCATGCTTAATTCCTACTCGTCCTCGAGTAGGTAAATGATAAAGAAAGAATTTATGAAGTGTGAATGCTAGAAGGTGCACAGGTTTGATCAATGAAAATTTCAATCACCTTTTCTAGCATGATAATATGTCATAACAGTAGTTCATCTCATAAAACTTCTCACGATAAAGTAACAAGCAATTCACATGTCAAAGCATAGACCATAAACATTCTTGAAAACTAGCAAACTTCATTCTTAGTCATCAAAACAATTGCAATTCATCTTACTTTCAGGAAGAGTCTATGCCAGAGCTTTGGTTTAGCAAACTTCACATACTCAACTATCATATAGTCTTCTACAATTGCTAACACTCATGCAATACTTGTGGTTATGAAGTTTTAATCAGACACAGAGAAAGATTGGGGCTTATAATGTTGCCTCCAAACATATTCACCTTTGGGTGATGTCAACAATAATAGTTCATGCTAACGTACGTCCAATTGGATATATATATCAGGATCAGCCTAACACAAAGTGCTTGCCAAAGGATAAAATGAAAAAGGGAAAGGTGAAGATCACCTTGACTCTTGCATAAAGTAAAAGACATAAAGTAAAAGGTAGGCCCTTCGCAGAGGGAAGCAGAGGTTGTCATGCGCTTTTAGGGTTGGATACACAAAATCTTAATGCAAAAGAATGTCATTTTATATTGCCCCTTGTATATGGACCTTTATTATGCAGTCCGTCACTTTTATTGCTTCCATAATAAGTTCATACAAAGCTTATTCTCTCCGCACTAATAAGTCATGCATATTTAGAGAGCAATTTTTATTGCTTGCACCGATGACAACTTACTTGAAGGATCTTACTCAATCCATAGGTAGGTATGGTGGACTCTCATGGCAAAACTGGGTTTAAGGATATTTGGAAGAACAAGTAGTATCTCTACTTGGTGCTAGGAATTTTTGGCTAGCATGAGGGGGAAAGGCAAGCTCAACATGTTTGAATGATCCATGACAATATACTTTAACTGAGATGTGAGAAAACATAACCCATTATGTTGTCTTCCTTGTCCAACATCAACTCTTTAGCATGTCATACATAATGAGTGCTCACAATTATAAAAGATGTTTATGATAATATATTTATATGTGAAATCTCCCTTCCTTCAATATTCTTTCATGAATTGTTCAAATGACTAATACAATGCTTGCTAACCGTCAATAAATTTACAACCTCTACTTCTTAGATGTGAAGTCATTACTCCCCATGGAGTAAGAAAATGAAACATATATAATTTCAAATTTATGACAATCAACTCATTCAACAATTTAGTCATAGGATATAAGTGAAGCACACGAGTAAATGACAAACTACTCAAAAAGATATAAGTGAAGACCAATGAGTAGCTAAATAATGATGCAACTATATGAAGACTCTCTCTCATTTAAGAATTTCAGATATTGGTATATTATTCCAACAGCAAGCAAAACAAAATAAAATGACATTGCAAGGATAGCACAACTCATGTGAAGAAGCAAAAACTTAGGCTCAACCGATACTAACCGATAGTTGTTGAAGAAGAAAGGTGGGATGCCTACCGGGGCATCCCCAAGCTTAGATGCTTGGGAATTCTTGAAATATTATCTTGGGGTGCCTTGGGCATCCCCAATCTTAAGTTTTTGTGTCTCCTTAATTCCTCTCATATCATGGTTTCTTTTTATCAAAAGCTTCATTCACAACAAACTCAACAAGAACTCGTGAGATAGGTTAGTATAAACCAATGAAAAACCTTATCATTTTCTACTGTAACAAATCACTAAAATTATTATTCAACATTGCATACTAAATGCCTGTGCATATTTAATACTCCTATCCTCAAATAGAATCAGTAAACAAGCAAACATATGCAAACAATGCAAACAAAACAGCAATCTGTCAAAACAGTACAGTCTGTAACGAATGCAAGAGTACCAATACTTCCCTGACTCCAAAAATTATGAACTAAAATTCCCACTGTAATAAATTTATCATAGCTTAATATGCAAAAAGATTCAACGTTATACCATTCTCTGAATTTTCTAGGGAATTTTTGCAACAGCGGTAAACTTTCTGTTTTCAAACAGCAACATGTATGCTAGCAAAATAAGCATGGCAAAGGCTATCCTTGACATTTTTATTGAACCTAAAGAAGCAAAACATTATTCTAACTAACAGCAAGAAAATACTAACAAAATAAAATGACTCTCCAAGCAAAACACATATCATGTGGTGAATAAAAATATAACTCCAAGTAAAGTTACCGATGAACGAAGACGAAAGAGGGGATGTTTTCTGGGGCATCCCCAAGCTTAGGATCTTGGTTGTCCTTGAATATTACCTTGGAGTTCCTTGGTCATCCCCAAGCATAGGCTCTTGCCACTCCTTATTCCATAGTCCATCGAATCTTTAACCTAAACTTGAAAACTTCAACCACACAAAACTCAAAACAAAACTCATAAGCTTCGTTAGTATAAGAAAATAAAACCACCACTTAGGTACTGTAATGAACTCATTCTAAATTCATATTGGTGTAATATGTACTGTATTCTAACATCTCTATGGTTCATACCACTTAATACTAGCCATAGATGCATCAAAATAAGCAAACAACACATAGAAAACAGAATCTGTCAAAAACAGAACAGTCTGTAGAAATTTGTCTATTAATCATCTGGAAAATAATCAACCTAAAATCACTCTCCAGTAAAAAATGGCAGCTATTCTCATGAGTCCTAAAGTTTCTGTTTTTACAGCAAGATCACATAAACTTCACCCAAGTCTTCCCAAAGGTTCTACTTGGCACTTTATTGAAACAAAAGCTATAAAACATGATTACTACAGTAGCATAATCATGTGGACACACAAAAACAGTAAGGGTAAATATTGGGTTGTCTCCCAACAAGCGCTTTTCTTTAATGCCTTTCTAGCTAGGCATGATGATGACAATGATGCTCACATAAAAGATAAGAATTGAAACATAACGGGAGCATCATGAAGCATATGACTAGAACATTTAAGTCTAACCCACTTCCTATGCATAGGGATTTTGTGAGCAAACAACTTAGGGGAACAACAATCAACAAGCATAGGAAGGTAAAACAAGCATAACTTTAAAATTTTAAGCACATAGGGAGGAAACTTGACATTATTGCAATTCCTACAAGCATATTTTCCTCCCTCATAATAATTTTCAGTAGCATCATGAATGAATTCAACAATATAACCAGCACCTAAAGCATTCTTTTCATGATCTATAAGCATAGAAAATTTACTACTCTCCACATAAGCAAATTTCTTCTCATGAATAATAGTGGGAGCAAACTCAACAAAATAACTATCATGTGAGGCATAATCCAATTGAAAACTAAAATCATGATGACAGGTTTCATGGTTATCATTATTCCTAATAGCATACAAGTCATCACAATAATCATCATAGATAGCAACTTTGTTCTTATAATCAATTGGAACATCTTCCAATATAGTGGAATCATCACTAATTGGAACCTCTAATACGAGGGAGCCCTTGGAGCGGGCCTCAACGCCTGGTATCACTCCTTTAAAGGTGGTGTTACTTTGGCTGATTCTGGATGGGTCTATCGCCATCTTGTGGAGAGTGTCCTAATATATCATATTAAGACTACTGCCGCCGTCCATGAGGACGCGAGTAAGATGGTATCCATCGATTATTAGGTCGAGCACCAAGGCAGCCGATCCACCATGCCGGATACTAGTTGGATGGTCCCTGTGATCGAAGGTGATCGGGTAGGCTGACCAGGGGTTGAATTTGGGGGCGACGGGTTCTACATCGTATACGTCTTTGAGCGCGCGTTTGCGCCTTCTCTTTGGTACGTGAGTCACGTAGATCATGTTACTGTTTTGACTTTTGGTGGGAATTTTTTTTGTCCCCTAGTGTTCGGCTTGCGAGGCTCATCCTCGTCTTCACTTGGTGTTTCTCTTCCCTTATGTTCGGCATTTAGCTTGCCGTCCTGCTTGAAGACCCAACATACTCTGTGCGTGTGATTCGCTCGGGGGTGTCATGAATTTGGCATAATCTGTCCAGGACTTTGTTCAGGCCGGACGATCCTTCTTTGCTGCCTTTAAATGGCTTCTTTTGTTGACCTGGTCGAGAGCCCCTAAATCCGGCGTTAACCTCCGTGTTGTCTGGACTGTCTTCCTTGTTTCTACTCTTGTTTTTATTGCGCCATGGCTTCCCGTTGCCATCCCTAATTTCGGATGTGCCCGGGTCACTTGTGCCTCTACGGGCCAACCAGCTGTCCTCACTCGCGCAAAAGCGGGTCATAAGGTTTTTTAAGGCCGCCATTGTCCTCGACTTTTCTTGGCCGAGGTGTCTGGCGAGCCACTCGTCTCGGATACTATGCTTGAAGGCCGCTAGGGCTTCGGCATCCGGATAATCGGCAATTTGATTCTTCTTGGTGAGAAATCTGTTCCAAAGCTTACGGGCTGACTCTCCGGGCTGTTGTATTATGTGACTTAAATCGTCTGCGTCCGGAGGTCGGACATAGGTCCCTTGAAAATTGGCCCTGAAAGCGTCCTCAAGTTCCTCCCAACTTCCGATTGAATTTTCGGGGAGGCTTTTCCACCAGTGCCGAGCTGGTCGTTTCAACTTGAGGGGTAGATATTTGATGGCGTGGAGGTCATCCCCACGGGCCATGTGGATATGAAGGATAAAATACTCAATCCAGACCCCAGGGTTCGTTGTTCCGTCGTATGCCTCTATGTTCACGGGTTTGAATCCCTGTAGAAATTCGTGATCCAGTACCTCGTCGGTGAAGCACAGAGGGTGCGCCGCCCCTCTGTATCTGGACGTGTCGTGGCATGCTGTCGACTGGTGTTGTGTCCGGTGTTGATTCCGAACTGGTACGTGATCAATGTGATCGTCTTGGTGACCATAATCCCGCGCCGGAGCATGTCCTCTAGATCCATAGATGGACGTGGTCGCGCCGGCCTTTTTGTTTAGGAGCTCACGTAAATTGTGTGCATCGTCAGTAGTTGTTCTATCGCGTCCATGAAGTGTTTGGTATGGCCGAGTGGTGATGTCTACTACACAACCTTCTTCTTGTAGACGTTGTTGGGCCTGCAAGTGCACAGGTTTGTAGGACAGTAGCAAATTTCCCTCAAGTGGATGACCTAAGGTTTATCAATCCGTAGGAGGCATAGGATGAAGATGGTCTCTCTCAAACAACCCTGCAACCAAATAACAAAGAGTCTCTTGTGTCCCCAACACACCCAATACAATGGTAAATTGTATAGGTGCACTAGTTCGGCAAAGAGATGGTGATACAAGTACAAAATAGATAGTAGATATAGGTTTTTGTAATCTGAAATAATAAAAACAGCGAGGTAACTGGTGATAAAAGTGAGCGTAAATGGTATTGCAATGATAGGAAACAAGGCCTAGGGTTCATACTTTCACTAGTGCAAGTTCTCTCAACAATAATAGCATAGATAGCTCATATAACAAGCCCTCAACATGCAACAAAGAGTCACTCCAAAGCCACTTATAGCGGAGAAGAAACGTAGAGATTATGGTAGGGTACGAAACCACCTCAAAGTTATTCTTTCGGATCGATCTATTAAAGAGTTTGTACTAGAATAACACCTTAAGACACAAATCAACCAAAACCCTAATGTCACCTAGATACTCCATTGTCACCTCAAGTATCCGTGGGCATGATTATACGATATGCATCACACAATCTCAGATTCATCCTACCAACACAAAGTACTTCAAAGAGTGCCCCAAGGTTTCTACCGGAGAGTCAAGAACATGTGCCAACCCCTATGCATAGGTTCATGGGCGGAACTCGCAAGTTGGTCACCAAAACATACATTAAGAGGCACAAGATATCCCATTTTCACCACAGATAAGCACGGCAAGACATACATCAAGTGTTCTCATAAAAGACTCAATCCGATAAGATAAATTCAAAGGGGAAACTCAATTCATCACAAGAGAGTAGAGAGGGAGAAACATCATAAGATCCAACTGCAATAGCAAAGCTCGGGATACATCAAGATCGTGCCATAGAGGAAACACGAGAGAGAACATGAGAGAGAGAGAGAGAGATAGAACACATAGCTACTGGTACATACCTCAGCCCCAAGGGTGAACTACTCCCTCCTCGTCATGGATAGCGCCGAGATGATGAAGATGGCCACCGGTGAAGGATCCCCCCTCCGGCAGGGTGACGGGAAGGGCTCCCGAGAGGTTTTTGGTGGCTACAGAGGCTTGCGGCGGCGGAACTCCTGATATATCTTCTCCGTGGATGTTTTTAGAGTACGTGGGACTATATAGGCAAAAGAAGTCAGTCAGGAGGTGCTCGAGGGGTCCATGAGATAGGGGGCCGCGCCCTGTAGGGAGGGGGGTGCCCCCTGTCTCCTGAGCTCCTCGAGGGTCTTCTGACTTGATCTCCAAGCCTCCAGGATGATATTCTTCCAAAAAATCACGATGCCAAAGGTTTCATTCCGTTTGGACTCCGTTTGATATTCCTTTTCTTCGAAATACTGAAACAGGCAATAAAAAAGAAATATGGGCTGGGCCTCCAGTTAATAGGTTAGTCCCAAAAGTAATGTAAAAGTGTATAATAAAGCCCATAATCATTCAAAATAGATAATAATATAGCATGAATGCTTCATAAATTATAGATACGTTGGAGACGTATCAATTGGCCGTATTGTTCTTCGGCAGAATGGGCTCTACGGCTTCATCGTCAAATTCGGGCAGCAGCTTGCGCTTTGGGTAGCTCTTTGTATGACGATCGTCGCCGTATTTTTCTTAGGTGTCTAGCACTTTTTTGCACCTCCGGTTGAGCGTAGCCTACATGGCCTTAAGCCTTTGCTTCGGCTTCTTTAGGCTCCTCGCCGTGCCCATCAGCCTTCTTCAGAAGATGTCTTGGTCCAGGCGTTTTTCCGGGATGATGAATGCATCATCGTCCGGACTGTTCTCCTCTCCAGAGGCAGGTTGTTGGGTTCGACCCTCAGGATCGTTGTGATCAGGCGTCTGTTCCGGGCTGTGTTCGGTGTGACTTGGCACATCCTGCTCCATCGCTGGGTCCGTATGGTCGTTATTGCCTTCGGAGCCGACCGGGATGTCGATTTTCCTGTCGCTATTATCACTATTTTTACTGTGACTGGACCTAGACCGGCGCCTTCATCGTCGTTTTGGCTTTTGTCCGGGGGGTTTATCCTCCGTTGTGTCCTTTTTGTCGCAGCTATTCTCCTTGGGCGTGTCCACCATGTATATATCATATGATGAAGTGGCAGTCCAGCGCCCCGTGGCTAGTGGTTCCAGATCGTCCCTTGCATCGGTGTCCATTCCGTCGATGTCGTCGGAGTCGAAATCAAGCGTGTCTGTTAGATCATCGACAGTGGCTATTAAATGGGTGGTGGGTGTGCGGCGATTTTCTTCGTCATCTGAATCCCCCTCGAGCCGAATATAGTTCGGCCAAGAGTCTTCTGACAAGGACAGAGACCTTAATGAGTTCAGCACATCTCCCAAGGGTGAGTGGTGAAAAATATCTGCGGCGGTGAACCCCATGACGGGTGCACAATCTGATTCGATATGCATGGACGCACGCGGTTCGGATCCTACAACCGGGGAAGAGTCCAGGGTTCCGATGGCGCCACTCTCACAGGAGGTGGGATCAGCGTTTGGCTCCAACGCCAATGAGTGTGTGGCCTCCATGGTGGGGTCCGTCCACCCATCCTCGGAAGGCACGATCTGCTCTGGATTGATTCCCGGTGCCAACGCGGGTGCAATCTACCGAATACTATCGGATGGAGGATCAAAGTCATGTCCGTCGTGACTGTTCGGCGCACCTGTCGTGGGCTCGAACCCCTCGAAGATCAAGTCTCCACGGATATCGGCAGTGTAGTTTAAGCTTCCAAACCTGACCGGATGGCCAGGGGCGTAGCTATCGATCTGCTCCAGATGGCCAAGCGAGTTGGCCCATAGTACGAAGCTGCCGAATACGAAGATCTGTCCGGGAAGGAAAACCTCCCCCTGGACTGCATTGTTGAATATAATCGAAGGGTCCATCAAGCCTTACAGTGACGACATAGTGGAACTCTCAATGAAAGCACTAATGTCGGTGTCAAAACCGGCGGATCTTGGGTAGGGGGTCCCTGTGCGTCTAAGGCTAATGGTAACAGGAGGCAGGGGACACGATGTTTTACCCAGGTTCGGGCCCTCTTGATGGAGGTAATACCCTACTTCCTGCTTGATTGATCTTGATGATATGAGTATTACAAGAGTTGATCTACCACGAGACCGTAGAGGTTAAACCCTAGAAGTTAGCCTATGGTATGATTGTTCTTGTCCTACGGACTAAACCCTCTGGTTTATATAGACACTGGAGGAGGGTAGGGTTAATAGAATCGGTTACAAAGAAAGAGATCTAACATCCGAATCGCCAAGCTTGCCTTCCACGCAAAGGAGAGTCCCATCCAGACACGGGACGAAGTCTTGAGTCTTGTATCTTCATAGTCCAACAGTCCGGCCAAAGTATATAGTCCGGCCGTCCGGATACCCCCTTATCCAGGACTCCCTCAGCGAGTGCACAAAGGCGCAGGAGGAGATCCGACCACCTGAGGAAGTGCCTTATTTGTAACGAAAGTACTGAGCTAGCCCAATGGCCAAGTGACACTACCCAACAGCTCTTCTGCCCGGGTTCGATTCCACCTGATGCAGGAAAATATCTCCAAATTTTTTGCCTCTGCCATTATTGACGTGTGGTTCCCCATTTTCATCTAAGCACACCACGTCCAACACTTGCCAAAGCTTTGTCCCTCGTTTTCTCTGTTTTTCGCACACTTGATATTGTGTGGGCATTTTGAAAATAGTGTATCTTTTTGACTGTGCATCATATGAAGATGTGCTATGCATGAATGTTGATCAGCATGATGTTAACTGGCTGGTAGTTCCATTTTCGACCATGAATAAAACTTCCAACATGATGTTAACCCTGTTTGAAAAGGCCGTGTTAATATAAATGCTTTGCCTCTGAATGTTGCAGTTTCTTATCTGAAATTGAACTTGTAGTTTCTTATCTGAAACTGAAACTTGCAGTTTCTTCTCTGAGAATCACATTGTCTGCAATTTCATACTCCTATGAAACTACATTTTTAAGTGCTAAAAATAGATCTCTAGAATTCATAAAATACTTCATATGCTCAATACTGCAAATCTGAAATTCAAAAGACATTCATATCTTAAAGTACTCTCAAAATACACAACACAAAACACAATTCACAACCTGCAAATACTGACAACCCTAAGCTCCTCAGGACAATTCACAACCTGCCCGACTATTGGGCTGGGGGGCAGTCCCCTCCTATTCTTCGGCGGCAGAAAGCTGCGCCGTGAGACGATGTGAACGGTGAGGGAGAGGATGGTGGGGAAGTGTCGTCAGGCCAACTGCTTTTCTCCTCTTCCAGTTGGGTTCGGTCGATGAAGACTCCACCGGCTTGCTCTGGCATGACACCCTCACAAACGGCACCCTATAGATCTCGATCCTTCAATCTCTGGTGGATGCTCCATCTGGGATTGATACTCCAACCACCGCTCCCTCACGATCGGATTCAGTGAATCTATTTGCTCCATGGCCCAGAGGAGCAGCTCTATGTACTCCCGCGTGACTCCCTTCAGGAGTATCGCCGCCTTTTCGCTCTGTTGCAGATATTTGGCCATGGATGTCGCCGTCGCTACTACTTGGTCCTTGTTGTCAAACCAAGACAGTATCTCCAACATCCTAGCTAGCTTCAGAGGGTCGCCGTCTGCGATCCTCACGTATCGGTTGTACTCCTCCATCGATCTACTTCTCCACAACACCTTCACTCGTCGGCGGTGGTTTTTGAATGGAAGAGGAGAGGAGCAGTGTGGTTTTGGATTAGAACAGGAGAGGAGCGACACTGGTTTTGGATTGGAACAGGAGAGGAGGGGCGGTGGTTTTGCAATGGAATACGAGAGGAGCGGCCCTGGATTTGATTGGAACAAGAGAGGAGCGGCGGTGGTTTAAGAGGTGAGGAGCGGTGCTGGTCTTGGAAGTATTTTTTTATTTTGCATATTTTGGGTCAAAGTTTGACCACATACTGTATTTGACAAGCAAAATGTGAATGCATGTCACCAAAAATTGTACAGTTTGGTTCGTATCTGAATGTACTTTCAAATTATATATTTTTGCAACGTATAACATATATTTTATTTGTGAAAATCATGGTTAATTATGACCCAGAATAAAAGGGAGACTAGTTAATGTGGGGTCACTTTCTTAATTGAAGGGTAAATTGATTTTGATTTTGATCCAGTCATAGCGCGTCGGCCCTCTCATCCAATCCTAAATCACTGCCGCACGCTCCTCTCCCTCTTCTCCATTGCAAAACCACCTCCTCTACTCTCCATCATCTCCATTCCAAAACCACCGTCTTGCCTCTCCCTCTTCTCCATTGCAAAACCACCCCTCTCCTCTCCATCATCTCCATTCCAAAACCACCGTATCGCCTCTTCCTCTTCTCTATTGCAAGACCAGCGTCTCTTCTCCCATCTTCCAAAGCTAGCACTGGACCACTTAGAAGTACATCTATGGAGAGGATGCAGCAGCAGATCAGGCAGATCACCGGCGGCAACCAGGCAAAGTTAGCCAGGTTGAAGGAGATCCTTACTTGATTTGACAATGAGTGGGAGATTTCGAGGACGATGAGGGCCATGTGGTAATGTATGCGAAAGAGCGAGACGACGGTGATGAGGGAAGCGATGTACTCCTCGGCGGCAGTCATGCCGCAGTACTTCAAGTTCATCGAGTATCTCCTCTGGGCGATGGAGCAGACAGATTCGCTCGAGGCGGAAGTCAGGCGGAGATGGTGGGTGTACAGGTCGAAGGTCGAGCACCAAGAGGATAACGAATTGATCGAGTACGGTGTGCCGTTCGTGAGGGTGCAGAGCCAGCCAAAGCCACATGAGTATTCGTTCTCCCACCGCAAGAGGAGGCCAGACGGAGCGACGTCGCTTCCCTGCCATTCTCCACGGTTTCCTCGATGCTTGCCTTGTTTCAACGACGACAATAGGGTTTAAGGTAAGCGTCGCACTAACCTAATCTTCCATCTGCTCATGCTTAAAATCAGTGTGACAACTAATGAAAATCATGCTTACAATCAGTCTCCGAGTACTACCCCAATCACCCTAAAATAGCTCTGGACCTTTGGGTCAAAGTTGTGACACTGTGTACAAAGAAAGAAAAATAGATTGGTGCTTCTTTCAGAAAAGAGTACTCCCTAGAAAACTGCCAATATAAGCTACTAGTATCTGGTTAGAGGATTTGCTGCCGAGAAAGATCTGTCCACAGAGAGCGCCACACATCCCACTGGTGGTGGTGGATGCCATTGCGTGCACGGATCATGGTTGGTGTCGGTAATTTTTACTTGGCACACCTCGCACTCTGCATATATGCCGGTTCCATCCGTACATTTGTGAAGTTCCACCAAAATGCAGCCGAATAAGCCTGTTTGCACAGATAATGAAAAAGTGTGTTTACATTATAGTGGCACTAGTTGATGAAACATACACTAATAAATAGAAGAAAATATTGTGATAGTATCATAGTATGCCATGCTGCGAGGGCGAGATGGGCGCTGCGACGCCTCATACAGTATGCCTCATACTGGAAATCGACCCAAGTCTCTCCGATACACCTTCTGCCAGTGATAAAGATTAGTGTACATGGATAGTACAAGGAGGGGCCTTGAGACATTCCAATCTCTATTTTTGTGTAAAACAACTAAAATTAAGCACCCTAGTTTGCAGAAACGCTTAAACATTAACAATGGGACTAATTGATGAAACATATACTAACAAAGAGAAGCAATTTCTTTATCTACATTGGAAATGAAATGATAGAGAGGACACTCACTCTATTTTAACTGTATTATTACTTCATTTTATCAGTGACACTAGGGTCGAGCAGGTGGCAAACAAGGTGTACCGTGCGTCGCAAGGATGGAGGCCGGGGGTGCTTGGACTGGGATGCTGAAGCTGGCTCTTTCAGTCCCTATCTT
>NC_041381.1:579874463-579901906 GCF_002162155.2 Triticum dicoccoides | reverse complement strand
GTGGTAGCATTTGGGTTGTAATCCAAAGTTGGTCGAGCTAGTGCTGCGTCCCCCTATCTTCCTAGCTTATGTGGCAAATTTGTCTCCTGCTAGTACTCAGTCCATTCTAGTAGTAGTTGCATAACTTCCCGTTTACACTGAGATGTTGTCGGATAATGGTTCTCTATGGTTGTGTTTCTTTAATGAAATCGGAGGAAACCCCCTCTTTCAACATATAAAAAAATCAATGGCACTAGCGGTGCCAAAACATTGCCTCAAATTAATAGTGCCACTAGATTAAGGTGCAAAATAATAATACTACTGCTTTATCATGGCAGTGCCAGAACAGTAGCACAAGAGCAGACTCAACATGCAGGATCTTTGGCAAACAGTCAGACAAAAAAGGAACATACATCATGATGGGAACCATATCTGCAGTCAACGCCATCATAGAAGGGATGACACCAGCCACCAACATGGATGATTCAATCCATGGGACCTTTTGGTGCAGTTCACCTAAAATGAAGCATTGTCCCATGAGCTAGCAACTTCTTTTTTTTAAGAAAAGGGCTCCAGCCCTGGTTCCATTTCCATCAGAAAACAAAACCCATAGAGCTTCTTATTCATTATTGCAATAAAATTGAGCAACATCAAAGTTGGTTGTGAAGCTCCTGGAATGTTCAACTATAATTTGGATATCATTTGTGCAGTTCAACTAAGATCAAGCGTGAAATGTATATCTCTGTTTGCACAAAAAAGGTGGAAAGTAGGGTGACTAACAAGTGATGAAACATACATCAAATGAAAAGAAGCATGTTACTTATCTGAATGGCAATCCTACAAGGACAGTAGCAATTTCTAAAGCAGTAGCATTGCTAGATATTAGTGTGGGCATTAGGATAAACTATGACAACTGTTAAATACGATAATACTTGAATGGTGCCATTTCTTCATTTTACCAACAACATTACATTAACAGCTGCTACAAAGTCGGTATTTGGGCATGGGAGAGTAGGCAGACCAGGAAAGTTGCATTTCTAACAAAAAGAAGCAACTTATCTTAATGGGAAATTTAGAAGGACATGAAAAAAGTGCCATTGATTCATATTACTGGAGGCATTACATTGAAAACAACATTGGTTTAACGTGTCCTTACTTTTAACAGTGCGACTGCTACATTTTACCAGTGGCATTTCATAAGAGTGTCTCGGGGCAACAAACATCAGAACAAGAAATCTGGGTTGGTCCCATTTTTGTTCGCTATAGCCACCTTATAGTGTGTGAGGCTAGCAAATCTAGTGCTGGCCTTACTCTGTTGACTTGTTCCCATAGTCCCCACTTTCTTTCCCTTTTCAACCAATAGATCCGGTTTATATTGAGTTTGTACTGCGTTTCCCTTTATTTCCCTATTAGACCTAGAGACCAGTTGGATAACTATTCTCTGCTACTTTTTGCCCCCATTATTTCCTCTTTTGACCAAGTGCTAGATTCACGTAACAAATCTTCCCCACCCCCACCCACTTTCTTCCTTGTTTGAACCAAGTAGTACTAGATTCGGGTGCATGAACTAGTTTTACCTCTTAACAGTAAAACTTTAGGTGGCTTTCGAACAGCCGATCGATCCTATCTACGAGGGGGCCTGAGAAATAGTAAAAGATACAAATGCAGTGACGTCAAGAGCTCAGGAAGTAGAGCAAGGTCGGTTTCGAAGGAAGTTATACCTGAGGGTCGCCGGGATGTCGCTAGGTGGGCGGCGGGAGGACGGATCTGCCCACACTATGGCAGCGTGGAAGAAGGGGTCAGAGGCCCTCCCTAGCCAGCGGTGCTTGGGAGAGAATGGCAAAGCACGCTGATCGGGACATGCTGGCAGTGGGTAAGATCTGTCACCGAGGACGACCGCGTGAACATTGCATCTTCTCACCTTCCCCGGCGGAGAGGATCCGGCTGGATGTGTGACCAGCGGTGAGCAGAGAGAGAGAGAGAGAGTGTGGCCACCACTGTCGTGTTTAGATCTGGAGAGGACGAGACAGTGTGAAGAGAGAAACACTAGCAAGCAAGCGTGGAGGCTCCTGCCTATATAGTGGAGTACTAGTTTTATTTTGTCTACCGGAGCCGACTTGACCTCGTCAATGACTGTCGAGAAGTCTTCATGCACGTGCCGGAAGGCGCAGTTGTCGTCATTTTGATCTGAAGCACCAGATTATAACATATAACACGAAAAATGCCACATGACAAGAAACCATAACTTCACTGCCCAAAGGAGACAACATGAATCCTGACGGACAAACTAGACGAGGATCAAAGCTCAAATTAAAGATAAACTCGTAGAAAAGGGGTCCACCGATAGATGTCCTAATTAACATAGCCGACTTGACCTAGATGGCAGCCGAGTAGTGTTCGTGCATGTACCCCAATGACTAGCCCCTTGGAGGAACTCAGTTGTCGCTGTTTAACTCTCACAGTGATCTAAAGCACATTGCACCTTATTTTGCGAGATGACAAGAAACCTTCTTTTAGATTTCTCACCAGAACTACAACCTTATACAACACAGCCTGGATGATATGTAGACGATAGCCAATCCAGGCATGTCTGCTGGAGTCTGGTCACATGCATGGATGAACTGATCTTCCGTGTCTTACAGGGATCGTCCAGGCACCAACGTCTGTACAACACTTCTCTAGTACTATCGCTCATCTCTCTCTTCTATTAACTCACCCGACTTGCGGGGCCAGGGAGTGTTCCTATGGTCGGTTCTCAATTGCGGTCTCACATGTGTGTGCAAACGCAATATGACGCACGTTCCGTTTGGAGAGCGGCATGCCAGACCGACCGACCGTATGGGGTGTGACGCGAACGCGACGGGCGTGCTGTATACTCCGTACATGTGTACCGCCATTTTCTTGAGGCTTTGCTCCATGGCGCAATCCATGGATACAAAATTAGTATACTATACTATTCAAAAGTTGAGGGCGGGGCTTTCCCCGCATGGTAGGCGGGGCTGTTCCACCTAGTCGGTTCGACAGAGACGCGAGAAGATGAGGGACTATGCTGTTGCAAACTTATGTCGGTGTGATTTGACAGCGAGTTACTGTTGGATAGGTGGGGCCCTCTGATTTGACTTGCCATTATCATTTTAACTACGGCGCTACGACCGGCGTGAGTCTCCCGATTCCTGACCACCTCCATATAGGTGCCTCTCCCAATGCTCCACCATGTAGAGGCTGGCTCTTGCATGAGATCCCATTCCTCCACTTTTTCTTTGCCTCTTTCCTCCACATATGCTAAAATGCGATGTAAAGCGGGCTTATAGCCCAATATTGTACTTGCTCCTACATGTGCTAAGCCTGCCACATAGGCATAAAGTCTGATGTGGCAAGTTAATTAAGAAGAGAGAGACTAGTTTGGTGACCCAAGGAAGAAATGGTGCTAAGCGCGTGTACCTAGGTGAAAAGACAATTTTGAGTCTATAGCTAATTAAATGTAGCAAACTTAGCAACAAAAAACTAAGCACCTATGCATTGGGGACTTGAGTTGCTAAGCCATTTAATGCCCTTAGCATCTCATCTAAGCACCATTTCATTGGAAGAGGTCACTCCTTGGCAAATGCAATAAATACTACGAAGAAAGAGATAGAGAGAAGTAAAAAAATACTCTTATAGCCAACCATACAGCTAACCTTGTTGTAGTATGAGTGACTAAGTGATGACTATGTATGACATGCCAACATCAGATAGCCTAACGCACCGTGTTAAATCTCCAAGGGGGCGACCGCGCGAGCGAGGCGACGGTCATGGTAGGCGCGACCATGATACAGGCTGCTGGCAGCCCTTGGATCTGAGATCGAACGGTCGCATGCTAAGTTGCTGAAAATTTGTAGCATAACCCTCCATGATAGGATATTCATCCATAGGTCTAGAATCACACCATGCAACCATTCTATCTCAGATCCAAGGGCTCTCGGAAGCCCGTACCATGGGAGAATGGAAAGCTTCATATCACCTGTAATTTTCCCGACGCTTGACATGACATCGAAAGCCATTTAATTGGGCGTCGAGTAGACATCACATCTAATTGGGCCCCCATAGTACTGTGCATTAATCCATTTATCCACTAGGCAAGCCACTACCCTTCCGTTCGCACGCCCACTCAGCATTTTTACAATCGAAAAACCGCTGGCAGTTCGCTCCTACTCGTCCCCGGACATCCTTTAACATTACGGCAGTTCACTCCTAGTCGTCCCGTCCTTTCACATTACAGTAGTAACACTAATCCTAACCCTCCTCCCAAATCCATGGCGTCCCAAATCTCCATGATCAGCGGTGAGTACAAGGTTAGAACCATCACCGGCGATGAGTTAGACAGCATCTACACTCGTTCTTCCGCGATGGTGAAAGGATGCCTTGCTTGCTTTAGACGCATGTTTGAAAACTCAAATGATGAGTGGGTTGCTGGGCTAGATGTTGAGTACACCACAACCTTGGACAAAGAGAAGAATCTAAAGGAGGAAGAGAAGATGAAGCCCGCCGTGATCTAGGTTTGCGTGCATGACTTATGCTTGGTCTACCACATATGCCATGCCGACATTGAGTGCGAGGAATTTAAGAACTTCCTCAAGGGTGGCCGAGTCAAATTCATTATTGTAGAGTTTACAAAAGATAAAGAGTCCTGGATTGGATAGGCCTCGTTGTAGGCAACCCCTTCGACCTCCAGAAGATGGGCTGGTGCCCTCCGGTGATTAGCCTTCAATGCTGACCCTGGCAGGAGCCATGGTTAATGCTTCGTACGGTAAACTGAAGAAACCTCCGCACACGTTTCATTGTGCATGGCCGTGGAATGTACTAGATATAGACCACATCCACTACGCTGCAATGGATGCTACCTTTGTTTCAATATCTACAAGGGTTGGATGAAGAGCAAGAGCCAAGTGTGCGGTTCAAGCAAAGAAGTATCGACCAAGAGGAAGAGGGACAAGGACGAAGTCGAGGACGTGGACGAGGACTTCAAGTAAGGTGGCAGTGTCGTTGCTCGTGGTGGTCCTAATATAGTGTCTACTGGATTAGTTGCTTAGTTTAATTTCAGGTGTGCTTAGTTTTATTTGAGGTCTGTGTTGTGCTGAGCCCCCAGCAAAAGTATGTTATGTTTCTTCTCATTACTTTAACTCTTCAGTACGTACATACTAATATTTCTTATAGTTCATCTTTTAGTTGGTATAGTACTACCACTCGTTTCTTCACATTATATACGTACAATATATATGGCCAACATCATATAGCTAGCAGTTTAGTTGTCAAAGAATTTCAGGGTGCTTAGTTTTGTCAAAGAATTTCAGGGTGCTTAGTTTTATTTGAGGGGTCTGTTGTGCTGGAGACCATTATTGTGACTCAAATCTATTTTTCCATGTTATAATGACATAAATACTGATGGACCAACATGCCAGCTCTCCCTCTATCTCAGTACAGTAAAATAAAGTGCGGGGCCTACTTGATCCCAACAACGTTCTTATATTCTTGTAAAATTATTCGCTTGGTTACTCCTGGCAAGCGGGGCCACACTTATCATTGTGAGAATCGGCTTATTTTTGTCATGTAACATGTTCAACGGGTTTGACGTGAAAATAACAATATCTAATGGCATTTTTGAGTAAACATCTAACTTAAGGATGGCATTTTTTAGATATCTAATTGCATTTTTGAGCAGGTATCTCACGGATCGATGGCATTTTTGAGTAGTTGTAACTTCTAATGGCAAAACTGAGTAGTGATACACAACTAGTGGAATAAATAATAAGAACCCAAAAATTAAATAGGTATGCTAATTTCTTTAATATAATTTAGCACCCCATTTTAGCACGTACTAGCTTTTTTAATAGTACTATATGCATAATTTGGCGACGAGCGCTCTCTATATGTACCACTTTTTTTCTTTAATTTCATCTTGTTAGTTTTCCTCCATGGTGCAATCCATCGATACTACTAATGTACAAAAGTAGAGATTCCACTATGAACTACATACGGATGTATATAGATGCATTTTAAGTGTGGATTCATACATTTTGCTCCGTATGTAGTCCACCTAGTGGAATCACTACAAAGACTTACAATTAGGAACGGAGGGAGTACATTTTTTAAAAGGCTAGAGGGTGGGGCAGTCTAGCTTGGTCGGTTTCACGAGAGGTGAGGGCCTTTGTGATTTGACGGCTCATTACTGTTGGAAGGCGGGGCCTTCTGATTTGATTGCTCGTATAAATGTGCCAACGACCTGAGGAGGAGCAAAGAACCATGCGGTATACTCAAGTTTTCCACTGGAGTAGTACTACAACGAAGGAGCACGAAACACGGCAGCCCAGTGCCATATGGCGATAAAAAATGATCTAATTTGCTAGTCATCTCATTGTTAGCATTGTTCTATTCATGCCTCGCAGAGAACGTGACACGTACAGCGAAACACCCGAAGCAAAAGAAGAAACACAGGAGAAAAAGAAGAAGGAAGATTATCACCCCCCAAAAAGAAGGAATACGCACACACAAGTCTAGGGCGTTGCTCTCACTACATGAAGGGTTGCTGGCTGCGGAGTCGTAACTGCTTCTTCATCGCCTCCACGACCTCCATCGCCTTACGCGTCTCTTCCACCTTCTTCTTCATTTAGTCCATGACGTGGGATTTCTCGACGCGAGCCTTCATCATTTGTTCCATGGCCGCATTACGTACTACTACATCTTGAGCTTGCGTTGGTTTTCCTCGAAGAGGAGAGGGTGATGCAGCAATAGTAGCGTAAGTATTTCCCTCAGTTTTTGAGAACCAAGGTATCAATCTAGTAGGAGGCTCCTCAAAAGTCCCACGCACCTACACAAACAAACTGAGAACTCGCAACCAACACGATAAAGGGGTTGTCAATCCCTTCACGGCCACTTGCGACAGTGAGATCTAATAAAGATAGTAAGATAAGATAAATATATTTTTGGTATTTTATAATATAGATGCAAAAAGTAAAGATGCATATAAAAGTAGATTGGAAGCAAATATGATAAGAGATAGACCCGGGGCCATAGGTTTCACTAATGGCTTCTCTGAAGATAGCATAAGTATTACGGTGGGTGAACAAATTACTGTCGAGCAATTGATAGAAAAGCGAATAATTATGAGATTATCTAGGCATGATCATGTATATAGGCATCACGTCCATAACAAGTAGACCGACTCCTGCCTGCATCTACTACTATTACTCCACACATCAACTGACTCCTGCCTGCATCTAGAGTATTAAGTTCATAAGAACAGAGTAACACATTAAGCAATATGACATGATGTAGAGGGATAAACTCAAGCAATATGATATAAACCCCATCTTGTTATCCTCGATGTCAACAATACAATACGTGCCTTGCAACCCTTTCTGTCACTGGGTAAGGACACCGCAAGATTGAACCCAAAGCTAAGCACTTCTCCCATGGCAAGAAAGATCAATCTAGTAGGCCAAACCAAACAGATAATTCGAAGATACTTGCAAAGATAACTCAATCATACATAAAAGGATTTAGAGAAGATTCAAACATTATTCATAGATAAACTTGATCATAAACCCACAATTCATCGGATCTCGACAAACACACCGCAAAAAGAGTTTACATCGAATAGATCTCCACAAGAGAGGGGGAGTGTCGGTGTCAAAACCGGCGGATCTCGGGTAGGGGGTCCCGAACTGTGCATCTAGGCGGATGCTAACAGGAGACAAGGGACACGATGTTTTTACCCAGGTACGGGCCCTCTCGATGGAGGTAAAACCCTACTCCTGCTTGATTAATATTGATGATATGGGTAGTACAAGAGTAGATCTACCACGAGATCAGAGAGGCTAAACACTAGAAGCTAGCCTATGGTATGATTGTTGTTCGTCCTACGGACTAAAACCCTCCAATTTATATAGACACCGGAGAGGGCTAGTGTTACAACGAGTCGGTTACAATGGGAGGAGATCTACATATATGTATCGCCAAGCTTGCCTTCCACGCCAAGGAAAGTCCCATCCGGACACGGGACGGAGTCTTCAATCTTGTATCTTCATAGTCCGGGAGTCTGGCCAAATGTTATAGTCCGGTCATCCGGACACCCCCTAACCTGGGACTCCTCAGTAGCCCCTGAACCAGGCTTCAGTGACGACGAGTCCGGCAAGCTGATTGTCTTCGCCATTGCAAGGCGGGTTCCTCCTCCGAATACTTCATAGAAGATTTTGAACACAAGGATAGTGTCCGGCTCTTCATAATAAGTTCCACATACCTCCGTAGAGAGAATAATATTTGTACAAATCCAATCTGCTGACGTATTCCGTAGCGTAACATCATGCCACAACCAAGCCTTCATTCGAATCGTTTTACTGTCCCACCTCAGCGCATTTAGCGAGGCGGTTTCCTTGGCACGTCTTGTCAAAGCAGAGATCGTATCCCCTTATTCCGGGATTCTCATCAATACGGGTGAGGGATTCCTGGATTAGGGGTTGTCCGGATGGCCGGACTATGACCTTTGGCCGGACTCCCGGACTATGAAGATACAAGATGGAAGACTTAGTACCGTGTCCGGATAGGACTTTCCTTGGCGTGGAAGGCAAGCTTGGCGATACAATATGTAGATCTCCTCCCATTGTAACCGACTCTGTGTAACCCTAACCCTCTCCGGTGTTTATATAAACCGGAGGGTTTTAGTACGTAGGACGAACAACAATCATACCATAGGCTAGCTTCTAGGGTTTAGCCTCTTTGATCTCGTGGTAGATCAACTCTTGTACTACCCATATCATCAGTATTAATCAAGCAGGAGTAGGGTTTTACCTCCATCGAGAGGGCCCGAACCTGGGTAAAAACATCGTGTCCCTTGTCTCATGTTACCATCCGCCTAGACGCACAGTTCGGGACCCCCTACCCGAGATCCGTCGGTTTTGACACCGACATTGGTGCTTTCATTGAGAGTTCCTCTGTGTCGTCACCTTTAGGCCCGATGGCTTCTTCGATCATCAACCACGACGCGGTCCAGGGTGAGAATTTTCTCCCCGGATAGATCTTCGTGTTCGGCGGCTTCGCACTGCGGGCCAATTCGCTTGGCCGTCTGAGCAGATCGAAAGCTACGCCCCTGGCCATCAGGTCATATTTGGAAGTTTAAACTACACGGCTGACATCCGCAGGGACTTGATCTTCGACGGATTCAAGTGACGGCCGAGCGCGCTGCACTGTCACGATGGGCATGATCTAGCTCTGCCGCCGGACAGCGCCCAGAGCGCCGCTCAGGTGTCCGCTCCGACCCTTAGCTCGGAGCCGACCGCGCTAGTCCATGACGGGTGGTTGGACGCCGCCCAGGGAGCTGCAATCTCTACGGCGATTGTGCCGAATACTAGCCTAGTCCTTTGTGAGGCCTGTGACTCCAAGGTGCCAGACTCCTTTCCGGACTCTGAATCTTCCGCACCCCTTTCGATCGAACCCAATTGGGCTCCGATCATGGAGTTCACCGCCGCGGACGTCTCTCAGAACTCGCCCTTTGGCGACATCCTCAATTCACTAAAGTCTCTCTCTTTGTCAGGAGAGCCCTGGCCGGACTATGGTCAGCAAGGTTGGGATACGGACGACGAAGAAATTCGAAACCCACCCAGCACCCACTTCGTAGCCACTATCGACGATTTAACCGACATGCTCGACTTCGACTCCAAAGATATCGACGGTATGGACGCCGATGAAGGAGACAACCAAGAACCAGCACCTATAGGGCACTGGAAAGTCACCTCGTCGTATGACATATACATGGTGGACACCCCGAAAGCAGGGAATGGCGATGAAAAAACGGAGGATGACCCCTCCAAGGAACAACCTAAGCGCCGGCGTCAGCGGCGCCGCTCTAAATCCCGCCAAAGCAAAAACGGTGAGTCCGACACTGGAGATAACAACACCCCGGAAACAGCAAGCAGGCTTATGGCCACGGCAAGCAGCCTCAAGAAAAAACAGCAGCAGCTTAGAGCTGACCAAGATCTGCTAGCCGACAGATCGGCTGAAGTCCTGGCGTCCGAAGAGTACAAACTCGAACGCCCCTTCAAGAGCTACCCAAAGCACATGCTGCTACCCCAACTAGAGGAGGAAGCAACTAAACCTACATCACCAGCGTATGATGCGGATGATCGGCCACCCCGTGGCCGCGACAGAGAGGCCTTTCGGCCCTCAACTCAAGCCGCACCCCGGCGCCGCTCAAAAAATACCAGAGCACGGGGAAATGCACCAGACCTGCGAGACATATTGGAGGATAAGGCAAGGCAAACAAGATCAATCTACGGATCGCATGGGCGCCCCACGTCACATGACGACAACCGTCACGCCGGATATGGCAAATACGGCCAGGCCGAACACAACAGACAAAGCTCATCCGAGGTACGTCGTGATATAGCCCAGTACAGAGGCACCGCACACCCACTATGCTTCACAGACGAAGTAATGGATCATCAAATCCCCGAGGGTTTTAAACCCGTAAACATCGAATCATACGATGGCACAACAGATCCCGCGGTATGGATCGAGGATTACCTCCTTCATATCCACATGGCCCGTGGTGATGATCTACACGCCATCAAATACCTCCCGCTCAAGCTTAAAGGACCAGCCCAGCATTGGCTTAACAGCCTGCCAACAGAGTCAATTAGTTGCTGGGAGGACCTGGAATCCGCATTCCTTGACAACTTTTAGGGCACTTATGTGCAACCACCAGACGCCGATGACCTAAGCCACATAATTCAGCAGCTAGAGGAATCGGCCAGACAATTCTGGACGCGGTTCCTAACCAAGAAAAATCAAATAGTCGACTGTCCGGACGCAGAGGCCCTTGCAACCTTCAGGCACAACATCCGAGACAAATGGCTTGCCCGGCACCTAGGACAGGAAAAGCCGAAATCTATGGCAGCCCTCACGACACTCATGACCCGCTTTTGCGCGGGAGAAGACAGCTGGCTAGCTCGAAGCAATTACATGACCAAGAGCCCTGGTAACTCAGATACCAAGGACAACAATGGCAGGTCACGTCGTAACAAGCACAAGCGCCGCATTAACGGCGATAATACCAAGGATACGACAGTTAATGCCGGATTCATAGGCTCTAAACCCGGTCAGCGGAAGAAGCCATTAAAAAGAAATCCTCCAGGCCCATCCAGTTTAGACCGGATACTCGATCGCTCGTGCCAGATACACGGCACCCCCGAACAACCATCCAATCACACCAACAAGGATTGTTGGGTGTTCAAGCAGGCAGGCAAGTTAAGTGCCGAAAACAGAGACAAGGGGCTGCATAGCGATGACGAGGAGGAGCCCCAGCCACCGAACAACAGAGGACAGAAGGGCTTCCCCACACAAGTGCCGATGGTGAACATGATATACGCAACCCATATCCCCAAAAGGGAGAGGAAGCGTGCTCTCAAGGACGTCTATGCATTGGAGCCAGTCGCCCCAAAGTTCAACCCATGGTCGAAGGGACCACTCCACTAGCATTCGTCATGGCGGATTCACCGCATTGGTCCTAGACCCAATCATTGACGGATTTCACCTCACTAGAGTCCTCATGGACGGCGGCAGCAGCCTGAACCTATGATGCCCCCACCAGCCTAATAAAACTCGCTTATCTCCCAAGTGCCGCGAATAATGGCGCGGTTGGGTTACCCACGCCCGTATTGATGAGAATCCCGGAATAAGGGGACACAATCTCTGCTTTGACAAGACGTGCCAAGGAAACCGCCTCGCTAAACGCGCTGAGGTGGAACAGTAAAATGATTCGAATAAAGGCTTGGCCATGGCGTGATGTCACACTACGAAATATGTCAGCAGATTAGATTTGTGTAAATATTATTCTCTCTACGGTGGTATGTGGAACTTATTTTGCAGAGCCGGACACTATCCTTGTGTTCAAACATCTTCTATGAAGTATTCGGAGGAGGAACCCGCCTTGCAATGCCGAAGACAATTTGCCCGCCGGACTCGTCGTCATTGAATCCTGGTTCAGGGGCTGCTGAGGGAGTCCTGGATTAGGGGGTGTCCAGATGGCCGGACTATGACCTTTGGCCGGACTCCCGGTCTATGAAGATACAAGATGGAAGACTTCGTCCCGTGTCCGGATAGGACTTTCCTTGGCGTGGAAGGCAAGCTTGGCGATACAATATGTAGATCTCCTCCCATTGTAACCGACTCTGTGTAACCCTAACCCTCTCCGGTGTCTATATAAATCGGAGGGTTTTAGTCCGTAGGACGAACAACAATCATACCATAGGCTAGCTTCTAGGGTTTAGCCTCTCTGATCTCGTGGTAGATCAACTCTTGTACTACCCATATCATCAATATTAATCAAGCAGGAGTAGGGTTTAACTCCATCAAGAGGGCCCGAACCTGGGTAAAAACATCGTGTCCCTTGTCTCCTGTTACCATCCGCCTAGGGGCACAGTTCGGGACCCCCTACCCGAGATCCGCCGGTTTTGACACCGACAACGGGCGTGGGTAACCCAACCGTGCCATTAATCACAGCGCTTGGGAGATAAGCGAGTTTTACTAAGCTGGTGGGGGTACATAGTTTCGTCCGCCCATATAAGGGGATAAGGATCCACTCTTTCCATTTATGCCTTCTTCCTCCTTTGCTTATCCATCTCCGCGCACTCGAGCTCCAGCGCCCAAGTCCGCACTTCCCACCTCAACCTTCTCCAGCCATGTCCGGAGGGGGAGGCAGGTGGATGGCATCCTCCGTCATGGAGGGGCACATAAAGAAGTTGAGGAAGGCCGGATACATGTCCAACGACATTGCACACCGGCTTCCAGACCAGGGGCAGCTCATTCCCACCCCCAGGCCCCATGAGAGGGTGGTGTTCCTCCCCCGTTTCCTCCATGGACTAGGCTTCCCACTCCACCCATTTGTCCGGGGGCTCATGTTCTATTATGGCCTCGATTTCCACGATCTGACATCTCGGCGTTTATCGTCATGTGCGAGGTCTTCCTCCGCATCAAGCCCCACTTCGGCTTATGGCTGAAGATCTTCAATGTCAAGCCGAAGGTAGTGGGCGGCCAGCAGGCGGAGTGCGGAGGCGCCATGGTGGGCAGGATGCCCAACGTCACATGGCTCGAGGGCTCCTTTGTGGAAACCATCAAAGGATGGCAATCGGGGTGGTTCTACATCACCGAGCCGCGTGACCCTGAATGGGCAGCGGCCCCCGAATTCCGATCTGGCATCTCCACACGGCTCACCTCCTGGAAAGAGATGGGCCTGTCGTGGGGTAATTCGGCAGAGCTGACCGGACTCCAAACCTGCGTCAAAGACCTGATTGACAAGAAGGTTAAACTTGTCACCGTAGTCCAGGTCATGCTCTTCCGTCAGATCCTCCCGTGTCAACGACAGACTTTTAACTTGTGGGAATTCGACCTGGCCCAGCACCAAACTTTGTCCAGGCTCTTTGACACAATGCACGAAGATGCCTAGAAGGTGCTATTCAAGGGCTCCGAGGTTCACCCTCCAATTACCGAGGATCGCGGATTCTGCGCAAAGCGCCAAGCCAGCGCGGTAAGCTTATTTTACCCATTACAGGATACTTGTTTTTCATAGTTTGACTCTATGCGGGATCTAAGCTCCCATTCCTTTAGCATGACTGGCAGAAGAAGTTCGGACAGATCGACTGTCCGGCTCCTTTGCCTGAAGGCCCAGCAGATGCCCGCTTGGCAAAGCTGCTGCTCCCGGCACGTCACGTGGTGCCGGAGAAGAAGGCCAACAAGAAGGCCACGGGAACTCGAAAGAGTTCCCGGCGCCTGGTAGTGTCGGATTCCTCGTCCGATGAATCCGAAGCGCACTCCTCCCACGAAGGCGAGGAGGAGGAAGAAGAGGCCTCTCCCCCTCCAACGGGGGAAGGAAAGAGAAGGAAGGCCACCCCAACAAGGGGGGCCGGAGGGTCCAAGAAGGGAAAAACCCTTCTCCCAGACTACTCCACCAACGCCGACGACGGCGAAGAGGAGTGGCCATCCAGGGCCAAGCCCCTAGCAAAATCGTAAGTAACCGGATACCAGAATAACTCATGGTGTTCCTTTACTGCACAGTATCTTCTAACACTGAACATATTCATGTAGTCCGCCCAAGGCCCAGCTCGACGCTTCGTTGAGCGGATCCCTGGATTGATTCGTCGGATGTGAATAGTCTTTCACTCCCGACTGCTACCTCCCCTTGCCCCACGGATGATGCCGAGGTGGAGTCCCAAAAGGGGACGAGCCAAGAGGAGGTAGCCCTGGAGGCGCCGCAAGGCAACCTTCCGGATTCCAGGCGCAAAGGGTATGAAACCCCAAAGGGCTCTAAGTCCGGCCCCGGGCCGGACACCGCACCAGAACCTTTAGTGGTTCCGGAGTCTGATAGGCGGCCCCTTCGTAAGAAGGGCAAGCCTACGATGCCGATGACCTCCGTCCAACCGGAGGCACCGGATAATTTGCTGGAGGTGCTCAACAGCGCCTCCATCGACGAGGAACACCGCACTATTATGAGTGCGGTGATCCAGAAGATTCAGCCCGCCAAAAGCGGGCTAACAGAAGCCTGTGCCGTCCTTCTAAGAGGCTTCGGGGTATGTATTTAAGATATGTAAAAATATTACCGCACAGACAGTAGCCCCTCATGCTCAGTTTGGTGTTTGGAAAGAAAAGCCGGACCGAGGATGTAGAAATATATACGCAGGAGTCTAACATAAGTATGTCAATATGGGAATGCAGGTGGCGCTGCTGACCTCTGCCGCACTGACTGCGGAGGTCGATGCATTGAAGCAGAGCCTCAAGCGGTCCGAGAACAAGCTCAGCCTTGCCAAGAAGCAGCTCGAGGACAAAGAAGGTAAGTAGTACCTTATGTAAGTATATAAAAATACCTGGTTGTAAATAGTGACAGGACCAACGTGAGTGTTATAGGGGCCACAACCGAGGTGGCGACCCTGAAGGAAGCACTGTCCAAGGCCAAAGACAATGCGGCCATGGAGCGCACCGAGCGAGAGAAGCAGGAGGCGCGGGTGGGGGAGGTGCAGCAAGAGCTCCATGCTCTTGTGAAGAAACATGAGAGATTGGAGCTTGACTCAAAGACACAAGAGTCCGAGCTTGCCTCGGCCCTTGAGAGCGCCAAATCCGCCAAGGCCAAAGCCCAAAAAGCCCTCCAGGAAATTGAGACGATGAAGAAGATAGCGGCGGGTAAGTCATTCTTTATGCAAAGCAAGCACGTGAAAGTGAATTACTTGTTACTTGCCCGAGCCTGGAGCTCTCTAGGAGCATTCGCAGATCTGCCCCGCAGTGTGTCCGATGCTGCCGCATTCTACCGAGCTGAGGAAGGGAGCTCGACGGAGAAGGTGTTCTGGTCCCAGTATGCTGAGGCCGGACACCCGGTGCCCTTGAGCCACTAGCTGAAGCAGCTGGTCGAGCTCCATAAGGTAGCCGAACAAGCCATGAAGGCCCTAATAGTCTGGCTATGGCCTGGGGAGGTCATGCCCGGGAGTTACTTTGGGCTGGTGAGGCGGCTGGTGGATGCCTGTCCACGGCTTGAAGTCATCAAGCATTCTGTATGCATCGAAGGCGCCCGTAGGGCCCTTGCCCGTGCTAAAGTACACTAGGGCAAGCTGGATGGTAAGAATCTGGTGACATATGGGCCACCGGAGGGGAAGGAGCATCGCAGGCCCGAGATGTATTATGAGGGCATCCTGAAGGGTGCCCGCCTTGTGGCGAATGTATGTGCCAAGGATGTAATTTTTGAGTAAACTCGCTCGTGTTTATCCTGTGCGCTGAAAACTTGTTCATATGCGCTAAGCAACACTTTTTGAATTTAAAATATTATCTTCTCTGCGGCTGTTTATTAAATCTGAGAGATGCGAGTCGTCGGCTTCTGCCCCCATGCCGCGAGTGCTAGGGTGTTCGGGATAAACCTGAGCGCTCTTGTTCCCATTCTTGGGTCCTTCGAGGGAGGCGCTTAGCACAACGAACAAGGCAATCGGACTATAATGCTTTATCACTCTCACTTAGCCATAGAATTCTATAATTTTAAATTTCGGTGAAGCCCCTAGTATTCGGAAGACCGAGTTCGGGGCGCTATCCACGCCTAGGCCAGACAAAGCCAACTCCTCGCTCTAAGCGACATAAGTCTTTAGGGACTCGAAAACCTCGCGAACAGCGACCGGCTCTCGCCCTATCATGACGGTCAGTTTTAGCTTTCTCTACTGAGGTGCTTAACCCGGCTCAACTGGGGCACAATCGTAGTAGTTCTCCCAGCGCTACCTTAGCCGATATAACGGAATGTAAGGTACCAAAACATGGGAGCCGGGCAAACCCAACTATTGAGCCAAGACATGATTCGGAGCCGATGCATATAATGCTATAAGTTCGGGGTGCCGCACTCGTGAGAGTGTTCGGACTTCTTACACCATATTCTGGGGTACTTAAGCCCCTGGTGTATTGGCCGTACCAAAGTGCACGATTGCATAATGTCATAAATGAACATATTTACATAAAAAGTGAATGCAATAATAGACAAGAGCTATGTATTGTTTATTAAAAGGCTGCTGTGAGAGCAGAATGATACAAATAGTGCGATAAGCAAGAGATGGGATTATTTGACATGTCCCCCTCCAGGGGCAAGCTGCGAGACTTTATGTAAGACAGGTATTTAGCTCGTTATAGAGACCACGTGGACATTCGACGTAGCTTGCTGCCTCCCTGGCTGTTCCATCGTCTGTTCGGTGATTGTACTGCCAGACAGGCCTTCCAGAGAATGGAGTCCTGAAAGTAAGAAAAAAAAGAAGTGACAAAATCGGGAGCCCCTAGTGCGGTTGAGCCGTATTTTGGGCGTGCCGTGGTTATGCCCCTCCCCTTATGCCCATGGTAATTCTAGAGCGTAATTATGTACGTGTAGTACTGGTTTCGCAATTTCGCGAGGGCTGGGTTGGGGCCGCACTGCTACGCTTGCACGGAACGTGCCAGGCGGTCTTGTTTTAGGTTACTCCGGGCGCGCTTGACGGTGTTCGGACGTTTAATAGTCGGACTGGAGAATTGCCTTGAGAGGCTACTTTGTACTTCCGCCGCGAGGGCCGCCGTATGCTCCTCTGTTCGGAGAGAGCATTCGGTGTTTCCATTGACCGTAATGACTCCTCGAGGGCCTGGCATCTTGAGCTTGAGGTATGTGTAGTGCGGCACCGCATTGAACTTTGCAAATGCGATTCGTCCGAGCAGGGCGTGATAGCCACTGCGGAACAGGACTATGTCGAAGATTAACTCCTCGCTTTGGAAATTATCCGGGGATCCGAAGACCACTTCCAGTGTAACTGAGCCTGTATAGTTGGCCTCTACACCTGGTATGACACCTTTAAAGGTCGTCTTTGTGGGTTAAATCCTTAAGGGATCTATGCCCATTTTTCGCACTGTATCCTGATAAAGCAGGTTCAGGCTACTGCCGCCGTCCATAAGGACTCTAGTGAGGTGAAATCCATCAATGATTGGGTCTAGAACCAATGCGGCGAATCCACCGTGGCGGATGGTAGTGGGGTGGTCCACTCGATCGAAAGTGATCGGACAGGAGGACCATGGGTTGAACTTTGGGGCGACTGGCTCCAACGCATATACGTCCCTGAGTGCACGCTTCCGTTCCCTTTTAGGGATGTGGGTTGCGTATATCATGTTCACCGTTCGCACTTGTGGGGGAAAACCATTCTGTCCCCTATTGTTCGGCTGCCGGGGCTCCTCCTCGTCATCGCTATGCAACCCCTTGTCTCTGTTTTCGGCGCTTAACTTGCCTGCCTGCTTCAACACCCAACAATCCCTGTTGGTGTGATTGGCTGGTTTTTCGGGGGTGTCGTGTATCTGGCACAAGCGATCGAGTATTTGGTCCAAATTGGACGGGCCCGGAGTACTTCTTTTGAATGGCTTTTTCCGTTGACCAAGTTTAGAGCCTCGGAATCTGGCATTAACTGTCGTATCATCCGCATTGTCCCCGTTAATGCGGCGCTTGTGTTTATTGCGACGCGACCTGCCATTGTTGTCCTTGGTATCCGAATTACCAGGGCTCTTGGTCATGTTATTACTACGAGCTAGCCAGCTGTCTTCTCCCATGCAAAAGCGGGTCATAAGTGTTGTGAGGGCTGCCATGGATTTCGGCTTTTCCTGTCCTAGGTGCCAGGCAAGCCATTCGTCAGGGATGTTATGTTTGAAGGCTGCGAGGGCCTCTGCGTCCGGACAGTCGACTATTTGATTTTTCTTTGTTAGGAACCGTGTCCAGAATTGTCTGGCCGATTCATCTGGCTGCTGAATGATGTGGCTTAGGTCATCGGCGTCTGGTGGTCGCACATAGGTGCCCTGGAAATTGTCGAGGAATGCAGCTTCCAGGTCCTCCCAACAACCAATTGACTCTGCTAGCAAGTTGTTAAGCCAATGCCGAGCTGGTCCTTTAAGCTTGAGTGGGAGGTATTTGATAGCGTGTAGATCATCACCGAGGGCCATGTGGATATGAAGAAGATAGTCCTCGATCCATAACGCAGGATCTGTTGTGCCATCGTATGATTCAATGTTTACAGGTTTAAAACCCTCGGGGATTTGATGATCCATTACTTCATCTGTGAAGCATAGTGGGTGTGAGGCGCCTCTGTACTGGGCTATATCATGATGTAGCTCAAATGAGCTTTGTCTGCTGTGTTCGGCCTGGCCGTATTTGCCATATCCGGCATGACGGTTATCGTCACGTGCCGTGGGGCGCCCATGCGATCCGTAGATCGATCTTGTTTGCCTTGCCTTGTCCTCCAATATGTCTCACAGGTCTGGCGCATTTCCCCGTGCTCTGGTATTTTTTGAGCGGCGCCGGGGTGCGGCTTGAGTTGAGGGCCGAAAGGCCTCTCTGTCGCGGCCACGGGGTGGCCGATCATCCGCATCATACGCTGGTGATGTAGGTTTATTTGCTTCCTCCTCTAGTTGGGGTAGCAGCCTGTGCTTTGGGTAGCTCTTGGAGGGGCGTTCGAGTTCATACTCTTCGGCCGCAAGGACTTCAGTTCATCCGTCAGCTAGCAAGTCTTGGTCAGCTCTAAGCTGCTGCTGTTTTTTCTTGAGGCTGCTCGCCGTGGCCATAAGCCTGCGTTTGAAACGCTCTTGTTCGGCGGGATCCTCAGGCACGACAAATTCATCGTCGTCAAGGCTTGCCTCGTCCTCGGAGGGAGGCATGTAATTATCTTCCTCTACCTCTCTGTATGCCGCTCTTTGATGAGGGCTGGTTTCTCCATCCTCCTGTGCTGAATCCAGCTGGAGGGGGTTGTCTTGGGCACTGTCCGGGGTGTTATTATCTCCTGTGTTGGAATCGCCGATTTTGCTTTGGCGGGATTTAGAGTGGAGCCGCTGATGCCGGCGCTTAGGCTACTTCTTGGAGGGGTCATCCGACGTTTTTTCATCACCATTCCCTTCTTTTGGGGTGTCCACCATGTATATGTCGTATGACGAGGTGGCCTTCCAGTGCCCTAGAGGCGCTGGGTCTTGGTCGTCTCCAGCATCGGCGTCCATACCATCGATGTCTTCGGAGTCGAAGTCAAGCATGTCGGTTAAATCATCGACGGTGGCTACGAAGTGGGTGGTGGGTGGGCTTTGAATTTCTTCGTCGTCCGCATCCCAACCTTGCTGACCATAGTTCGGCCAGGGCTCTCCCGATAAAGAGAGAGACTTTAGTGAATTCAGAATGTCGCCAAAGGGCGAGTGCTGGAAGATGTCCGCGGCGGCGAACTCCATGATCGGCGCCCAATCGGGTTCGATCGGCAGGGGGACGGAAGGTTCGGAGTCCGGAAAGGAGTCTGACACCTTGGAGTCACGAGCTTCGCAAAGGACAAGGCTGGTGTTCGGCTCGATCGCCGTAGAGATTGCAGCCCCCAAGGCGGTGTCCAGCCACCCGTCCTCGATTGGCGCAGTCGGCTCCGAACTAAGGGTCGGAGCGGACACTGGGGCGGCCTCCTGGGCACTGTTCGGCGGTAGAGCTAGATCATGCCCATCGTGATAGTGCGGCGCGCTCGGCTGTGGCTCGAACCCGTCGAAGATCAAGTCTCCGCGGATGTCAGCCGTGTAGTTCAAACTTCCAAATCTGACCTGATGGCCAGGGGCGTAGCTTTCGATCTGCTTCAGATGGCCAAGCGAATTGGCCCGCATAGCAAAGCAACCGAATACGAAGATCTGTCCATGGAGGAAAGTCTCACCCTGGACCGCGTCGTTGTTGATGATCGGAGGAGCCATCGGGCCTAAAGACGACGACACAGAGGAACTCTCAATGAAAGCACCAATGTCGGTGTCAAAATCGGCAGATCTCGGGTAGGGGGTCCCGAACTGTGCGTCTTGGCTGATGGTAACAGGAGACAAGGGACACGATGTTTTTACCCAGGTTCAGGCCCTCTCGATGGAGGTAAAACCCTACTCCTGCTTGATTAATATTGATGATGTGGGTAGTACAAGAGTAGATCTACCACGAGACCAGAGAGGCTAAACCCTAGAAGCTAGCCTATGGTATGATTGTTGTTCGTCCTACGGACTAAAACCCTCTAGTTTATATAGACACCAGAGAGGGCTAGGGTTACACAGAGTCGGTTACAATGGGAGGAGATCTACATATCCGTATCGCCAAGCTTGCCTTCCACCCCAAGGAAAGTCCCATCCGGACAGGGGACGAAGTCTTCAATCTTGTATCTTCATACTCCGGGAGTCCGGCCAAAGGTTATAGTCCGGTCATCCGGACACCCCCTAACCCGGGACTCCCTCAGGGAGAACATTGTATTGAGATCCAAAAAGAGAGAAGAAGCCATCTAGCTAATAACTATGGACCTGTAGGTCTGTGGTAAACTACTCACAACTCATCGGAAGGGCTATGGTGTTGATGTAGAAGCCCTCCATGGTCGATTCCCCCTCCAACAGAGTGCCGGCGAAGGCTCCAAGATGGGATCTCACGGATACAGAAGGTTACGGTGGTGGAAATTGTGTTTCGTCCGCCTCTTGGATGTTTTCGGGGTACGTAGGTATATATAGGAGGAAGAAGTACATCGGTGGCCGCCCGAGGGGCCCACGAGATAGGGGGCGCGCCCTATAGGGGGGGCACCCTCCTATCTCCTGGGAGCCTTGGCTGCTTCTTGACTTGCACTCCAAGTCCTCTGAATCACGCTCGTTCCAAAAATCACACTCCCGAAGGTTTCATTCCGTTTGGACTCCGTTTGATATTCCTTTTCTTCAAAATACTGAAATAGGCAAAAAAAATAGCAATATGGGCTGGGCCTCCGGTTAGTAGGTTAGTCCCAAAAATGATATAAATGTGTAAAATAAAGCCCATAAACATCCAAAAGGGGTAATATAATAGCATGGAACAATAAAAAATTATAGATACGTTGGAGACGTATCAAGCATCCCCAAGCTTAATTCCTACTCGTCCTCGAGTAGGTAAATGATAAAAAAGAGAATTTTTGATGTGGAATGCTACCTAGCATAATTTATAATGTAATTTTCTTTATTGTGGCATGAATGTTCAGATCCAAATGATACAAAATAAAAGTTCATGTTGATAAAAGAAGTAGTAACACTTCAAGCATACTAATCAAATTAATCATGTCTTCTCAAAATAACATGGCAAAAGAAAGTTCATCCCTACAAAATCATATAGTTAGGCTATGCTTCATTTTCATCACACAAAGATGTTCCCAACTTCTATACCCCCGATGACAAGCCAAGCAATTGTTTCATACTTCAATAATCTCAAACTTTTTCAACCTTCACGCAATACATGAGCGTGTGCCATGGAAATAGCACTATGGTTGGAATAGAATATGATGATGGGGATTGTGTGGAGAGGACAAAAAAGGAGAAAGTATCACATTGACGAGGATAATCAACGGGCTATGGAGATGCCCATCAATTGATGTCAACATGAGGAGTAGGGACTGCCATGCAACGGATGCACTAGAGCTATAAATGAATGCTCAACAAAATAGAACTAGTGGGTGTGCATCCAACTTGCTTGCTCACGAAGACCTAGGGCACTTGAGGAAGCCCATCGTAAGAATATACAAGCCGAGTTCTATAATGAAAAAATCCCACTAGTACAAAAAAGACAACCTATGAGACTCACTATATGAAAAACATGGTCCTACTTTGAAGCAAAAAATATGAGACTCGCTACATGAAGAACAAGGTGCTACTTTGAAGCACAAGTGTGGAAAAAGAGATAGTAACATTGCCCTTTTTATTTATTTTATTTTTCTTTTTTCCTTTTTTTCTTCTTTATTTGGGCCTTTCTCCTTTTTTTTATTTTGGCCTTTCTTTTTTTTCTTTTTTTTCTTTTTGGGTAATGCTCTAATATTGATGATCATCACACTTCTATCGATTACAACATATGAATTACAACTCGAAACTAGAACAAGATATGACTCTATATGAATGCCTCCGGCGGTGTACCGGGATGGTGCAATGAATCAAGAGTGACATGTATGAAAAATAATGCATGGTGGTTTTGCCACAAATACGATGTCAACTACATGATCATGCAATGGCAATAAGACAAAAGTAAAGTATGTCATGATGATGATAAACATAACGGTGGAAAGTTGCGTGGCAATATATCTCGGAATGGCTATGGAAATGCCATAATAGATAGGTATGGTGGATGTTTTGAGGAAGATATAAGGAGGTTTATGTGTGATAGAGTGTATCGTATCACGGGGTTTGGATGCACCGGCGAAGTTTGCACTGACTCTCAAGGTGAGAAAGGGCAATGCACGGTACCGAAGAGGCCACTACTAGGAAAAGGGCTATAGATAAGATGGACACTAATGGCGCACCTGTCATGTGGTGCGCCATTAGTATATACTAATGGCGCACCATGTTTTGGTGCACCATTAGTGTAGAAGACACTAATGTCGCACCAGGCACATGGTGTGCCACTAGTAACAATTTTTTTTAATTTTCAAAACATACTAATGGCGCATCATGGCTCGGTGCGCCATTACTAGTGCTAACTAGTAATGGCGCACCAGCCATACAGTGCGCCACTACTGTTGTTTTTAAAATCTTTTTTTGCAAAACTACTAATGGCGCACCGTGGCACAGTGCGCCATTACTAGTTTAAACTAGTAATGGCGCACAGTGCCACGGTGCGCCATTAGAATATATACTTTTTTTTGCAAAACTTCTAATGGTGCAGCAGCAGCAGGTGCGCCATTAGTAACCAGGGTTACTAATGGCGCATTTGCATATGGTGCGCCATTAGTAACCTGGGACCAACAAGATATTTTGGACAGCCCACCTACCCACTCACTTTCCCCACTTCATTCTCTCCACCTCCTCCTCCAACCTAGTCTCGGCTGCCTCCTCCTCCTCACCTCATTTGCACCATAGATTCATCCAAATTAAGTGGTTAAATTACCTTTTTCTGAAGGTAAGTAAGGGGGGAGCTATCTTTATGTTGTTCTCCCTCTCCAAGAACGTGCACATGCACTTTTGGTGGCCTAGCTAGATCTATGTATGTTCGTGGTGTTGCATATGTTTGTGGTGTTGCGTATATGTTTGTGTTTGCAGGTACTAGTATTTGAAATGCGATAGTTGATAATATTTTGCCGGAATTTTGATTCATTCCCGTTTCGGCGATATTTTTGGCACTATGCATTCTTTTTGGTCCTATTTTTAGGGAAAGTCATGCCAAATTTTTTCTTGGTTCTAAAATATCGTTTTGCTCTACCCCGCAGGCGACCATGGTACGCACGATGCCCGAAGGCATCGTGAATAGGTTTTTGAGCTCCGCGAAGGCCGAGATGCTTCAAAAGAATGAGAAGGAGATAAGATGTCCGTGTCGAAGATGCAAGCTGAAGAGCCTTATTGCGGACCCGGATTCCGGGCAGGTGCGGGACCACCTGCTCTTGCGTGGTTTCATGGATGGCTATCGGTGGCAAGGTGATGAAGATGACTATGAAGTCGTCCATGGGGGCCGGGCAAGAAATGAGGAAGCGCAGCAAGACAACCATTGCGGCTCGAGCGGGCGAGAAGACTAAGAATCTCCAGGACATGATCACGACCGTGATGCTGTACACAGTCATCATGTAGAAGATGCCGGACATGATGATGAGGAAGATGCCGGAGCAGACGAATGGCATGATCATGCAGATGAAGATGCCGGCGAAGCAGACGACGATGGACCATCGATGGGCTGGGTGCAAGACCCTCATATTCAAGAGCTGCTTCTCAAGCAGACAGATAAGGCAAGAGCTCCCGCCCGAGAGAAAGCCAAGCTGGATCAACTGGAGATAGACACGGTTACTCCATTGTATGAAGGATGCAGGTCCGAGGATACCCGCCTGAAAGTAACGCTCATGGCTCTGGAGATGAAGGTAAAACACAGAATGACCGACGCATGCTTCGACGAGAACATGTCATTCTGGCATGAACGTCTTCCCAAGGGGAACAAGTGCCCGACCAGTTTTGAGGAGGCGAAGAAACTCGTGTGTCCTCTGGATTTACCGCACATGAAATACCATGTGTGCATGAACAATTGCATCATTTATCGGGACGAGCACGCAGAGTCTACCATATGTTCGGTGTGCGGCGTCACTCGATACAGGAAGAGGAAGAAAGCTCCTTGAAAAGTGGTGTGGTACTTTCTAATCACTCCTCGTCTGCAGCGGTATTTCGTGGACCCTAAGGTAGCAAAGCTCTTGCGTTGGCACGCGGATATGGAGCAGAAGAAGCGAGAAGATGACGCAAATGATCCGGAGATAAATAAAAAAGACAAGATGCCGAGTCACCCAAAGGATGCGAGCCAGTGGCAAGCGTTGAACTTTGAACACCCAGAATTTGGGAAGGATCCAAGGAACATCGTGCTGGGTGCGAGCACCAATGGAGTCAATCCGTGTGGCAGCCAGAGAAGCACACATAGCACCTGGCCTATGTTTGTGTGGATGTACAACCTTCCCCCCTGGTTGTGCATGAAGAGGAAGTACATTCACATGAATATGCTAATTGAAGGGCCGAAACAACCAGGGAACAATATCAATCTGTATCTGGGGCTGCTAAAAGAGGAGCTAGACACGCTGTGGAAAACGCCAGCCAATATGTGGAATGCCGCAGAGAAAGAATATTTCCCTATGGGAGCCGCACTGCTCACGACGGTGCACGACTATCTCGGTTACGGATATCTCGCGGGGCAGGTGGTCCACGGATTTTCTAGATGCGTCAAGTGAATGGATGACACAACGTATCACCAGCTAGATAGAGATCCCATGTCTTCGAAAACTGTGTTCATGGGACATCGAAGGTGGCTTCGTGACGATGACCCGTGGAGGAAACGCAAGGATCTGTTTGATGGTGAAACCGAACCCCGAAGACGCCCGCGTACAAGGAGCGGCGAGGAAATAGACCAGCTGTTGAAAAATTTGAAAGATCGCCCACTGCCGGGAAAGAAGCAAAAGGCGCCAGAGCCGTGAAAGAAGCGAAAGGCGCCAGAGCCGCCGTTGAAGGTATGGAAAACAAGGTCTGTTTTCTGGGACTGGCCGTACTGGAAGATCCACCGTGTGCCTCACAGCCTTGATGTCATGCATATCACAAAGAACGTGTGCGAGAGTCTGCTTGGTACCCTGCTCAACATGCCAGAGAGGACCAAAGATGGGCCGAAAGCAAGGGCAGACTTGAAATCAATGGGCATCAGGGAGGAGCTTCACGCTAATGATCATGATGATGATGATGATGAGGCGAAGCAGGACACGGAATGTCATCGCAAAGGCAAAAAGGCCAAGAAGACCGGAAATGACTACCCTCCTGCGTGCTTCACTCTAAGTCAGGAGGAGATCGAGCAGTTTTTCACCTGCCTCGTAGGAGTAAAACTTCCTTACGGTTACGCGGGGAAGATAAGCAGATACCTAGACCCAACGAAGCAGAAGTTCAGCGGGATGAAGTCTCACAACTGTCACGTGCTGATGACGCAGATACTTCCAGTTGCAATCCGTGGGATCATGGACGCGCACGTCCGTGAAACGCTATTTGGCCTATGCAACTTTTTCGACATCATCTCTCGGAAGTCGGTTGGTGTGAGGCAACTCAGAAGGCTACAGGAAGAGATCGTGGTGATACTATGCGAGCTTGAGATATACTTCCCGCCCGCATTCTTCGACGTTATGGTGCATCTGCTGGTCCATACCATGGAGGATATCATCCAACTCGGGCCGACGTTCCTCCACAGAATGATGCCGTTCGAAAGGATGAATGGTGTCATCAAAGGATATGTTCGCAACATGTCACGACCAGAGGGAAGCATAGCCAGGGGCTTTCTGACCGAAGAGTGCATCTCCTACTGCACGAATTATCTAGGCATCGAGGACCCCGTTGGTCTGCCCGTCAACAGGCACCTCGACAGGCTCGCTGGATGGGGTCACCGTGAGGGTCGCCGCGAAATGCATGTCGACTTCGAGGGTCGACTCGCCGACTTTGAAAGAGAAAACCTAGTCGCGCTACAACACATAGACGTGGTCGAACCTTGGGTGGTAGAGCACAAAACATTTATTTAGAAGACGTAAAATGACCGAGACTAATAGAGGACGGACGGAGATATAATCAAAGAGCACAACTCATGTTTCACACGTTGGTTCAAGCAGAAGCTTCTGCCGTACCCTATACATGAGGATTCGTCCGTGGAAGAACAACTCATATTCGCCTTGTCACAGGACGCCGAGCACAACCTGATATCAACGGCTACACATTCTACACCGAGGACAAGGACATGAAGAGCGATGGTTATCAGAACTCCGGGGTAACGATGGAATCCTACACTGGTAATGACAAGGACAGATACTACGGAAGGATCAAGGAGATCTGGGAGCTGAGCTACGCTGGAGAGAAGGTCCCAATGTTCCGTGTCAGATGGGCCAAGAGCGTAATAAAAGAAGACCGGTATTTCACCACCATGGTTATACCCGAAGCAAAATCCAAGACCGCGGGCGCAAACGTCACCGCGAAAAATGAGCCATGGGTACTGGCTTCCCAAGTGGACCAATGCTTCTTCATTACCGACCCGCCAAAGCCGAGTAGTGTTGTCATGATGAGAGGCAAAAGGAAGATCATCGGAATGGATGGAGTCGCTAATGAGCAAGACTTCGACAAGTACGGTGACCCGAAGATGGAACATGAGGACGACGATGAAGTATCATCATACACAACAAGAAGAAGCAGGGCCACCCTACCTAAAGGACGTACGTTCAAGAGAAGAACTCCATTTATGAAAAATAAGGGCAAGAAGATTATGAACAGGTAGCTAGCTAAGATCGATTGTATTTAAATTGTAGCCTTCTTTTCTCGATTGTATTTCATGGGCACTTTTGAACTCATGAATGTTTTTAAATTTCATGGACACTCAATCCCGATCCCCCTCCATCTCGATCGCTATCCCACCTCGCCAGATACGGTCCCCCTCGCCGCCGAGCACCCCCCGC
>NC_041381.1:579873242-579874011 GCF_002162155.2 Triticum dicoccoides | reverse complement strand
CACCGCCGCCGACGACCCCCCGCACCCTCTCCCCTGCACCCTCCCCGGCCCGCTCCACTGTCACAAATGAATGCAACTAAAGTTGCAAAAAAAACAAATTTGATTATATTTTCAAATAACAAATTTGATGATATTTTCAAATAATAAATTTGATGATATTTTTTCATATTCATAAATTTTTTCAAATAACAAATTTGATGATACTTTTTAAAAAATTATTACTGTTTTTATAAAAAAATATTACTCTTATGATTTAAACAAGTTTGAACATATTTAAACACAAATAAATATCAAACAGCATTTTAAATGCATAAAAAAAAAATTGGGGAGCCTGGGAATCGAACCCAGGACCTCCTAGTGTGTGTGATGCGTGCTAACCAGTTAGGCTAGTGGGCGTGTTCTGATGGAGATAGGGTTAGGTGGAATATAACCTGACCAGTCGGGCTAGTAAATAAAACAAAATTTTAATGGCGCACCAGGGGAGGTGCACCATTAGAATCGTAGTACTTATGGCGCCCTAGGGGGAGGTGCGCCATTAGAACCCTCCCCCACTCCACCTATTCCCCTCGCATTGTGGCCTCCCCCGTCCCTCGCCAGATCCCCCACTCGACCCCAACCGTACACCACCGCCCCCTTGCTCTGCCCCCTCCGTCCGCCGCACCTGCACGCCGTTGGCGACGCCGCCGCCGCTGTGGTCTTGCGTTGCCCCGACCCCCACGGGACTCCACCCTCACCGCCCCCGCACCCCCCGAACGGGATCGGCCGAGCG
>NC_041381.1:579870044-579873001 GCF_002162155.2 Triticum dicoccoides | reverse complement strand
CGCCCACTCCTCTCCTCTCCTCCTCCTTCCGACGAGCGAGGGCCTCCTTCGGCCCCTGCAGCAGCCGGCGAGCGCGGCCCCGACGTGCCCACCCCGCCTGCCCCTGCCGTCCTCCGCCACCGGCCCCTGCTCTCCTTCGACCGCGGCGAGCAAGGACCCGGACGAGCTCGGACCCCGACCCTGACCCCTTCGCCGACCCCGACCCCTCTGGCGACCAGGTACCTCTCCTCCTTCCTCCTTCCTCCCTCTCTCTACCATTCCCCATTCCCTCCCTCCCTCCCATCGACCGTGGCAGTGTAGGTAATCTGATTGTTGCTCCAATGCATACATCCTTGGCAGTACCAGAAGAAGAATGCTCTGTTTGTCTGAACTCTGAAGTATGTCCATGGACATCCATGACAGAAACAGCATTGAATCTGAACGATGCGAGGAGCTCTTGCTTTGTTCCTTCTGGCCTCCTGCCTTGCCTTTTTTTCTTCCTTATAGATTTACTGCATACAGTTCCAAATACTAGCACATTCCCAATCTCTCTTCAGTAAATACAAGGATTCAGTTAACTATCATTGTTCCCTTAGCTATTACTGTTCTTACTCAAAAATGCAACCAAGTATAACCATTGATTATGCCTTTGAGGCCGTTAGTTAACCTCTCACCTATGTTCATGCAGGGATATTATTCTTGGAAAAGCCACTATTGTTGACGGAATAGAAAGATAAGCAGGTACCTATCTTCAGTCCAATCTAACAGGGTAGTCCATGGATTCAAACTAGCTAAAGGAGATTCAAACTGCCGAACCTTTATGTTAACAACTCAACACAAACCAATCCCTGAAAGCAAAAACTCAACACAAACCAAGTGCATTATTTTTGTGACTGTTTTCATGTTTGCAGAACCAATATTTTTGTGCCAACAATCAGTTTACTCCCTCATGCCAACAACCACTCATTTTTCAGTTAACTCCTTACAGTTCAGATCATATTTTGATTGTCAACAATAGTGGACTTTTAAGGCTTTTTAGAGGCAATACTAGTGGATATTAGGCCTTTTTACAGGCAATAATAGTGGAATTTTAGGCTTTTTTTGGAGGAGTGTGTTTCATGCTGGCCTACAGTGATGAATTAGTCAGAATTGTGTATTATTGTGCCTAAAGTAGATAATCTAAAGATACAGACAAAATAATTAGGGGAGCATGTGTGAATCTAAAGTATATTGTCAACTTCCAACATTTGCTTTGTTGTCCATGTGGTTGAAGCAATGAAGTTGAGTGTGTCATTCTTGCTATGGTCATGTAATAGAAATGCTCTGCCTTGCTAATTTTACCATGAGATTTGGGGTAATCAGCTAGTTCTGGTCAAAGAAAGTGGTTTTCCTGAGCTATGCCTTGGTTAGAAAATGATGCATGATGGTTTGTTCAGAAGGGGAATAATCCCAGGATAGCACGTATCATGGGGTCAAACCTGGGACCCCTATTCTAATTTGATTTTGATTATTAATTTTTATGTGAGCAGATGAATTACAGTGTTTCTGTTGTAATGAAACTTGAGCTGAAATAGAACTTGGCAGCCTGTACAGTGAATATATGCATTGAACAGAAATTGACAGGTTTTCTTGACTGAATTCAGTCCTGTACAGTGAATATATGCAGTCAATATACAATCATTGTAATTTTTGGTAGTAATTTTTGGTGTCAAATCACTCAAGCAGTAACTGAATTTTCAAACTGAACTTGACACAATACTATTCAGTTAATTTGCTTGGATAGTAGTATGTATGCTCATCACTTTATGTATGGTGTTACGACATAAATTGTGTCCAGTAGGCTTTGAAGCACCGGTTTTTCCTACTTCTAACTCTGAATCTGATATAAACCATACTGTTGGCATAAGTGGTCTTTTGTATATGTGCTGATACTTTGTTAATATAAAGCTATAGATGATGTTGTACTTGTGATGATGCTACTTGTGATCTTCTGAAATGACCCATTGGCGACTTCATTACGCGGGGATAATGATATTGCAGGTACCCCGAGTGGCCCTTGAGTTTGCCGGAACGTCGAATAACTTCCGTTCCGGCAAATTCGGGTACTCCATATGTCCTATTTTCAGCAAAGGTCATGCTGAAATTTTTCGTGAATTTTAGCATGACTTTGCTAAAAATAGGACATATGGGGTACTTGCGACTAATGCATGGGCCGGGGTATCTTAGTACTTAGTTAAGTAGGATCAACTGCCCCGCCATTCTTGCTGCATAGGTGGCAATAGAGCCAAGTGATTAGGCCCAACCTAGGGTGCCTCGGCATCGATAAACCCTAAATGATGAAAACTTAATGTAATGCCCCGGATACAACTTTCCATATTCGTAACTCCGACCCTTGCCTTTTCCGAAGATGCTATATGATATTTCTTTTGTGGTTGGGTTTTTGTCTGTTGTTTTGCATTTTGTTCTTGTTATGCATCTCATCTCATAGCATCATGCGCATTGCATGGGCATCGTTTTCATAAAACTTGCATCCGTTCGTGTTCCGCCAGTTCTCTCCGTTGTCCGTTCTGAGCCCGACCACACTCGCACGCACCCGCGGCACCTCCGAAATATTATTTTATAAGTGGCATAAAAATGTTCTCGGAATGGGTTGCAACTTGTCATGCGGTCTTATTATAGTGTAGACAGGCCGCCTGCCAAGTTTCGTCGCATTCGGAGTTAGTTTGACTGCCCAACCGTTAAACATAGCGGCACCATAGCCGGTCTAGCGTCGGACGTTTCGTTCTCCGGAAACTGCCACCGGGTCGCTCTGTTTCTCTCTCTTCTCAAGTCGAGGCATTCTACACAGCCCACCTGCAGCCACCTAGTCCCCCCCTCTGTCCGGAGCGCACGATCGCGATCCGAGGGTCAGGAACCCCCCCTAAACCCCCTAGAGACTAAACCCTAGCCCCCCTTTCCTATTTAAACCCCCCGCCTTC
>NC_041381.1:579840991-579869820 GCF_002162155.2 Triticum dicoccoides | reverse complement strand
CCCCCAGCCGCAGTCAATCCCCCTCCTCCTCGGGATCTCCGCCGCCTCCTCCTCAAATTCCGCCGCCGGCCACCTCACCCGCGCCACTTGGCAGCGTCCCAGTGGCTGCGCCGCCACCCAGCCGCCGGATCGGCCTACCGCAGGCCGCCACCTGTCCTCCCCGCGTCTCCACTGCGCTAGGCCCGCCCGAAGCCCAGCGGAGGCCCGCCCCGGACCGATCTGGGCCCGAGCGCCCGCGCCGCGCCGCCGCGCGCCCTAGCGCTCGCCTCCTCCCCGTCGCCCGCGCTCAGCGCCTCCTGGCCGGTTGCCGGATCCCTCGCCCCCCCGGGTACATAACATTTAATATTGTTGGGTACATAACCGAGAGCGAACTAAATAATTGATGTGGTGTTTTGTCAATATGCAACTCGTTGCATATTAAGCTCCACTTAATTTGTAGTATTGTTTGTGCACTTTGCCATGCCATGCCTCATTAAACCGGACATGCATTATACTTGTTTGTGCATCATGCCATGTTTATGCTTGTGCATTTACCATGTTGTTTGTTTCTTTCCGGTGTTGCTTCTTAGTTCCGGTAATGTTGCGATTGTGAGGATTCGTTCGACTACGTCCGTTCGTCTACTTCATGGACTCGTTCTTCTTCCTAGCAGGATTTCAGGCAAGATGACCGCTACCCTGGATCTCACTACTATCATTGCTATGCTAGTTGCTTCGTTCTATCGCTATGCGGCGTTACCTATCTGTTGCTCTTCAAGCCATCCCAAATTTCCATGAACCTCTAACCTTTGACACCTTTCCTATGCAAACCGTTGTTTGGCTATGTTACCGCTTTGCTCCGCCCCTCTTATAGCGTTGCTAGTTGCAGGTGAAGTTGAAGATTTCTCCATGGTGGACAGTATTTTGGTTGGGATATCACAATATCTCTTATATTATTAATGCATCTATATATTTGGTAAAGGGTGGAAGGCTCGGCCTTATGCCTCGTGTTTTGTTCCACTCTTGCCGCCCTAGTTTCCGTCATACCGGTGTTATGTTCCCGAATTTTGCGTTCCTTATGCAGTCGGGTGATTTATGGGACCCCCTTGACAGTTCGCTTTGAATAAAACTCCTCCAGCAAGGCCCAACCTTGGTTTTACCATTTGCCTCACCACCACCTACCCTTTCCCTTGGGTCGGCCAACCCAAGGGTCATCTTTATTTTAGCCCCCCCCCCTGGCCAGTGCTTGTCTAAGTGTTGGTCCGAACCGAGCCGCCTGCGGGGCCCCCTCGGGGCAACTCGAGGTCTGGTTTTACTCGTAGCCTGTCTCATCCGGTGTTGCCCTGAGAACGAGATATGTGCAGCTCCTATCGGGATTGTCGGCGCATCGGGCGGTCTTGCTGGTCTTGTTTTACCATTGTCGAAATGTCTTGTAAACTGGGATTCCGAGTCTGATCGGGTCTTCCTGGGAGAAGGTCTATTCCTTCGTTGATCGTGAGAGCTTGTCATGGGCTAAGTTGGGACACCCCTGCAGGGTATAATCTTTCGAAAGCCGTGCCTGCGGTTATGGGCAGATGGGAATTTGTTAATGTCTGGTTGTAGATAACTTGACACCAGATCCGAATTAAAACGCATCAACCGCATGTGTAGCCGTGATGGTCTCTTTTCGGCGGAGTCCGGAAAGTGAACACGGTTTCTGGGTTATGTTTGACGTAAGTAGGAGTTCAGGATCGCTTCTTGATCATTGCTAGCTTCACGACCGTTCCGCTTGCTCTCTTCTCGCTCTTATTTGCGTATGTTAGCCACCATATATGCTTAGTCGCTGCTGCATCCTCACCACTTTACCCCTTCCATTCCCTTTTAGCTTTGCTAGTCTTGATACCCATGGTAATGGGATTGCTGAGTCCTCGTGGCTCACAGATTACTACAACAACAGTTGCAGGTACAGGTTTTGCGATGATCATGACGTGAGAGCGATGCTTGCTTGCGTTGAGTTCTTCTTCCGCGTCTTCGATCAGGGGATAGGTTCCAGGTCGGCAGCCTGGGCTAGCCGAGGTGGATGTCGTTTGAGTTTCTGTTTGTGATTCATCCGTAGACGGATGATGCTCTCATATTTTGTAATGTTGTATTCGTGTGGCATTGTGTGCCTTATGTATGTATCCCCATCTATTATGTAATGTTGATGTAATGATATCCACCTTGCAAAAGCGTTTCAATATGCGGGTCTATCCTTGGTGGGACCTTCGAGTTCCTTTTGGATAGGGTCGCATATTGGGTGTGACACTTAACTTAGCATTTATGGTGCCTCGGCATCGACAAACCCTAAATGATGAAACCTTGGCTTCTATAGGGTGCCTCGGTGTCGATGGGAACCTAAATGATGTACGCTTAGGCTTTTAGGATGCCTCGGTGTCGACAAACCCTAAATGATGAGACCATGATCTTGTTCCTTGACAATAACCAACTTTTTGACCAAATTTTTTTCCTATTTAGAGCGAAACATGGCCAACAATGATGAGGCCGGCGGTTCGGGCGGCAAGCAATTCTGGGAGCTGTCTCAGGAGTTGGAGGAAGAACCTCACCGCTATGAGGACGCCGCGGAAGACTCTGATCCTGACTACACAACCCCTAGCGGCGTCGGGGATGACACCACTGATGGTGCCGCCGAGGATGCCACCACTGATGGTGCCGCCGAGGATGCCACCACTGATGATGGCGGCGCATGCACAGATGGCAGCCAACCGAAGAGGCAATGGAAGGACCGGCGCCCGAACGCGCTCCGCACCGTCAAGGAGGAATTTACTCAAGTGGATTCCGATGGGAATCCAACGGAGCCCAAACATATAGTCAAGGGGTACTCGGTTCAGCTCAGGTGCATTCTCCGGAGCACCATCTCGATCAACACCGAGAACCTTAGGCATAAGGACCGAGGGAATTTGCGCAACCTCCTCTTCACGAAGCTGCATGAAGGATACAAGTTCCCCGCTGAATTTGAAAACACACGCCTCTCAGGGAATAAAGTGAACATTGCCGCCCTCACGAGGATGAGCACGGCCCTGTCTATTTGGAGAAGCGCGGTGAAGAGAATGATTGAGAAAGGTGATAGTTATGAGAAGATCAAGGCGAAAAATCCTTTGATCAGCGAAGATGACTACAAGGAGTTCAAGATCAAGTGCGAGAGCACTGCAACCACCGAATCAAGTCAGTGGGGGAAAGAAATGCGGGAGTTGAACTTAGGGGAACACAAACTCGGTCCCGATGGTTACAGAGTGGCGGAGCCTATATGGGACAAGGAGGACACGGAGCCTGCCGAGCAAGGCCTACCGCCCCGCTTCGAGAAATACAACAGTGACAAGCAGACCAGGAACTGTTGGGGAACGTAGTAATTTCAAAAAATTTCCTACGCACACGCAAGATCATGGTGATGACATAGCAACGAGAGGGGAGAGTGTTGTCCACGTACCCTCGTAGACCGTAAGCGGAACCGTTAGCACAACACGGTTGATGTAGTCGTACGTCTTCACGATCCAACCGATCCAAGCACCGAACGTACGGCACCTCCGAGTTCAGCACACATTGAGCTCGATGAAGATCCCCGGGCTCCGATCCAGCAAAGCTTCAGGGATGAGTTTCGTCAGCACGACGGCATGCTGATGATGATGATGTTCTACCGGCGCAGGGCTTCGCCTAAACTCCGCGACGATATGACCGAGGTGGAATATGGTGGAGGGGGGCACCGCACACGGCTAAGGAACGATCCGTAGATCAACTTGTGTGTCCATGGGGTGCCCCCCGCCCCCGTATATAAAGGAGCCAGGGGGGAGGAGGCGGCCGGCCAAGGAGGGCGCGCCAAGGGGGGAGTCCTACTCCCACCGGGAGTAGGACTCCCTTCTTTCCTAGTTGGAATAGGAGAAGGAGGGAAAGAGGAGGAAGAGGGGAAGAAAAGGGGGGGGGGCGCCGCCCCCCTTCCCTTGACCTATTCGGACTAGGAAGGGGAGGGGCGCGCGGGCCCCTCCTGCCTCCTTCCCTCTTCTCCCTCGAGGCCCATGTAGGCCCAATAACCCCCCGGGGGGTTCCGGTAACCTCCCGGTGCTCCGGTAAAATGCCGATTTCACTCGGAACGATTCCGATGTCCAAATATTGGCTTCCAATATATCGATCTTTATGTCTCGACCATTTCGAGACTCCTCGTTATGTCCGTGATCACATCCGGGACTCCGAACAAACTTCGGTACATCAAAACTTATAAACTCATAATAAAACTGTCATCGTAACGTTAAGCGTGCGGACCCTACGGGTTCGAGAACTATGTAGACATGACCTAGAACTATTCTCAGTCAATAACCAATAGCGGAACCTGGATGCCCATATTGGTTCCTACATATTCTACGAAGATCTTTATCGGTCAAACCGCATAACAACATACGTTGTTCCCTTTGTCATCTGTATGTTACTTGCCCGAGATTTGATCGTCGGTATCCAATACCTAGTTCAATCTCGTTACCGGCAAGTCTCTTTACTCGTTCCGTAATGCATCATTCCCTAACCAACTCATTTGGTCACATTGCTTGCAAGGCTTATAAAGATGTGCATTACCGAGAGGGCCCAGAGATACCTCTCCGACAATCGGAGTGACAAAACCTAATCTCGAAATATGCCAACTCAACATGTAACTTCGGAGACACCTATAGTACTCCTTTATAATCACCCAGTTACGTTGTGACGTTTGGTAGTACCCAAAGTGTTCCTCCGGTAAACGGGAGTTGCATATTTCTCATAGTTACAGGAACATGTATAAGTCATGAAGAAAGCAATAGCAATATACTAAATGATCAAGTGCTAGGCTAACGAAATGGGTCATGTCAATCACATCATTCTTCTAATGATGTGATCCCATTAATCAAATGACAACACATGTCTATGGTTAGGAAACATAACCATCTTTGATTAATGAGCTAGTCAAGTAGAGGCATACTAGTGACTATATGTTTGTCTATGTATTCACACATGTATCACGTTTCCGGTTAATACAATTCTAGCATGAATAATAAACATTTATCATGATATGAGCAAATAAATAATAACTTTATTATTGCCTCTAGGGCATATTTCCTTCAGTCTCCCACTTGCACTAGAGTCTATAATCTAGATTACATAGTAATGATTCTAACACCCATGGAGTCTTGGTGCTGATCATGTTTTGCTCGTGAGAGTGGCTTAGTCAACGGGTCTGCAACATTCAGATCCGTATGTATCTTGCAAATCTCTATGTCTCCCACTTGGACTTGGTCCCGAATGGAATTGAAGCTTCTCCTGATGTGCTTGGTCCTCTTGTGAAATCTGGATTCCTTTGCCAAGGCAATTGCACCAGTATTGTCACAGAAGATTTTCATTGCTCCCGATGCACTAGGTATGACACCTAGATCGGAAATGAACTCCTTCATCCAGACTCCTTCATTTGCTGGTTCTGAAGCAGCTACGTACTCCGCTTCACATGTAGATCCCGCCACGACGCTTTGTTTAGAACTGCACCAACTTACAGCTCCACCGTTTAATAAAAACACGTATTCGGTTTGCGATTTAGAATCGTCTAGATCAGTGTCAAAGCTTGCATCGATGTAACCATTTATGACTAGCTCTTTGTCACCTCCATATACGAGAAACATATCCTTAGTCCTTTTCAGGTATTTTAGGATGTTCTTGACCGCTGTCCAGTGATACATTCCTTGATTACTTTGGTACCTTCCTGCCAAGCTTATTGCTAAGCATACGTCAGGTCTGGTACATAGCATTGCATACATGATAGAGCCTATGGCTGAAGCATAGGGAACATCTTTCATTTTCTCTCTATCTTTTGCTGTGGTCGGGCATTGAGTTTGACTCAACTTCACACCTTGTAGTACGAGCAAGAACCCTTTCTTTGCCTGATCCATTTTGAACTTTTTCAAAATTTTATCAAGGTATGTGCTTTGTGGAAGTCCTATTAAGCGTCTTGATCTATCTCTATAGATCTTGATACCCAATATGTAAGCAGCTTCACTGAGGTCTTTCATTGAAAAACTTTTATTCAAGTATCCCTTTATGCTATCCAGAAATTCTATATCATTTCCAATTAATAATATGTCATCTACATATAATATCAGAAATGCTACAGAGCTCCCACTCAATTTCTTGTAAATACAGGCTTCTCCAAAAGTCTGTATAAAACCATATGCTTTGATCACACTATCAAAGCATTTATTCCAACTCCGAGATGCTTGCACTAGTCCATAAATGGAACGCTGGAGCTTGCACACTTTGTTAGCACCTTTTGGATCTACAAAACCTTCTGGCTGCATCATATACAACTCTTCTTCCAGAAATCCATTCAAGAATGCAGTTTTGACATCCATTTGCCAAATTTCATAATTATGAAATGGAGCAATAGCTAACATGATTCGGACAGATCTAAGCATCGCTACGGGTGAGAAAGTCTCATCGTAGTCAACTCCTTGAACTTGTCGAAAACCTTTCACAGCAAGTCGATCTTTATAGACAGTTACATTACCATCAGCGTCAGTCTTCTTCTTAAAAATCCATTTATTCTCAATTTCTTGCCGATCATCGGGCAAGTCAACCAAAGTCCATACTTTGTTTTCATACAAGGATCCCATCTCAGATTTCATGGCCTCTAGCCATTTTGCGGAATCTGGGCTCATCATCGCTTCCTCATAGTTCGTAGGTTCATCATGGTCAAGCAACATGACTTCCAGAATTGGATTACTGTACCACTCTGGTGCGGATCTTACTCTGGTAGACCTACGAGGTTCAGTAGAAACTTGATCTGAAGATTCATGATCAATATCGTTAGCTTCCTCACTAATTGGTCTAGTTGTCACAGGAACCGGTTCTTGTGATGAACTACTTTCCAATAAGGGAGTAGATACAGTTATTTCATCAAGTTCTACTTTCCTCCCACTCACTTCTTTCGAGAGAAACTCCTTCTCTAGAAAGGATCTGATTTTAGCAACGAAAATCTTGCCCCCAGATCTGTGATAGAAGGTGTACCCAATAGTCTCTTTTGGGTATCCTATGAAGACACATTTCTCCGATTTGGGTTCGAGCTTATCTGGTTGAAGTTTCTTCACATAAGCATCGCAGCCCCAAACTTTAAGAAGCGACAACTTTGGGCCAAACCACAGTTCATAAGGCGTCGTCTCAACGGATTTTGATGGTGCCCTATTTAACGTGAATGCGGCCGTCTCTAAAGCATAACCCCAAAACGATAGCGGTAAATCAGTAAGAGACATCATAGATCGCACCATATCTAGTAAAGTACGATTACGACGTTCGGACACACCATTTCGTTGTGGTGTTCCGGGTGGCGTGAGTTGCGAAACTATTCCGCATTGTTTCAAGTGTAGACCAAACTCGTAACTCAAATATTCTCCTCCACGATCAGATCGTAGAAATTTTATTTTCTTGTTACGATGATTTTCCACTTCACTCTGAAATTCTTTGAACTTTTCAAATGTTTCAGACTTGTGTTTCATCAAGTAGATATACCCATATCTGCTCAAGTCATCTGTGAAGGTGAGAAAATAACGATACCCGCCGCGAGCCTCAACATTCATTGGACCACAAACATCAGTATGTATGATTTCCAACAAATCAGTTGCTCGCTCCATAGTTCCGGAGAACGGCGTTTTAGTCATCTTGCCCATGAGGCACGATTCGCAAGTACCAAGTGATTCATAATCAAGTGATTCCAAAAGCCCATCAGTATGGAGTTTCTTCATGCGCTTTACACCGATATGACCTAAACGGCAGTGCCACAAATAAGTTGCACTATCGTTATCAACTCTGCATCTTTTGGTTTCAACACTATGAATATGTGTATCACTACTATCGCGATTCAATAAAAATAGACCACTTTTCAAGGGTGCATGACCATAAAAGATATTACTCATATAAATAGAACAACCATTATTCTCTGATTTAAATGAATAACCGTCTCGCATGAAACAAGATCCAGATATAATGTTCATGCTCAACGCTGGCACCAAATAACAATTATTTAGGTCTAAAACTAATCCCGATGGTAGATTTAGAGGTAGCGTGCTGACCGCGATCACATCGACTTTGGAACCATTTCCCACGCGCATCGTCACCTCGTCCTTAGCCAATCTTCGCTTAATTCATAGTCCCTATTTCGAGTTGCAAATATTAGCAACAGAACCAGTATCAAATACCCAGGTGCTACTGCAAGCATTAGTAAGGTACACATCAATAACAAGTATATCACATATACCTTTGTTCACTTTGCCATCCTTCTTATCCGCCAAATACTTGGGGCAGTTCCGCTTCCAGGGTCCAGTCTGCTTGTAGTAGAAGCACTCAGTTTCAGGCTTAGGTCTAGACTTGGGTTTCTTCTCTTGAGCAGCAACTTGCTTGATGTTCTTTTTGAAGTTCCCCTTCTTCTTCACTTTGCCCTTTTTCTTGAAACTGGTGGTCTTGTTAACCATCAACACTTGATGCTCCTTCTTGATTTCTACCTCCGCGGCTTTTAGCATCGCGAAGAGCTCGGGAATAGTCTTGTTCATCCCTTGCATATTATATTTCATCATGAAGCTCTTGTAGCTTGGTGGCAGTGATTGAAGAATTCTGTCAATGACACTATCATCAGGAAGATTAACTCCCGGTTGAATCAAGTGATTATTATACCCAGACATTTTGAGTATGTGTTCACTGACAGAACTATTCTCCTCCATCTTGCAGCTATAGAACTTATTGGAGACTTCATATCTCTCAATCCGGGCATTTGCTTGAAATATGAACTTCAACTCCTAGAACATCTCATATGCTCCATGACGTTCAAAACATCGTTGAAGACCCGGTTCTAAGCCGTAAAGCATGGCACACTGAACTATCGAGTAGTCATCAGCTTTGCTCTGCCAGACGTTCTTAACATCGTCAGTTGCATCAGCAGCAGGCCTGGCACCCAGCGGTGCTTCCAGGATGTAAGTTTTCTGTGCAGCAATGAGGATAATCCTCAGGTTACGGACCCAATCCTTGTAATTGCTACCATCCTCTTTCAACTTTGCTTTCTCAAGGAACACATTGAAATTCAACGGAACAACAGCGCGAGCCATCTATCTACAAACAAACATAGACAAGCAAAATACTATCAGGTACTAAGTTCATGATAAATTTAAGTTCAATTAATCATATTACTTAAGAACTCCCACTTAGACAGACATATCTCTAGTCATCTAAGTGATCACGTGATCCAAATCAACTAAACCATGTCCGATCATCACGTGAGATGGAGTAGTTTCAATGGTGAACATCACTATGTTGATCATATCTACTATATGATTCACGTTCGACCTTTCGGTCTCCGTGTTCCGAGGCCATATCTGTATATGCTAGGCTCGTCAAGTATGACCTGAGTATTTCGCGTGTGCAACTGTTTTGTACCCGTTGTATTTGAACGTAGAGCCTATCACACCCGATCATCACGTGGTGTCTCAACACGAAGAACTTTCGCAACGGTGCATACTCAGGGAGAACACTTCTTGATTATTAGTGAGAGATCATCTTAAAATGCTACCGTCAATCAAATCAAGATAAGATGCATAAAGGATAAACATCACATGCAATCAATATAAGTGATATGATATGGCCATCATCATCTTGTGCTTGTGATCTCCATCTTCGAAGCACCGTCGTGATCACCATCGTCACCGGCGCGACACCTTGATCTCCATCGTAGCATCGTTGTCGTTATGCCATCTATTGCTTCTACGACTATCGCTACCGCTTAGAAATAAAGTAAAGCGATTACAGGGCGTTTGCATTTCATACAATAAAGCGACAACCATATGGCTCCTGCCAGTTGCCGATAACTTCGGTTACAAAACATGATCATCTCATACAATAAAATATAGCATCACGTCTTGAACATATCACATCACAACATGCCCTGCAAAAACAAGTTAGACATCCTCTACTTTGTTGTTGCAAATTTTATGTGGCTGCTACGGGCTTTAGCAAGAACCGTTCTTACCTACGCATAAAAACCACAACGATAGTTTGTCAAGTTGGTGCTGTTTTAACCTTCGCAAGGACCAGGCGTAGCCACACTCGATTCAGCTAAAGTGAGAGAGACAAACACCCGCCAGCCACCTTTAAGCACGAGTGCTCGCAACGGTGAAACCAGTCTCGCGTAAGCGTACGCGTAATGTCAGTCCGGGCCGCTTCATCTCACAATACTGCCGAACCAAAGTATGACATGCTGGTAAGCAGTATGACTTGTATCGCCCACAACTCATTTGTGTTCTACTCGTTCATATAACATCAACGCATAAAACCTAGGCTCGGATGCCACTGTTGGGGAACGTAGTAATTTCAAAAAAATTCCTACGCACACGCAAGATCATGGTGATGACATAGCAACGAGAGGGGAGAGTGATGTCCACATACCCTCGTAGACCATAAGCGGAAGCGTTAGCACAACGCGGTTGATGTAGTCGTACGTCTTCACGATCCGACCGATCCAAGCACCGAACGTACGGCACCTCCGAGTTCAGCACACGTTCAACTCGATGACGATCCCCGGGCTCCGATCCAGCAAAGCTTCGGGGATGAGTTCCGTCAGCACGACGGCGTGGTGATGATGATGATGTTCTACCGGCGCAGGGCTTCGCCTAAACTCCGCGAAGATATGACCGAGGTGGAATATGGTGGAGGGGGGCACCGCACACGGCTAAGGAACGATCCGTAGATCAACTTGTGTGTCCATGGGGTGCCCCCCCCCCCGCCCCCGTATATAAAGGAGCCAGGGGGGAGGAGGAGGCCGGCCAAGGAGGGTGCGCCAAGGGGGGAGTCCTACTCCCACCGGGAGTAGGACTCCCTTCTTTCCTAGTTGGAATAGGAGAAGGGGGGAAAGAGGAGGAAGAGGGGAAGGAAAGGGGGGGCGTCGCCCCCCTTCCCTTGTCCTATTTGGACTAGGAAGGGGAGGGGCGCGCGGCCCCCTCCTGCCTCCTTCCCTCTTCTCCCTCGAGGCCCATGTAGGCCCAATAACCCCCCGGGGGGGTTCCGGTAACCTCCCGGTGCTCCGGTAAAATGCCGATTTCACCCGGAACGATTCCGATGTCCAAATATAAGCTTCCAATATATCGATCTTTATGTCTCGACCATTTCGAGACTCCTCGTTATGTCCGTGATCACATCCGGGACTCCGAACAAACTTCGGTACATCAAAACTTATAAACTCATAATAAAACTGTCATCGTAACGTTAAGCGTGCGGACTCTACGGGTTCGAGAACGATGTAGACATGACCTAGAACTATTCTCGGTCAATAACCAATAGCGGAAACTAGATACCCATATTGGTTCCTACATATTCTACGAAGATCTTTATCGGTCAAACCGCATAACAACATACGTTGTTCCCTTTGTCATCGGTATGTTACTTGCCCGAGATTTGATCGTCGGTATCCAATACCTAGTTCAATCTCGTTACCGGCAAGTCTCTTTACTCGTTCCGTAATGCATCATTCCGTAACCAACTCATTTGGTCACATTGCTTGCAAGGCTTATAAACATGTGCATTACCGAGAGGGCCCAAAGATACCTCTCCGACAATCGGAGTGACAAAACCTAATCTCGAAATACGCCAACTCAACATGTACCTTCGGAGACACTTGTAGTACTCCTTTATAATCACCCAGTTACGTTGTGACGTTTGGTAGTACCCAAAGTGTTCCTCCGGTAAACGGGAGTTGCATATTTCTCATAGTTACAGGAACATGTATAAGTCATGAAGAAAGCAATAGCAATATACTAAACGATCAAGTGCTAGGCTAACGGAATGGGTCATGTCAATCACATAATTCTTCTAATGATGTGATCCCATTAATCAAATGACAACACATGTCTATGGTTAGGAAACATAACCATCTTTGATTAATGAGCTAGTCAAGTAGAGGCATACTAGTGACTATATGTTTGTCTATGTATTCACACATGTATCATGTTTCCGGTTAATACAATTCTAGCATGAATAATAAACATTTATCATGCTATGAGGAAATAAATAATAACTTTATTATTGCCTCTAGGGCATATTTCCTTCAGGAACTATGTCAGGGCCCGGTACAAGGAGGACCCTCTAACAAAGAAGCTTACCACGGATCCGAAGACCGGGGCGCTTGAGCTTGTTCTGGCGAAGGAGACTGAAAGCAGTAGTGCGGGGTCGTCTCAGAGCACCCATGCTTGGGACAACACTCTAAATAGGGCGTTGAACGTAATGAAAAACAAGGATAAGCTCAGTAAGCCGTCGTCAGCTGGTCGTGTGGCCCGCAAAGGCTCGTCCACAAAATGGTCATCATACTATACCGCTGGTGGGCGAAAGGAGAAAAAGACCATCTCGGAAAGCCAGTCGCGCGAGGTTCAAGAACTCAAGGCACAAGTGGCACGGATTCCGGAGATTATCCAAGAGCAAGTGCAACAACAACTGGGATCGACGCTCACCGGCATTATGCCTACCTTGATTCATGGGCTGACGACGTGGATTGCGGGTGGCCAACAGGGGCCGCCCCCGATTCCCAGCTTCACAACGCGCAGGCGGCGCCATTGGTATCTCCGGCGGCGGCGGTATTGGTGTCTCCGATGCCGGCACGGCCGGCATTGGAGCCTAATGCACCCGGGTGTACGCCGGCCGGCACCTCGGCAGCAAGCGGCCCCTCCGTCAGTTGCACGGCCGCCGTTGGCGGTGCCTCGACATTAGCCGAGCTCGACGCCATCATCACGGTAACTAATTAAGCCTCTCGGCCGAGGACTTCATCTCCTTTTGCCTTTGACTGGGCATCCCTTACGCCCTACATGTTTTCGCAGGGCACCACCGACGTTCCATGCACTCTCCTGCACTTCGTGAATGACAAGTTGGTCGATGTCGCCAAGGGAAAAATTGTTCAACCGGGCAACTCCGTGTTCCACGGTAAACCGATGCCACCCACCATGTATAGGGTTCAACTGGTTCGGGTGCTGCCAGGCTGTGACGAGTTGTTACCTCTGATTCGACCTGCCGGGGCCGACGAAGATGATCTGATGACCCTCAGCGCCTGCATAAGCTGGCCCCTTCTTTGGCCGAAGAGCTAGATTCGTTTGGGGGCGGGGGACACCACCCCGAAGACAACACCGCCAGTCGTGCCAGCGCCAAGCCATGGCAAGACCGCCACAACGCTATCGGACATGCCAGACATCCCTATGGCACAAGATCCGAACATGCATATGGCATAGGATCTGAACGACGACGACAACGACGACGGCCGTACATTTAGCAACGTCGATAAGTACTTTGCCGAACATGGGTACGATGATGAATTCTGTGGGCCTCTTTCTCAAGAACCCAACCCAACAAAAGACGACCGCGGTCTAGCTGGTAAGGCGGAGAAACCCAATTGCAACATGCGTCGTCTGGCGTTCAATTCTCAGGAGACGCCTCCAGCTGCCGACTTCACCGAGCCTCAGATAGCCGAGGAGCCAAATATTATCAGCCCCAACACACTCAAGAAGGCGGTCTGTGAGCAGAACTCGGTCCCATTACAGCAGAAGAAGAAGGAACGGAAAGAAAGAGTAACAAGGGTGCGAGCCAGCCGACACCGAGTACGATCCGTGCTCAGGACGGGCCACCTTCACCTAAGGATATCTCGAGGAGGGTGCATGTGGCGGGTAGGGCAATGCTACCGACAAATATGCTCTATGCTGCAACCGGTGCTATGCAGAGTCTGCATGACAGTGTTCTTTCTTTGGAGAAGCGGCGTCTCAGAGAGAATGATGTGGCATACCCGGTTTTCATGGCCAAGGTGCCAGAGGGCAAGGGCTTTGTGGATGGCCCCATCGGGGGTATTGATCGTCCTGCGGTTTGATGACATCTTTGCTATGTTTAACCTTCATCCGCTGCACTACACCTTCGTTCGGTTGTTTTCGCTGAGTATGGATATGCGGATCATTAGAGACAAGACCCCGTACATCGTGATAGTTGACCCCTTCTACATGCGTGCCAAGAACTTGTGCAGCGCTGGGGACCGGCATGTCGCGAGTTCTTACCTCGAAGGCGTCATTCTGGCAAACCCAGATATGGATAACTTCCTCGTGCCTTACTTTCCCGAGTAAGTCATCCCCTAACCGCCCCATAACATATGATTTCTTAGATTTCGATTGTTCTTTTTTTTCTAACATTCCGTGTTTTGTGCAGTGACACACATTGCACACTCATCCTCTTAAGCCCAAAATATTCCATGGCCACATATTTCGACCCGGACCGTGACTCCAAGATAGACTACACAAATATCAAGAAAGTTCTTGATGATGTTCTCCCCGGCTACGCTAAATCTTGAGGCACCTTCGCAAAGCCAGGTCGTAGGCGGTACGGCGCGCATGTGTTTGCCCACAATACAAAGTTCCCCTGTGTCAAGCAGCCGCCCGGAGGTCAGAAGGATGCCTACTACGCCCTCCATCACATGCGGGCGATCGTACGGGACCATCATGACCTTCTCCTACCAGATAATCTCAAAGATTGGGCCGCGAGCTTGTCGGCAATCCAAGACGCGGACATCAGACAAGAATTCTTTCGCAGCCAGTCGGAGTTTGCGGAAATTATCCATCAAGATGTCCTTCGTACCTCAGGGCAGTTCTACCTCAGATATCAACTGTCCAACCGTGAGATAGACACAACGCTACAAATGCAGGCTGACAACGCCCGCGATTTCATGACCATCACGACAGACGGTAGCTTCATCCATGCTCCGGTCTGCCATGAGTCGAGTCGAAAGTAGTGATGCTATCTGTAGTTCTGAAACATTGATTGGCTCATGTTGTAATTAATCTTTAATGAACTTGTATGTCTCTTTGGTTTGGACAGTCGTTCAACTTAGATGTAATCGATGCTATTTATTAGTAGGACCATGAATCGTGATATTAATGTCTTACTTTTCTCTTCCGATCCTTTTGTTGCATACTTATATATTGCTTATGTATTGTCTGTTGTTTGGCTTGTGCATAGAGATGCCGTCGTATGTCATGTACAAGGGTAAGGTTCCCGGAGTCTACGACGACTGGAAGGAGTGTCGGAGATAGGTTCACCGTTTCAGCGGTAACAGTTACAAAGGGTACACCACTAGGGCGGAGGCGGAATCTAGATACGCCCGCTATCTAGCGGGAGAGAGGAGGGAGTGTTGGAGGAACCGGATGAAGACCAGTTTCATCACGATGATGCTCATCGTGATGACCGCAGCTCTCTTCTATGTGATGGTAGTTTAGATGATCGATATCGACTTGTAATGTGAAGACAAACTTGCTACTCGCGGTCTCGAGACTTGTAATTTTCTATCTTTGTTCGGTCTTTTGAATTCGGAGATTAATATGATGATTTGTATTTGGAGACTAATCTTCTATTGTATTCGATGAATCTGCTGTTGCTGTGTGGTTTGTCTAAATTCTATCCAGTAATATATTTTGAAACCTGTGAAAATATCAGAAAAGAAAATAAATCCCTAATATTCATACTAGTGGCGCACCACACAAGACACTAATGGCGCACTGAGATAATCATGTTGGGTAACGTAGCAGAAATTCAAAATTTTCCTACGTGTCACCAAGATCTATCTATGGAGAAACCAGCAACGAGGGGAAGGAGAGTGCATCTACATACCCTTGTAGATCACTAAGCGGAAGCGTTCAAGAGAACGGGGTTGAAGGAGTCGTACTCGTCGTGATCCAAATCACCGGAGATCCTAGTGCAGAACGGACGGCACCTCCGCGTTCAACACATGTACAGCCCGGTGACGTCTCCCATGCCTTGATCCAGCAAGGAGAGAGGGAGAGGTTGAGGAAGACTCCATCAAGCAACAGCACAACGGCGTGGTGGTGATGGAGGAGCGTGGCAATCCTGCAGGGCTTCGCTAAGCACCGCGGGAGAGGAGGAGGGAGAGAGGTAGGGCTGCGCCAGGGAGAGGTGAAACTCATGTGTTGGCAGCCCAAAAACCCTCAAGTATATATAGGGAGAGGGAGGGGGTTGGGCCCCCTCTAGGGTTTCCACCCCAAGGGGTGCGGCTGCCCCAATCCCATCTAAGGGTGGCGGCCAAGGGGGGAGAGGGGGGAAACTTTCCCCCCAAGTTAGGTGGAAGCACCCCCTCCCCAAACCCTAGGCGCCTTGGGCCCATGTGGGGGGGCGCACCAGCCCACCTGGGGCTGGTCCCCTCCCACACTTGGCCCGTGCAGCCCTCCGGGGCCGGTGGCCCCACTTGGTGGACCCCCGGGACCCTCCCGGTGGTCCCGGTACGTTACCGATAAAACCCGAAACTTTTCCGGTGACCAAAACAGGACTTCCCATATATAAATCTTTACCTCCGGACCATTCCGGAACTCCTCGTGACATACGGGATCTCATCCGGGACTCCGAACAACATTCAGTAACCACATACAAACTTCCTTTATAACCCTAGCGTCATCGAACCTTAAGTGGGTAGACCCTACGGGTTCGGGAACCATGCAGACATGACCGAGACGTTCTCCGATAAATAACCAACAGCGGGATCTGGATACCCATGTTGGCTCCCACATGTTCCACGATGATCTCATCGGATGAACCACGATGTCAAGGACTCAATCGATCCCGTATACAATTCCCTTTGTCTAGCGGTATTGTACTTGCCGAGATTCGATCGTCGGTATACCGATACCTTGTTCAATCTCGTTACCGGCAAGTCTCTTTACTCGTTCCGTGACACATCATCCCGTGATCAACCCCTTGGTCACATTGTGCACATTATGATGATGTCCTATTGAGTGGGCCCAGAGATACCTCTCCGTCACACGGAGTGACAAATCCCAGTCTCGATTCGTGCCAACCCAACAGACACTTTTGGAGATACCTGTAGTGCACCTTTATAGCCACCCATTTACGTTGTGACGTTTGGTGCACCCAAAGCATTCCTACGGTATTCGGGAGTTGCACAATCTCATGGTCTAAGGAAAAGATACTTGACATTAGAAAACCTTTAGCATACGAACTACACGATCTCTGTGCCAGGCTTAGGATTGGGTCTTGTCCATCACATCATTCTCCTAATGATGTGATCCCGTTATCAACGACATCCAATGTCCATGATCAGGAAACCATAACCATCTATTGATCAACGAGCTAGTCAACTATAGACTTACTAGGGACATGGTGTTGTCTATGTACCCACACATGTATCTGAGTTTCCTGTCAATACAATTATAGCATGGATAATAAACGATTATCATGAACAAGGAAAGATAATAATAACTAACTTATTATTGCCTCTAGGGCATATTTCCAACAGTCTCCCACTTGCACTAGAGTCAATAATCTAGTTCACATCGCCATGTGATTAACACTCACACGTCACATCGCCATGTGACCAACATCCAAAGAGTTTACTAGTGTCACTAAACTAGTTCACATCATCATGTGATTAAGACTCAATGAGTTCTAGGGTTTGATCATGTTTTGCTTGTGAGAGAGGTTTTAGTCAATGGATCTGCAACATTCAGATCCGTATGTACTTCACAAATCTCTAGGTCATATTGTAAATGCTGCTTCCACGCTCCGCTTGGAGCTTTTCCAAATGGTTGCTCCACTATACGTATCCGGTTTGCTACTCAGAGTCATTCGGATAGGTGTTAAAGCTTGCATCGTCGTAACCCTTTACGCCGAACTCTTTATAATCTCCATAATCGAGAAACATATCCTTATTCCTCTAAGGATAATTTTGACCGCTATCTGGTGATCCACTCCTTGATCACCTTTGTACCCTCTTGCCAGACATGTGGCAAGGCACACATCAGGTGCGGTACTTAGCATAGCATACTGTAGAGCCTTCGTCTAAAGCATAGGGGACAACCTTCGTCCTTTCTCTCTTTTCTGCCATGGTCGAGCTTTAAGTCTTAACTTCGTACCTTACAATTCAGGCAAGAACTCCTTCTTTGACTGATCCATCTTGAACACCTTCAAGATCATGTCAAGGTATATGCTCATATGAAAGTATCATTAAGCGTTTTGATCTATCCTCATAGATCTTGATGCTCAATGTTCAAGTAGCTTAATCTAGGTTTTCACTTGAAAAACACTTTTCAAATAACCCTATATGCATTCCAGAAATTCTACATCATTTCTGATCAACAATATGTCAACAACATATACTCATCAGAAATTCTATAGTGCTCCCACTCACTTCTTTGGAAATACAAGTTTCTCATAAACTTTGTATAAACCCAAAATCTTTGATCATCTTATCAAAGTGTACATTCCAACTCCGAGATGCTTACGCCAGTCCATGGAAGGATCGTTGGAGCTAGCATACCTTTTAGCATCCTTAGGACCGACAAAACCTTTCTGATTGTATCACATACAACCTTTCCTTATGAAATCTGGTAAGGAAACTTGTTTTGACATCCATCTGCCAGATTTCATAAATGCAGCTAATGCTAACATGATTCTGACGGACTTAAGCATCACTACGGAAGAGAAAATATCATCGTAGTCAACTCCTTGAACTTGTTAAAAACTCTTCGCCACAAGTCGAGCTTCATAGACGGTGACATTACCGTCCAGTCCGTCTTCTTCTTAAAGATCCATTTATCTCAATGGCTTGCCAATCATCGGGCAAGCCCACCAAAGTCCATGCTTTGTTCTGATACATGGATCCTATCTCGGATTTCATGGCTTCTAACCATTTGTCAGCATTTGGGCCCACCATCGCTTCTCCATAGCTCGTAGGTTCATTGTTGTCTAGTAACATGACCTTCAAGACAGGATCACCGTACCACTCTGAAGTAGTACGCGTCCTTGTCATCCTACGAGGCTCGGTAGTGACTTGGTCCGAAGCTTCATGATCACTATCATAAGCTTCCACTTCAATTGGTGTAGGTGCCACAGGAACAACTTCCTGTTCCCTACTACACACTTGTTGAAGTGACGGTTCAATAACCTCATCAAGTCTCCACCATCCTCCCACTCAATTCTTTCGAGAGAAACCTTTCCTTGAGAAAGGACCCGATTCAAGAAACAATCCCTATTGCTTTCGGATCTGAATTAGGAGGTACACCCAACTGTTTTGGGTGTCCTATGAAGATGCATTTTATCCGCTTTGGGTTCGAGCTTATCAACCTGAAACTTTTTCATATAAGCGTCGCAGGCCCAAACTTTTAAGAAACGACAACTTAGGTTTCTCCAAACGGTGTCGTCTCAATGGAATTACGTGGTGCCCTATTTAAAGTGAGTGTGGTTGTCTCTAATGCCTAGCCCATGAATGATAGTGGTAATTCGATAAGAGACATCATGGTACGCACCATATCCAATAGGGTGTAACTATGATGTTTGGACACACCATCACACTATGGTGTTCCAGGCGGTATTAATTGTGAAACAATTTCCACAATGTCTTAATTGTGTGCCAAAGCTCGTAACTCAGACACTCATCTCTATGATCATATCATAGACATTTTATCCTCTTGTCACGATGATCTTCAACTTCACTCTGAAATTACTTGAACCATTCAATAATTCAGACTTGTGCTTCATCAAGTAAATATACTTAGTATCTACTCAAATCATCCGTGAAGTAAGAACATAACGATATTCACTGCATGCCTCAGCACTCAATGGACTGACACATCAAAATGTGTTACTTCCTACAAGTTGCTTTCTTGTTCCATTTTACTGAAAATGAGGCTTTCAGTCATCTTGCCCATGTGGTATGATTTGCATATCTCAAGTGATTCAAAATCAAGTGAGTCCAAACGATCCATCTGCATGGAGTTCCTTCATGCGTATACACCAATAGACATGGCTCGCATGTCTCAAACTTTTCAAAAACAAGTGAGTCCAAAGATCCATCAACATGGAGCTTCTTCATGCGTTTTATACCAATGTGACTTACATGGCAGTGCCACAAGTAAGTGGTACTATCATTACTATCTTATATCTTTTGGCATGAAAATGTGTATCACTACGATCGAGATTCAATAAACCACTCTGGTTTAATACTAATATTGATGGTACAGGGAGCGCGCGATGTTTGATCACATCAAACTTGGAAACACTTCCAACACATATCGTCAGCTCACCTTTAGCTAGTCTCCGTTTATTCCTTAGCTCTTTTGTTTCGAGTTACTAACACTTTAGCAACCGAACCGGTATCCTAATACCCTGGTGCTACTAGGAGTACTAGTAAAGTACACATTTACATAACGTATATCCAATATACTTCTATCGACCTTGCCAGCCTTCTCATCTACCAAGTATCTAGGGTAATTCTGCTCCAGTGGTTGTTCCCCTTATTACAGAAGCACTTAGTCTCGGGTTTAGGTTCAACCTTGGGTTTCTTCACTGGAGCAGCAGCTGATTTGCCGTTTCATGAAGTATCCCTTCTTGCCCTTGCCCTTCTTGAAACTAGTGGTTTCACCAACCATCAACAATTGATGCTCCTTCTTGATTTCTACTTTTGAGGTGTCAAACATCGTGAATACCTCAAGGATCATCATATCTATCCCTGATATGTTATAGTTCATCACAAAGCTCTAGCGGCTTGGTGGCAATGACTTTGGAGAAACATCGCTATCTCATCTGGAAGATCAACTCCTACTCGATTAAAGTGATTGTTGTACTCAGAAAATCTGAGCACAAGCTCAACGATTGAGCTTTTCTCCCTTAGTTTGCTGGCTAAGAAAATCGTCGGAGGTCTTATACCTCTTGACGTGGGCACGAGCCTGAAATCCCAATTTCAGCCGTCGAAACATCTCATATGTTCCGCGATGTTTCGAAAACGTCTTTGGTGCCTCAACTCTAAACCGTTTAACTGAACTATCACGTAGTTATCAAAACGTGTATGTACGATGTTCGTAACATCCACAAACGACGTTTGGGGTTCAGCCCACTGAGCGGTGCACTAACGACATAAGCTTTCTACTGTCCGCATAATCGCTACTGTCAACTTTCAACTATATTTTCTCTAGGAACAAAATAGTGGAACTAAAGCGCGAGCTTAGGACATAATTTGCAAAGATCTTTTGACTATGTTCAGGATAATTAAGTTCATCTTATGAACTCCCACTCAGATAGACATCCCTCTAGTCATCTAAGTGATTACATGATCCGAGTCAACTAGGCCGTGTCCGATCATCACGTGAGACGGACTAGTCATCATCGGTGAACATCTTCATGTTGATCGTATCTACTATACGACTCATGCTCGACCTTTCGGTCTCTTGTGTTCCGAGGCCATGTTTGTACATGCTAGGCTCGTCAAGTCAACCTAAGTGTTTCGCGTGTGTAAATCTGTCTTACACCCGTTGTATGTGAACGTAAGAATCCATCACACCCGATCATCACGTGGTGCTTAGAAACGACGAACTTTCGCAACGGTGCACAGTTAGGGGAACACTTTCTTGAAATTTTAATGAGGGATCATCTTATTTACTACCGTCGTTCTAAGCAAATAAGATGCATAAACATGACAAACATCACATGCAATCAAATAGTGACATGATATGGCCAATATCATATTGCTCCTTTTGATCTCCATCTTCGGGGCTCCATGATCATCATTGTCACCGGCATGACACCATGATCTCCATCATCATGATCTCCATCATCGTGTCTCCATCGAGTTGTCTCGCCAACTCATTACTTCTACTACTATGGCTACCGGTTAGCAATAAAGTAAAGTAATTACATGGCGTTGTTCAATGACACGCAGGTCATACAATAAATAAAGACAACTCCTATGGCTCCTGCCGGTTGTCATACTCATCGACATGCAAGTCGTGATTCCTATTACAACAACATGATCAATCTCATACATCACATATCATTCATCACATTCTTCTTGGCCATATCACATTACATAGCATACCCTGCAAAAACAAGTTAGGCGTCCTCTAATTGTTGTTTGCATGTTTTACGTGGCTGCTAATGGGTTTCTAGCAAGAACGTTTCTTACCTACGCAAAACCACAACGTGATATGCCAATTTCTATTTACCCTTCATAAGGACCCTTTTCATCAAATCCGTTCTGACTAAAGTGGGAGAGACTGGCACCCGCTAGCCACCTTATGCACCAAGTGCATGTCAGTCGGTGGAACCTGTCTCACGTAAGTGTACGTGTAAGGTCGGTCCGGGCCGCTTCATCCCACAATACCGTCGAAACAAGATTGGACTAGTAACGGAAAGCATATTGAACAAAATCAACGCCCACAACTACTTTGTGTTCTACTCGTGCAAAAAATCTACGCAATAGACCTAGCTCAGATGCCACTGTTGGGTAACGTAGCAGAAATTCAAAATTTTCCTACGTGTCACCAAGATCTATCTATGGAGAAACCAGCAACGAAGGTAAGGAGAGTGCATCTACATACCCTTGTAGATCGCTAAGCGGAAGCGTTCAAGAGAACAGGGTTGAAGGAGTCGTACTCGTCGTGATCCAAATCACCGGAGATCCTAGTGCCGAACGGACGGCACCTCCGCGTTCAACACACGTACAGCCCGGTGACGTCTCCCACGCCTTGATCCAGCAAGTAGAGAGGGAGAGGTTGAGGAAGACTCCATCCAGCAGCAGCACAACGGCGTGGTGGTGATGGAGGAGCGTGGCAATCCTGCAGGGCTTCGCCAAGCACCGCGGGAGAGGAGGAGGGAGAGAGGTAGGGCTGCGCCAGGGAGAGGTGAAACTCATGTGTTGGCAGCCCCAAAACCCTCAAGTATATATAGGGGAGAGGGAGGGGGTTGCGCCCCCTCTAGGGTTTCCACCCCAAGGGGTGCGGCTGCCCCAATCCCATCTAAGGGTGGCGGCCAAGGGGGGAGAGGGGGGAAACTTGCCCCCCAAGTTAGGTGGAAGCACCCCCTCCCCAAACCCTAGGCGCCTTGGGTCCTTGTGGGGGGGCGCACCAGCCCACCTGGGGCTGGTCCCCTCCCACACTTGGCCCATGCAGCCCTCCGGGGCCGGTGGCCCCACTTGGTGGACCCCCGGGACCGTCCCGGTGGTCCCAGTACGTTACCGATAAAACCCGAAACTTTTCCGGTGACCAAAACAGGACTTCCCATATATAAATCTTTACCTCCGGACCATTCCGGAACTCCTCGTGACGTTCGGGATCTCATCCGGGACTCCGAACAACATTCGGTAACCACATACAAACTTCCTTTATAACCCTAGCGTCATCAAACCTTAAGTGTGTAGACCCTACGGGTTCGGGAACCATGCAGACATGACCGAGACGTTCTCCGGTCAATAACCAACAGTGGGATCTGGATACCCATGTTGGCTCCCACATGTTCCACGATGATCTCATCGGATGAACCACAATGTCAAGGACTCAATCGATCCCGTATACAATTCCCTTTGTCTAGTGGTATTGTACTTGCCCGAGATTCGATCGTCGGTATACCGATACCTTGTTCAATCTCGTTACCGGCAAGTCTCTTTACTCGTTCCGTAACACATCATCCCGTGATCAAGCCCTTGGTCACATTGTGCACATTATGATGATGTCCTACCAAGTGGGCCCAGAGATACCTCTCCGTCACACGGAGTGACAAATCCCAGTCTCGATTCGTGCCAACCCAACAGACACTTTCGGAGATATCTGTAGTGCACCTTTATAGGCACCCAGTTACGTTATGATGTTTGGTACACCCAAAGCATTCCTACGGTATCCGGGAGTTGCACAATCTCATGGTCTAAGGAAAAGATACTTGACATTAGAAAAGCTTTAGCATACGAACTACACAATCTCTGTGCCAGGCTTAGGATTGGGTCTTGTCCATCACATCATTATCCTAATGATGTGATCCCGTTATCAATGACATCCAATGTCCATGATCAGGAAACCGTAACCATCTATTGATCAACGAGCTAGTCAACTAGAGGCTTACTAGGGACATGGTGTTGTCTATGTACACACACATGTATCTGAGTTTCCTGTCAATACAATTATAGCATGGATAATAAACGATTATCATGAACAAGGAAATATAATAATAACTAATTTATTATTGCCTCTAGGGCATATTTCCAACAAATCACACTAATGGAACATCACCCACTGGTGCACAATTAGTATGCCAAAGCACATGGGTACATATGGCCCCCTGGGAGGCATTCTAATGGCGCACTGTGGGCTATACTAATGGCGCACTACCTGGTGCGCCATTAGAACACCAGATACTAATGGCGCACTAGTGGTGCGCCATTAGAATTTAATTCTAATGGCGTGATGCTAGTGGCGCACCAGTAGTGCGCCATTAGAAGGCAAAACTGGTGCGCCACTAGCATGCCTTTTCCTAGTAGTGGGCTAGCAATGGTGGAAAGGTAAAAGTGCGTATAATCCATGGACTCAGTCAAAAGAACTCATATCCTTATTGCAAAAATTTAGAAGTCATCAAAAATCAAGCACTACGTGCATGCTCGTAGGGGGATAGATTGGTAGGAAAAGACCATCGCTCGTCCCCGACCGCCACTCATAAGGATGCACAAGCCAGGTACACTTCATGTTTCAAATTTGTTACACAACTTTAACCATACGTGCATGCTACGGGACTTGCTAACTTCAACACAATCATTCTTTAAATTAATAATCACCCAACTAGCATGACTTTAATATCACTACCTCCATATCTGAAAACAATTATCAAGTATCAAATTGATCATAGCATCCAATTCACTTCCTATGATAGTTTTTATTATACCCAACTTGGATGCCTACCATTCTAGGACCAATTTTATAACCATACCAAATACCATGCTGTTCTAAAAGACTCAAATGGATATAAGTGAAGCATGAGAGACTAGAAATTTCTACAAAATAAATCACCACCGTGCTCTAAAAGATATAAGTGAAGCACTAGAGCAAAAACTACCAAGCTCAAAAAGATATAAGTGAAGCACATAGAGTATTCTAATAAATTCTAATCAAATAGGCTTCTCCCAAAAGGTGTGTACAGAAAGGATGATTGTAGTAAACTAAAAAGCAAAGAGTAATCTAAAACACGACGCTCCAAGCAAAACACATATCATGTGGCGAATAAAAATATAGCTCCAAGTAAAGTTACCAATGAACGAAGACGAAAGAGGGGATGCCTTCCCGGGGCATCCCCAAGCTTAGGCTTTTGGTTATACTTGAATATCTTGGGGTGCCTTGGGAATCCCCAAGCTTTGGCTCTTGCCACTCCTTATTCCATAGTCCATAAAGGCTTTACTCAAAACTTGAAAACTTCACAACACAAAACTCAACAGGAAATCTTATAAGCTCCGTTAGTGAAAGAAAACAAAACCACCACATAATATACTGCAATTAACTCATTCTTTATTTATTTTGGTGCAAAAACTAATGTATTCCAACTTCTCTATGGTTTATAAACTATTTTACTAGCCATAGATGCATCAAAATAAGCAAACAACACACGAAAAACAGAATCTGGCAAAAACATAACAGTCTGTAGCAATCTGTAACTAACGCAAACTTTTGGAACTCTAAAACTCCTACAAAAATAGGACGTACTTGAAAATTTGTTTGTTGATCAGGAGAAAAAAGAATCAATGAAAAATCACATTTCTGTGATTTATTGAATTTTTTCTTGTGAGCGCAAAGTTTCTGTTTTTCAGCAGAATCAAATCAAATATCATCATAGTTTATCCTATAGGTTCTACTTCGCACAAACACTAATTAAAAGATAAAAACACATCTAAACAGAAAGTAGATGCAAGATTTATTACTAAACAGTAACAAAAACAAAAAACACAAAGAAAATTGGGTTGCCTCCCAACTAGCGCTATCGTTTAACGCCCCTAGCTAGGCATTGGGATTTCAATGATGCTCACATAAACGATAGGAATTAAAGCACAAAAAGAGCATCATAGAACACGTGATAAACACATCTAAGTCTAACATACTTCCTATGCATAGGCATCTTATAGGCAAACAAATTATCATAGCAAGAAAAAACTAGCATATGCAAGGAAGCGGAAAGAAACAATAGCAATCTCAACATAACGAGAGGTAATTTATCATGAAAATTTCTACAACCATATTTTCCTCTCTCATAATAATTACATGTAGGATCATAAGCAAATTCAACAATATAGCTATCGCAAAACATATTATTAACATGATCCACATGTATGCAAAGATGACACTCTTCCAAAATAGTGGGATTAACATTAACTAAAGTCATGATCTCTCCAAACCCACTTTTATCAAGAATATCATAAGATTGAACATACTCCAAATATGTGAGATCTAAAGTTGACACTCTTCCAAACCCACTTTCAATATTATTGCAAACACTATTATCAATATCATATTCATCATGGGGCTTAAATAAATTTTCAAGATCATAAAAAGAATCACCCCAATCATGATCATTGCAACAAATAGTAGACATAGCAAAACTAGCATCCCCAAGATTAGGGTTTTGCATATTATTATCACAATTGACATCAAGAGAATTTGTAGTAAAATCATTGCAATCATGCTTTTCATCGAAGGAACTACCAAGTATGGGTGCAATAGCAACGACCTCATGTTTAACATAAGGAACTATAGCAAATTCGTCTTCATAAATATTGGCATCATGGCCACAAGAATAGCAAGCATCATGTTTGTCAAGGGATATTTCAACCAAATCATCGGAATCATCATTATCTATAGATTCATGCATATCATTATTTTCTTCCAAAGCAACAGTCATTCTTTCAATAAATTCTTGGACATAGACATTATGAGCAAAGTTTTCATTACAATATTTAAGTATGACAAAATTTTCAGACTTGTTGACAGTAAAATCTTACTTTTCAATCAAAGAAGCAACTTCATGAGCACCCTTAAAAACGACAAATTCTTCAATTTGTTTGACATCCTAGTAACTATAAACACCCTTTGCATAAGAAGATAAGATTTCATTATCATTGAACTCATGTAGGCAGGGAAGGTGTTTTTTAGGGTTCTTAGAGCAACAAGTAAAATCACAAATTTCACAAAGATTCCAAGCATGGCATAGCAAACTATTTATATGATACCATAAGACCTTCCCTTTTTCAAACAAACGATGACGCACAAAATGAGCATGCTCATCTAAAGATTTCCCATCAACTAGGCTAGTTGGGGTTTTAGCATGAGCGCACAAGGATCGAAGATGATCCAAGTAGAAAACTTTAAGTGGATCCATATCAAGAGATTTTCAGCAAGCGAAGATGCAAGCATATAGAAGGCACATGGCAACACGAGCAAACAAAAGGACTAACAGAAAAGAGAGAGCGAATAAAACGGCAAGGGTGAAGTGGGGGAGAGGAAAACGAGAGGCAAATGGCAAATAATGTAAATGCGAGGGAGATGAGTTTGTGATGGGTACTTGGTATGTCTTGACTTGAGCGAAGACCTCCCCGGCAACGGCACCAGAAATCCTTCTTGCTATGTCTTGAGCTTGCGTTGGTTTTCCTCGAAGAGGAGAGGGTGATGCAGCAATAGTAGCGTAAGTATTTCCCTCAGTTTTTGAGAACCAAGGTATCAATCCAGTAGGAGGCTCCTCAAAAGTCCCACGCACCTACACAAACAAACTGAGAACTTGCAACCAACACGATAAAGGGGTTGTCAATCCCTTCACGGCCACTTGCGAAAGTCTGATCTAATAAAGATAGTAAGATAAGATAAATATATTTTTGGTATTTTATAATATAGATGCAAAAAGTAAAGATGCATATAAAAGTAGATTGGAAGCAAATATGATAAGAGATAGACCCGTGTCACACCCAATATGCGACCCTATCCAAAAGGAACTCGAAGGTCCCACCAAGGATAGACCCGCATATTGAAACGCTTTTGCAAGGTGGATATCATTACATCAACATTACATACTAGATGGGGATACATACAAGAGGCATACAATGCCACACGAATACAACATCACAATACATAAGAGCATCATCCAACTACGGATGAAACACAAACAGAAACTCAAACGACATCCACCCTGCTATCCCAGGCTGCCGACCTGGAACCTATCTGCTGATCGAAGAAGAAGCAAAAGAAGAACTCAACGCAAGCAAGCATCGCTCTCGCGTCATGATCATCGCACAACCTGTACCTGCAACTGTTGTTGTAGTAATCTGTGAGCCACGAGGACTCAGCAATCCCATTACCATGGGTATCAAGACTAGCAAAGCTTAAAGGGTAAGGAAGGGATAAAGTGGTGAGGTTGCAGCAGCGACTAAGCATATATGGTGGCCAACATACGCAAATAAGAGCGAGAAGAGAGCAAATGGAATGGTCGTGAAGCTAGCAATGATCAAGAAGTGATCCTGAACTCCTACTTACGTCAAACATAACCCAAAGACCGTGTTCACTTCCCGGACTCCGCCGAAAGGAGACCATCACGGCTACACACACGGTTGATGCGTTTTAATTCGGATCTGGTGTCAAGTTATCTACAACCAGACATTAACAAATTCCCATCTGCCTATAACCGCAGGCATGACTTTCGAAAGTTTATACCCTGCAGGGGTGTCCCAACTTAGCCCATGATAAGCTCTCGCGATCAACGAAGGATATACCTTCTCCCAGGAAGACCCAATCAGACTCGGAATCCCGGTTTACAAGACATTTCGACAATGGTAAAACAAGACCAGCAAAGCCGCCCGAATGTGCCGACAAATCCTGATTGGAGCTGCACATATCTCGTTCTCAGGGCACACCGGATTGTCCAAACTTCCAGTAGGCCAGCCTAGAGTTGCCCCTGGTGGCCACCGGCGGTTGACGGGTTGGACCAACACTCACGACGAGCACTGGCCC
>NC_041381.1:579837670-579840748 GCF_002162155.2 Triticum dicoccoides | reverse complement strand
GAGAGGGCGACTCCCAAGGGAAAAAAGGGCTAGGTGAGGCAAATGGTAAAACAAAGGTTGGGCCTTGCTGGAGGAGTTTTATTCAAAGCGAACTGTCAAGGGGGTCCCATAAATCACCCAACCATGTAAGGAACGCAAAATCCGGGAACATAACACCAGTATGACGGAAACTAGGGCGGCAAGAGTGGAACAAAACACCAGGCATAAGGCCGAGTCTTCCACCCTTTACCAAGTATATAGATGCATTAAAAATATAAGAGATATTTTGATATCCCAACATAATCCTGTCCACCATGGAGCAATCTTCAACTTCACCTGCAACTAGCAACGCTATAAGAGGGCTGAGCAAAGCGGTAACATAGCCAAACAACGGTTTGCATAGGAAAGGTGTCAAAGGTTAGAGGTTCATGGCAATATGGGAGGCTTGATAAACAGGTGATAGGTAGCACAGCAAAGCGATAGAACGAAGCAACTAGCATAGCAATGATAGTAGTGAGATCCAGGGTAGCGGTCATCTTTCCTGAAATCCCGCTAGGAAGAAGAATGAGTCTATGAAGAAGATGAAGCCACGAAGACGAACCAAGCGTAGACGAACGAATCCTCACGATCGCAACGAAACAGGAACTATCGAGAAGAAACACACAACATAGTAAACACACCACACATGAACATGACACGATGCACAAACACGTATGATGCATGGCAAGGCTACATGAAGCTACTCATGGCAAGAGATGATGCACACAAGAGCAACACATCAAAGCAAGTTTAAATGAGGCCGGAAACAACATAAAACAATTCCGGTAAGTCCTCATATGCAAATTTCGAAGTTGGTCCAGATCTGAATAAACCTTATGTTCAAGTTGTTAAACAGAAAGTTAAGATGCACGAAGATGATCTACACGAGATTCTAGTCAAGTTACATATAAAGTTCATTTAGTTCGGAGCTACGGTCTAGAAGATATGAGCAAAACAAGTTAAACATGGCATTGATGCAAAATGCATACAAACATCAAACAAACACCTCAAAACAAGGATGCAACATGATAATATGAAGCTACACACAAAAATAAGGAAGTTTCATATAGGGCACACTCAAAACGGAGCAACGGTTCAACACACACACACACACACACTATACAAGATATGGCAACAATCTGTCCAAAACAGCAACTAGGCATCTTGCAAGCATCAAAAAAACATGCTACAGTACCACACTATGAAAACAAAAGGCATGGGCATGAAGTACAGGTAAAGCATAACAAAACATGAACACTGAGCTATCTCCAGAAAACACTAGAACATGCTCAAACACACATGGCAAGATTGCAAATAATAACAGTTCATACTTTGCAGAAAATAACATCAGGTTGCGATGTTTAGAGCTATCAAACAACATGTTATAGGAACTTATCATGGAAAACAAAGGCATGGAATGATACTACTAAATGCATAGAACAAAAGTCCCTTACTGACCATGAGCCAAAAAGGATCAGAAGATATGATGGCACCCATGTAAACATAGCAAGTTATATGACAGATTCCAACATGACAGGAACAACGATAAGTAGGCAGGTTTGTGAGCTTGTACCACTCACCACAGAGCAGTACATGGCATGGCAAGGCAACCAACAGTAATAAGACATGATTATGAAGCCAAGCATGGCAAGATCAAGTTCATAGGTTGCATGGATCACTAACAACAAGCATGGCAACAACTGAACTTAATGTTAACAGGCTGACAGCAACATTATATAGCAACTTTGGAGAAAGATATGAACAAGCTAAAGCAAGATATAAATGCAACCAGGGGCATGGATGGATAGAGCATGACATGTATAACAAAACACCCTTAGTGAACATCTCCGAGTTATGCATAGAATGATTTGTAGAAGCAGGTTTACATAGCATCACGAAATAACAGATTCAGCCTAACAAAACAGTAACAGCAAGTACACTACTTAACAAGCTCGATTCATTCACCACAAGTCATTGCATAACAAGATAAGCATAGCATCAGCAAGAAGACATGTTTATGAAACAAACCAAGGCAAGAACAAGTTCATAGCATGCAAGGATCAACTACAACAACCTTGGCAAAATTGAATAACATGTAAACAATCTGCCAGGAAACATTTTGTAGCAAAAGTAGAGAACGCAAATGACATGCTAGACTACTGCATAATTGCAAACAGGGGCATGAATGGATAGAGCATAACCATATGTTCAAAACATCGTCACTGAAGTATCTCAAAATAAGCATGGATCTCTCTGTAGCAACATGTTTACATGGCATCAAAATAACAGCAGAACAGGGACTAAAATCAGCAACATCACGAAGCCTAGTTCGCATGCTTGTTCTAGTCGCCAAAATGATCACAAAAATACATGGCAAACACCACTGTAAATAAGACATGTCATAGTTCAAAACACATGTAGACATCAACCTCATAGGATGCACACATCAATCATGGCAAAAATGACAAAAGAGCAAGTTCTGTTAACAGACAGGTGACAACATCATATAGCACTCTTGCAACGATGATTCAGGCATCAAGATGAGCTCAAATGAACATGATGCAATGGAACGAAACGAATTACTCGTTGAGATGAACAATTAGATATATCACACGCACAAAACGGAGCTACGGATGTAGAGATATAATGCGATGAACTTGGCATGATAACGCTGCGGATCTCAGGGACTTGGGCAAAATTACCTCCGCGAAAAGTCAACGCGGGACGGGATCGACCTGGGACGGAGGGATCCGGGCGTGGGGAAGGCGTTTGGTTGGGCGGGCTGGTGGATCTGGTCCAGCCCGGCCGGATCCGGGACGAGGCAACTCCGGCGACGGCGGGCGGCGACCGGCGACGACGGGACGACGGGGTTCCGGTAGGGCTCGGGCGCGGGACAACTCCGACGGGTCCCGCGAGGCGGCAACGAAGAGGAGGCGAGGCTCCGGCGGGAGGAGGGAAGGAGGTGCGCTGGCGGCGGGGCTCTGGCTTTCGGCGAGGCGGCGGCGGAGGCGCGCCGGCGGGAGGAGCTGGTGGCGCGGGGCGGCGCTCGGGGTGGCGGTC
>NC_041381.1:579829966-579837209 GCF_002162155.2 Triticum dicoccoides | reverse complement strand
GGGCCGCGGCCGCGGGGCGAAGGCGACGGACAGGTGGCAGCTCCAGATTGGGCAGGGACGGCGGCGCGGACGTGTCCGGCCGGGGCGGACGTGTCCGGGCGCGAAGGAAGAAGGAAGCTAGGGTTCCGGGGGAATTCATCCGCGAATTCGGGGAAGGGGGACTAATTTATAGGTAGAGGGAGCTAGGAGAGTCCAAATGAGGAGCGGTTTTCGGCCACGCGATCGTGATCGAACGACCGAGAGCATGGAGGAGGTTAGGATGGCTTTGGTGGGCGGTGGGAAGAGGTGTTGGGCTGCAAAGAGAAAGGGGGGTTTCGGGCTACGCGGTTAACTGTTGGAGTATCAAACGACCTCCAAATGGCACGAAACTTGACAGGTGGTCTACCGGTGCTATACCAAGGCCGCCTGGCAAACATCGGGCCATTCCGAGAAAGTTTAACACCCGCTCACAACAGGAGACAAAAAGGGGAACGCCGGAGGACATAGGAGTGCCGGATTGCAAAACGGACAACGGGGAAAATGCTCGCATGCATGAAACGAACACGTATGCAAAATGAAATGCACATGATGACATGATAAAATGCAACACGCAAACAAATGACATGGCAACGATGATGAATAACTGGCAGACACCTGGCGCATCGAATCCGGGGCGTTACAACACTCCTCCACTAACAAGAGATCTCGTCCCGAGATCTTAGGACCGAGACGGAAGAGAAAAAGGGATGAGGTAAAACAAGAACTCAAGAGAAGAAGCAAAGAATCGAGAACACCTGGGAAGAAGAGAGGAACGACGAGAATGACGAGAATCGAAAGCTTACAAAATCAGATAGACTATGAAACCACTCCGGTTAGAACGAGATAAGAAAAAAATAAGACTGAAAAGGATTTAGGCAGCACTCCAGCTGAAAATGGAATGAATAGAACCAGAAATTCACAAGTTGGGATGGCAGTAGATGAGATGAACAACGCAATGCCTCCGGAAAGAATTGAAAAAAAAGAATGAAAGAACTTAGTAGGAAGGATTGAATGGAATTGTTGAGAAGATCAACAACGAAAGAATAAGCTTGTCGTGGACTTATGGATAACATCTCAGAAATTATGAGGTGATAACCAACCACGAGTGGAAAAGATTAAATAACTGGGAAGAAAGAAGAAATGCAAAACTCCATTTCCGAATAAAATGAAGAATTATTTGCGCTTCGGGACGCGAGAAGAAAAGATACTTGAACTCCGCCAACAAGAATCTTGATGAACTCTTGAAAGAATGAATTAAATCATGAAGAACCACCATGAAGAACTCCGGTAACAAAAAGGATGATGAGATAGAATGAAGGATGAAAGAATAAGATGAGCCTTGCGGTGATTTAGATGGACGTTCTGACGAAGTGGCCGAGGAAATTTGAACTCCAGTAAAGAAAAGATGAAAACACTTGGAACTAGCATTTATTTGCCACGAACAAACTCTGAAGGAAGGGATTAATCACTCTGATGAAATAAGAATAAGATTTATTGTATGCTTATCCTTCATCAAATTAAATTGATGACAAGCAATGGATTTTGCATGCTACTTATTCTTCTTGAAAAAGGATTAAGGGGAATATGGCGTAAAACTTGAGAAAGGTCTTCATGAACCACCGGTAGGATTCAAAAGAACGAATGAATTCAAATGATAACAAGGAAAAAGAATCTGAATGAACTACCGTAAGAATTCGAAAATGACTGATGAAAGAGACTGAATCACCGGGATAATTGGATAACGGTAGCTGAAATGTGAGGACGAAGAATTCTTCTGGAACGATGGCCTCCGGTGAAAGAAACGGGAAAACAACTCCTGAAATACTCCGGATGGGTAGGAAAAGGAATATCTGACCAATGGAATAATTCAAGAGGATAACATGAAGCTAGAACCACGAAACTTCGAGAGAACAGACAAGATTTAGAGGAAAAACTCTTCTTCGATCTTCAACTGACAACGAGAAAAACCACCAAAATTACTGAGATACTCCGGGAGAATGAAAAGCAAAGAGGTTGAGCCAACAATGAAAAGAATTTGAAAGCGAACTTGGAGAAGGCATGTGACTGATGGGATCCATTCTTACGTCACAACTTGAAAAGAATTGAGAATAACTCCGGGGGAATTAGAAGAGTCAGGTAAGATCCTGGGAAAAGACCTGTGGGTTAGGGCCCACTAAAGAGAAAACACCGTTGGAAAGGGATGTTGAACAGATAGATGGTGCACCGAAACAATTGAAATATTTGAATGAGGTGACAACCTCGAATTAATTGGAACACAGATGAATCTCCTGAGATGTCTTGAGCACTCCGGAAGGATAAACTAGCGAGAGGCGAACGAGCAGGGAGAACACTTGAGCCGAGGGAAAGAATATGATCAACCTGACAAAAACTTGAATTGAGTCCACCGGAAAGGAAAGAGATGATGAAAGCCAAACGAGACGAGAATTCACCGGTTGAGATAATTTACGAAAAACTAAAGAGGTTCCGCACGAATGAAATAGCTTTTCGAATAGATGCTCAGACTCCTGGAAGAAAAGGGGTGGGAGGGCGGGAAAAACACAGGCAACTGGAAGGTAGAATCGCGAACAACTTGAAGAGAAAACACCGGTTGAAATAATTGAGGAAAGAATGCAAAGGCTTCGCACGAGTAGGGTGGATACTTGATTACAGACTCCGGTTCCGAGAAGAAGAAGGGGTGGGCGGGTGGGAAAAGAAAACAACTGAGGATAGAGAAATAACTTCGTTGAGAGCAAACAGAGGATTGAACTTGCAAAGATAAAGAGAGTCGAGTCAACTTGACGAGAAATGCACCGGATGAAAAGAGCTAAGAACCAATGATCGGAAAACCACCTGCGTGAACCTAAAGAAAAATTCGAAGGGGAAGAGGAGTAGTTCAAAACACCTACGTCAAGATTCCTTACCAGAGCGACGAAGGGGCTGAGGAGTAAAAAGAATTCCTACTCTCCGATATAACTAGACTCCGAAAACAGTTTTCTTCTAGACTCAACAACGGCCAAACTACACGATCAATCAAGGGGGCTCCTAGGGTCGGTCGAGGCTCTGATACCAACTTGTCACACCCAATATGCGACCCTATCCAAAAGGAACTCGAAGGTCCCACCAAGGATAGACCCGCATATTGAAACGCTTTTGCAAGGTGGATATCATTACATCAACATTACATAATAGATGGGGATACATACAAGAGGCATACAATGCCACACGAATAAAACATCACAATACATAAGAGCATCATCCAACTACGGATGAAACACAAACAGAAACTCAAACGACATCCACCCTGCTATCCCAGGCTGCCGACATGGAACCTATCCCCTGATCGAAGAAGAAGCAGAAGAAGAACTCAATGCAAGCAAGCATCGCTCTCGCGTCATGATCATCACACAACTTGTACCTGCAACTGTTGTTGTAGTAATCTGTGATCCACGAGGACTCAGCAATCCCATTACCATGGGTATCAAGACTAGCAAAGCTTAAAGGGTAAGGAAGGGATAAAGTGGTGAGGTTGCAGCAGCGACTAAGCATATATGGTGGCTAACATACGCAAATAAGAGCGAGAAGAGAGCAAATGGAACGGTCGTGAAGCTAGCAATGATCAAGAAGTGATTCTGAACTCCTACTTACGTCAAACATAACCCAAAGACCGTGTTCACTTCCCGGACTCCACCGAAAAGAGACCATCATGGCTACACACACAGTTGATGCGTTTTATTTCGGATCTGGTATCAAGTTATCTACAACTGGACATTAACAAATTCCCATCTGCCTATAACCGCAGGCATGGCATTCAAAAGATTATACCCTGCAGGGGTGTCCCAACTTAGCCCATGATAAGCTCTCTCGATCAACGAAGAATATACCTTCTCCCAGGAAGACCCGATCAGACTCGGAATCCCGGTTGACAAGACATTCCGACAATGGTAAAACAAGACCAACAAAGCCGCTCGAATGTGCCAACAAATCCTGATAGGAGCTGCACATATCTCGTTCTCAGGGCACACCGGATTGTCCAAACTTCCGGTAGGCCAGCCCTGAGTTGCCCCTGGTGGCCACCGACGGTTGACGGGTTGGACCAACACTCACGACGAGCACTGGCCCGGGGGGGGGTAAGAATGAAGATGACCCTTGAGAGGGCGACTCCCAAGGGAAAAAGGGCTAGGTGAGGCAAATGGTAAAACCAAGGTTGGGCCTTGCTGGAGGAGTTTTATTCAAAGCAAACTGTCAAGGGGGTCCCATAAATCACCCAACCGCGTAAGGAACGCAAAATCTGGGAACATAACACCGGTATGACGGAAACTAGAGCGGCAAGAGTGGAACAAAACACCAGGCATAAGGCCGAGTCTTCCACCCTTTACCAAGTATATAGATGCATTAAAAATATAAGAGATATTGTGATATCCCAACATAATCCTGTCCACCATGGAGCAATCTTCAACTTCACCTGCAACTAGCAACGCTATAAGAGGGCTGAGCAAAGCGGTAACATAGCCAACAACGGTTTGCATAGGAAAGGTGTCAAAGGTTAGAGGTTCATGGCAATATGGGAGGTTTGATAAACAGGTGATAGGTAGCGCAGAAAAGCGATAGAACGAAGCAACTAGCATAGCAATGATAGTAGTGAGATCCAGGGTAGCGGTCATCTTTCCTGAAATCCCGCTAGGAAGAAGAACGATTCCATGAAGAAGATGAAGCCACAAAGACAAACCAAGCGTAGACGAACGAATCCTCACGATCGCAACGAAACAGGAACTATCGAGAAGAAACACACAACATAGTAAACACACCACACATGAACATGACACGATGCACAAACACGTATGATGCATGGCAAGGCTACATGAAGCTACTAATGCCAATAGATGATGCATACAAGAGCAACACATCAAAGCAAGTTTAAATGAGGCCGGGAACAACATATAACAATTCTGGTAAGTCCTCATATGCAAATTTCGAAGTTGGTCCAGATCTGAATAAACCTTATGTTCAAGTTGTTAAACAGCAAGTTAAGATGCACCAAGATGATCTACACGAGATTCTAGTCAAGTTACATATAAAGTTCATTTAGTTCGGAGCTACGGTCTAGAAGATATGAGCAAAACAAGTTAAACATGGCATTGATGCAAAATGCATACAAACATCAAGCAAACACCTCAAAACAAGGATGCAACATTATAGTATGAAGCTACACACAAAAACAAGCAAGTTTCATATAGAGCACACTCAAAACGGAGCAACGGTTCAACACACACACACTATACAAGATATGGCAACAATCTGTCCAAAACAACAACTAGGCATCTTGCAAGCATCAAAACAACATGCTACAGTACCACAATATGAAAACAAAAGGCATGGGCATGAAGTACAGGTAAGCATAACAAAACATGAACATTGAGCTATCTCCAGAAAACACTAGAACATGCTGAAACACACATGGCAAGATTACAAATAATAACAGTTCAGACTTTGCAGAAAAAAACATCAGGTTGCGATGTTTAGAGCTATCAAACAACATGTTACAGGAACTTATCATGGCAAACAAAGGCATGGCATGATACTACTAAATGCATAGAACAAAAGTCCCTTACTGACCTTGAGCCAAAAAGGATCAGAAGATATGATGGCACCCATGTAAACATAGCAAGTTATATGACAGATTCCAACATGGCAGGAACAACGATAAGTAGGCAGGTTTGTGAGCTTGTACCACTCACCACAGAGCAGTATATGGCATGGCAAGGCAACCAACAGTAAGAAGACATGATTATGAAGCCAAGAATGGCAAGAGCAAGTTCATAGGTTGCATGGATCACTAACAACAAGTATGGCAACAACTGAACTTAATGTTAACAGGCTGACAGCAACATTATATAGCAACTTTGGAGCAAGATATGAATAAGCTACAGGAAGCTATAAATGCAACCAGGGGCATGGATGGATAGAGCATGACATGTATAACAAAACACCCTTAGTGAACATCTTCAGATTATTCATAGAATTATTTGTAGAAGCAGGTTTACATAGCATCACGAAATAACGGATTCAGCCTAGCAAAACAGTAACAACAAGTACACTACTTAACAAGCTCGATTCACTCACCACAAGTCATTGCATGACAAGATAAGCATGGCATAAGCAAGAAGACATGTTTATGAAACAAACCAAGCCAAGAACAAGTTCATAGCATGCAAGGATCAACTACAACAACCTTGGCAAAAACGTAATAACATGTAAACAATGTGCCAGGAAACATTTTGTAGCAAAAGTAGAGCACACAAATGACATGCTAGAATACTCCATAATTGCAAACAGGGCCATGAATGGATAGAGCATAACCATATGTTCAAAACATCCTTAGTGAAGTATCTCAAAATAAGCATGGATCTCTCTGTAGCAACATGTTTACATGGCATCAAAATAACAGCAGAACAGGGACTAAAATCAGCAACATCACGAAGCCTAGTTCGCATGCTTGTTATAGTCACCACAATGATCACAAAAATACATGGCAAACACCACTGTAAAGAAGACATGGCATAGTTCAAAACACATGTAGACATCAACCTCATAGGATGCACACATCAATCATGGAAAAAATGACAAAAGAGCAGGTTCTGTTAACAGACAGCAGACAACATCATATAGCACTCTTGCAACAATGATTCGGGCGTCAAGATGAGCTCAAATGAACATGATGCAATGGAATGAAATGAAGTACTCGTTGAGGAGAACAATTTGACATATTACACGCACGAAACGGAGCTACGGATGCAGAGATATGATGTGATGAACATGGCATGATAATGCTGCGGATCTCAGGGACTTGGGCAAAATTACCTCCGCGAAAAGTCAACGCGGGACGGGATCGACCTGGGACGGAGGGATTCGGGCATGGGGAAGGCGTTTGGTTGGGCGGGCTGGTGGATCTGGTCCAGCCCGGCCGGATCCGGGACGAGGCAACTGCGGCGACGGCGGGCGGCGACCGGCGACGACGGGACGACGGGGTTCCGGCGGGGCTCGAGCGCGGGACAACTCCGGCGGGGTCCCGCGAGGCGGCAACGAAGAGGAGGAGAGGCTCCGGCGGGAGGAAGCGAGGAGGCGCGCTGGCAGCGGGGCTCTGGCTTCCGGCGAGGCGGCGGTGGAGGCGTGCCGGCGGGAGGAGCTGGTGGCGCGGGGCGGCGCTCGGGGTGGCGGTCGCGGGCAG
>NC_041381.1:579821119-579829450 GCF_002162155.2 Triticum dicoccoides | reverse complement strand
GGCCGCGGCCGCGGGGCGAAGGCGACGGATAGGTGGCAGCTCCAGATTGGGCAGGGACGGCGGCGCGGACGTGTCCGGCCGGGGCGGACGTGTCCGGGCGCGAAGGAAGAAGGAAGCTAGGGTTCCGGGGGAATTGATCCGCGAATTCGGGGAAGGGGACTAATTTATAGGTAGAGGGAGCTAGGAGAGTCCAAATGAGGAGCGGTTTTCAGCCACGCGATTGTGATGGAACGACCGAGAGCATGGAGGAGGTTAGGATAGGTTTGGTGGGCTGTGGGAAGAGGTGTTGGGCTGCAAAGAGAAAGGGGGGTTTCGGGCTTTGCGGTTAACCGTTGGAGTATCAAATGACCTCCAAATGGCACGAAACTTGACAGGCGGTCTACCGGTTCTATACCAAGGCCTCTTGGCAAACCTCGGGCCATTCTGAGAAATTTTAACACGCGCTCACAATAAGAGACAAAAAGGGGAACACCGGAGGACATAGGAGTGCCGGATTGCAAAACGGACAACGGGGAAAATGCTCGGATGCATGAAACGAACATGTATGCAAAATGAAATGCACATGATGACATGATAAAATGCAACACGCAAACAAATGACATGGCAACAATGACGAATAACTGGCAGACACCTGGCGCATCGAATCCGGGGCGTTACAACCCGGGGGCCATAGGTTTCACTAGCAGCTTCTCTCAAGATAGCATAAGTATTACGGTTGGTGAAAAAATTACTGTCGAGCAATTGATAGAAAAGCGAATAATTATGAGATTATCTAGGCATGATCGTGTATATAGGCATCACGTCCATAACAAGTAGACCGACTCCTGCCTGCATCTACTACTATTACTCCACACATCGACCGACTCCTGCCTGCATCTAGAGTATTAAGTTCATAAGAACAGAGTATTGCATTAAGCAAGATGACATGATGTAGAGGGATAAACTCAAGCAATATGATATAAACCCCATCTTGTTATCCTCGATGGCAACAATACAATACGTGCCTTGTGACCCTTTCTGTCACTGGGTAAGGACATTGCAAGATTGAACCCAAAGCTAAGCACTTCTCCAATGGCAAGAAAGATCAATCTAGTAGGCCAAACCAAACTTATAATTCAAAGAGACTTGCAAAGTTAACTCAATCATACATAAAAGAATTCAGAGAAGATTCAAATATTATTCATAGATAAACTTGATCATAAACCCACAATTCATCGGATCTCGACAAACACACTGCAAAAAGAGTTTACATCGAATAGATCTCCACAAGAGAGGGGGAGAACATTGTATTGAGATCCAAAAAGAGAGAAGAAGCCATCTCGCTAATAACTATGGACCTGTAGGTCTGTGGTAAACTACTCACAACTCATCAGAAGGGCTATGGTGTTGATGTAGAAGCCCTTCGTGGTCGATTCCCCCTCCGGCAGAGTGCCGACAAAGGCTCCAAGATGGGATCTCGCGGATACAGAAGGTTACGGTGGTGGAAATTGTGTTTCGTCCGCCTCTTGGATGTTTTCGGGGTACGTAGCTATATATAGGAGGTAGAAGTACGTCGGTGGCCACCCGAGGGGCCCACGAGACAGGGGGGCGCCCTCCTATCTCGTGGGAGCCTCGGCTGCTTCTTGACTTGCACTCCAAGTCCTCTGGATCACGTTCGTTCCAAAAATCACGCTCCCAAAGGCTTCATTCCGTTTGGACTCCGTTTGATATTCCTTTTCTTCGAAATACTGAAATAGGCCAAAAAAACAGCAATATGGGTTGGGCCTGTGGTTAGTAGGTTAGTCCCAAAAATGATATAAATGTGTAAAATAAAGCCCATAAACATCCAAAAGGGGTAATATAATAGCATGGAACAATAAAAAATTATAGATACGTTAGAGACGTATCACGTACCTTGACAGCAGTCGGGTGCTCGATGCGGAGCTTCGCCAACTCCTCCTTCTGTTCCATGGCGAGGGCCTGAAACATCTTCATTGAGGAACTACTATTCTCATGCAGCTTCTTCCAGGTGGCGTTCTCCTCCTTCAGCAACTCGAGCTCGTGGCAGAGCTTTGCCTTGTCCTCCTGAAGTTGCAGGATTTTGCCGGTTGCCTTCTTCTCTGAGGCAATGCTCTTCTTCAGCAGCATCACCAAGCCGGCGGTCAACCCCCCTGCTCATTAAGCTTAGTGGGCATGTCGTCGAGGCTCTCCTCCAGCAGCTCCACCAAGCCGTGGATGAACTCCTTCTGCTTATTGAGGTGCTTATTGAGCTGATCGGGCATGCCGTCGAGGGATAACGGCTCCAGCGCCGCCAGCTCGGCATGTTCGCCTCTGCGGCTAGGGCGCTCCTAGGAGCCATCGCCTGCCCATGAGAGATCTTTCGAGGTCTCTGTGCTTTTTTTCCCGCAGCCTTGGTTGCCGCTCCCTTGCTATGAGTAGTTCTCGACCTAGAGCTCTGCACACCGGTCATGGCAAGGGCGGATGAAGAAGAATGACTTATGAGGAGAAGGTAGAGTAATTTTCGGTTAGCTAGTTCCCTTTTTATAACCTAAGGACTAGCACTAGTACTAAAACCTACATAGTGGGAACACATTCAGATTTGGTACGTACAAGTAGGTGTGAGCAGGCTTGCACTTAATTGTAGCACTAGTACATTCGAATGTGATGGGAACAAGGTAAAGATTAATTGATGGTTTTGGTTTCGAGGCCCGAAACGGCTCCCCATGAGTTTAGTGGAACATAAATTTCAAGTACTCCCTCCAGCTCAGTTTACAAGGCTTGCACGTGTATCTAGGTCGTCAATGTAACTTATATAAAATAAATTGTTTACCATAAAAAATATATCATTAAAAATAGAATATTTGAAGTTTGTAATGATATATTTTTCGTAATCTATGCCTCTTATTAAGTTGGTCAAATTAACGACCTAAGTACATGTGCAAGACTTGTAAACTGAGATAGAGGGAGTACTACACTGCTCAAATGTGGTCGCACAAGGCAGTGATGTAACTGGTCGTACGTGTCAGACCAAGCCGATGCGTGTCCCTTTGGTGAGACGGGGGTGCGACCGACCGTCTATTGGTGCGACCGACCGTAAAGTATTACGCGATGGAGACTTCTGGTTGTGGCTTCGGTTGATTGTCACGACCAAGCATTCTAAAAATAGTGTTAAATCAATTACCATCTTTTTCCAAATGACCAAGTATTTTCACAGGAATACAATACATATAGATGGATTGATTGTCAAGGTTGCAAACCGACATGGCGTTGCAAGTTCACTGCATTGCTGGCAGGGAAGGAGGGCAGCTCACCTCGCCTACGATGCATGCCCAGCGGCGCCACCGCAACTGGTCCCAGGATTTGGCTTCTCCTACCGCCCATTTGAACAGTTGCACCCGGCTGTTCATGCAATTGCACAGGCATACGCGTTCTTTCCTCCGCATTCGACTCCGTGAATATGATCTCTGCCATTAGCCCTAGCTCGAAATCAACGCGATGCTGCCAAATGCTGACATCCCTCAGCATCTCTCCCGTGAGATCGACTTGCGCCTCCGCCTTGTGCTATGCCAGGCGCAGCTCCTTGGAACTTCTCTCCAATCTATGTGACGCTTCCTCGATCCGATTTTCCCTTGTTGCCCACCACCTGAAACGCAGCACTGGCATGTCCTCCGGTGCCACCTATCTGTGATTCCAGAGAAATGGATCCCCTCTAAAACACATGTGGGTTTCGCTCAAAGGTGACAGTGCTGCGGGGCGCAGCGAGAGGGCAGCCCGCGGGATCCTGGGATCTAAGGGATTATCCATGGTGGGATCCTCCATGACGGGATCTGGTGGGTGAGGTGGGGAGGCGAGCCTAGGCGCTGGGAGAGCCCTATGAGGCTAAGATAAAGATAGTATTACTCCACTCCATACATATTTAAATACAAAGGCCACCAACAGTAGCCCTGGCAAAAATGGATCATGCTGCCTGCGTCCTGATTTATTGGCCCCTTCTTTTTTGTGCCACTTTTTATGACATTCATAAATATGATGTTACTTACAAATATGGTCAAAAATTTGCACAAAATACAAAGGAGACCAATGGAAGTACTAGCAACCCATGATTTAACTACTCGCATGCGCACAGTGGAGTAGTAATGTCTTTCTTCCGCCCTCACGTCCACTCAATTTGCATGCGCTGTATTAATTAACCATCAATGAAGTGAAGGACTCTACACGCGTCAAAATATCACGTGGGGTGGATCTTCGTACAAAAATGCGTCCGCCCGTGTATCCGCGTGTGCGTGCGAGGGAATGAGTGCGTGCATGGCGTGCGTGCACATCTTCGCTTCGTGCATGTACCGCCAGTGTGGCTCAGAGAGGACGAGTCCATTCTTCTGGAACCATCATCACGTCACTGTGATCAATCCACACAAGGGGGCCGCAACAACGCCTCCACATGTGCCACATGGCTTCATGAACTGTAAGAGAGATACCATGTAGCGTGCCATTGGAATTCTAATTTACGTGTTTTGCACATACTCGAAGTACTAGTAAGGTACATGTGCATTGCACGCATCAGATTTGGCAACCAAATTATGAATAAATACCACACTATAGCATGTAAGCTCTGAGTCATATATGCCTGATGTAGACCTTCGTTTAATTCTTATACTTCATCTCATTCAAAATAAATTAGTTTTTATAAAAAAAGCTAGGGCCTCTTTGGTTCATAGGATTTCCAAAACGCGGGAATAGGAAAAACATGGGATTAGAGTGGAATGTCGTCTTGAATCCTATAGGATTGTATGAGTGTTTGATTGTGCATAGAAAAAACACACGATTCTTTCAAAGAGGTTTGAGTGGATGGGATGTTTCTTATGAAATCTAGTGCAAATGAATCCCATGGAAAAATTCCTATGGTTTACAATCCTACGAATCAAACAACCAAGATAGGAAAAATTCCTAAGGATTAGAATCCTCCAAAATTCCTTTGAGAATCCTTTGAATCAAAGAAGCCCTTAATCTATTTTATGATTCATGGAATTGTGCGTTGTAAAGCATAAAGTAAAAACAAATAATGGCAATTCAACTAGAAAAGAAGTTTGGGCAGTTATGATACGGAAGATTCTAGAACAAAGGAGAAGCACTTGTGTTTTGAGGTTTGTGCATTATGCTTAAGTTCAACCATGGAGTCTGCTAGATTGTACATGTGGCAAAATCCGGTGGGTGGATAGAAGATGGTGCGAGGGGCCAAGTGGAGGGAGACTATGAAGGAGTGCAGAAGTGCGAGATCGGTATTTAAAGAGAGGGGGCAAGAACGTGCGTTGTTGCGTGCAGTGGCGGAGCCATGAAAAATAAATGAGCCAGGGGGGCAAGCATTGTTAATCCTTTACGAGGAGGGAGAATTCATCAAATTAAACAATTTTACCAGCAATTGTCTAATGATCACATTCATATTAGCCTCGATATATAGTGATGTTAGGGGGGGCAGGGCCCTTGCTGCCCCCTGTCTGCGCCACTATGCGCGTGTCTGAGAGATGAAGCGAAAGGCGTGGATGATGAGAGGGGGATGTTGGGTGTATTAGCCATGTAATCCTATATAGAGAGGTATAGATTGATCGATGTGGACGTGGGAAAGAGGGTGAGACCTCACTAGATATATAGACTGATCGGTTTGTGTGGAAAACCGTGAAAGACCTAGATATATACACACACACATATAGAGGAACATCGATCGTTGCCCATGCACGTGAGAGATAAAGAATGCCCGATATGATGTAGAGGGGGAGGTGTGTGTGTGTGTGTGTGTGCCTGCATGGGAGACCGACCTGAAGAAAAAGATTGCATGTGTGCAATGAATAATGTCGACTGTTAGTGTGTGTGCATGCATGCATGAGAGAAAGTTAGTGGTACAATTATAAAGAGAAGACGACTATGTGGGTGTAAAAGACTAGGTGAGGTCATAATCAATGTAAAGTTGAATTCAAATATTTGAATAATAGATCATGATGATTGAAACCCATGCATGCATGAATATAACTGAGATATGCGTAGTGTGGTTTGGAAATGAGCATGTTGTACTGTATACACATTGAACAAGGTCAGACATATTTGAATTTGAGATACCGATGTCAGACATCGTTTGGCCATATTGCATATATGCGTGGACACACTATTCTTATTGGAGATGATGGGTGGCTTTCGCATCACATATCTATATCTATACTCCTATATATATTATATATTATATATTTTATATAGTGTGCGGATAACTTTAACTTTGAAAGATGGTCGTTGGATGAGGCCAATTCGATGGTGCAGAGATGGCAAATTTGAGCACTACTGGCCGTTGGATATCATCTAGATTCCACCAGATTTTGCCACATGTACAATCTAGAAGACTCCATGGTTGAACTTAAGCACAATGCACAAACCTCAAAACACAAGCACTTCTTCTTTGTTCTAGAATCTTCCGTATCAGAATTGCCCAAATGTTTTTCTACTTGATTTGCCATTGTTTGTTTTTACTTTATGCCTTACAATGCACAATTCCATGAATCTTAAAATAGATTAGCTTTCTTATAAAAAGTAGATGATTTTGAATGAAATGAACTATAAGAATTAAACGAATATCTACATCATTCATATATGACTCAAAGCTTACATGCTATAATGTGGTATTTATTTATAATTTGGTTGCCAAATCTCATGCGTGCAATGCACATGTACCTTACTAGTCTAAATGGTGTTTTGTGTGTGTGTTGTGCGTGTTAAACACATTGTACGTAGTATATCATACATGGTTTTGATTCCGAACATCTAGCTAGAGCATACATGTACTATGATTTGAATTCAACATAAAATTGATACATATATTTGAATTTGAGATCGTAGGTAAATGTAGTTCATATTTATATAGGAATTTACTTCTCCTATATTCATGTCATGTGCTCTAAAGATAATATTTAGATGGTTGTATAACTAACATGAGTACAGTCCCATTCAAACAGGGAGAATGTACTCAAATTTAGTCCATATGCTAGACAACACCCATTGTTTTTTTTATTGTTGAGGGAAGTGCAAATTGTTTTGGTACTGTACACGTTATGTTTGTTGTCCCATTTTTTTTAGTTTTTTTGTTGTACTTGAATGCATTTCTACTAATATAGTTAAATGGGACATGGCTCTCTCTAGTTATGAGGTGCAAATTGTCTTTTTTTTGGGTACATGTTAAGCTTGTTATCCCGAAATTTCAAGCCATGCCTTGTTATGCCGAAATTTCAAGCTAGCCTCTCTGTCTATCGTGCTGCAAAACTCCCGCCTCTTTGACCCGCTCCATGTTACCCCGAAATATTTAAGATATATCTTTGTCACATTGTGATCCGATAACTCCCTCCATTCAACCCACGCCTCGCTATTCCAAAATTACAACGCGTACGAAAACTCCCACCTCCTGTGAATCCCGACATACGAAATGCCCGTGATACCCCTAAACTGAAAGAACCGCCTAGCTCAAATCGGTGGGGGTACTTTAGTAACTTACCCCACATTTCGGACAAGCGCGTCCATAAGCCATGGTTCCCCACTCCCATCCCATCCGCCCACCCATTCGTACACTGATGCCAAAAAAACCCGCGAAGCCCCACGCCCTCCTTTGTCCGCCACCCAGCCAGAGCCTCTTACCCGACGACGTCGTCCACATCAACACCTCGACGTCCCTCATCCACCATACCGGATGAGGAACCGTCGTCGATCTCGTCGTCCCGCCGGTTCAGCCACGCCGTCCTCCACCTCCAAGCAGCTGCCCTGACGTTCCCCTCGTCTTTCACGCCACCTCCATTCCCACACCGCCGTCTTCACCTGCACCACTAGAAGAGCATCATCATCACCGTTTCCTCGGATAAAGCTGGGGCCTAATCAGCGCCACCAAAGAGGTTGTACACTAATCACCACATTTTCTTCTTGATTCGATCTCACGGTGCTGCCAGCGCTCGGTCCCGAGCCGACACGGCGCGGCTCCATCCACGGTGGCGTCGGCCACTTCCTCCACTGCATCGCTCCCTCGGCGGCGACGTCCACATCAGTAGGAGCTACTGCTGCTTTAGATCTCGCTCGCGCTGCTGCTCTGCTCTTGTTCTCGGTCCCCTGCCTGGTCTTCTCTTGCTATTGCTCTTGCTCTTGCTCGTGCTGCTGCTCTCACTCTTGCTATTGCTTGCGATGCTGCTCCGATTTAGCTACACTTCAGTCGACTGAATCGACTTTTGGTCAGTCAATTTTCAGGGGGGAGGGGGCTCACCGGAGAGGTACCCCACTATCTATCTTAGGGTTCAGGGTGGGGGCGGTGGTCGCCGCCGGTGGTGGAGCGGTGGC
>NC_041381.1:579786345-579820950 GCF_002162155.2 Triticum dicoccoides | reverse complement strand
GGGGCGGGCAGGGCAGCGCACCGCCGGCCGTGGGTGGCGGGGGCGGCTGTTCGGCCGGTTATGGCTAGCGGCTCAGGGGGGTGGAGGTTGAAGATGAACAGCAGGCCCTTGATTTCGTATCCAACAGCTGGAAAACCGACTGACAGGAGATGAAAAACTCAGTCAACTGACGTGTAGCCTATGCTGCTACACGACCAGCTGCCCCGGCTCTCGCATGCCCTGATGCTGCTACTACTTTTCTGCTACTAGTGCGTTCAGTTTCGACAGTACAATTCAGTTCCAACAGCAAAATTCAGTTTCGACAGTTAAGTTCAGTTTCGATAGTTAAATTCAGTTTCGACAGTTAACTTTAGAGATGAGCGGCTGATGTATTTTACATCTAGCACTTTGTGGTTATGTATTTTACGTCATCTATTGGAGATGCTATTAGAATTCCACTCAGGTTAACGTTGTCTCTCTTGTACTGCTTCAGCCTCGGCGTCGTACAACTCACCGGAGCTGCTCCAATGACGAAAACCTCCATCACAGCATAGCAGTACCCCGGGCTCTGTCTCCAGACGCCTAAGATCTTCTTCCCTTCCTCCGGAGCATCCTCGCCAACCAACCCAATCACGACGAGATCGACATGGCTTCGCCAAAGAGGTTGTACACTTGTTGCATCTCTTTTTTACTCTACATGTTATATATATTATCCACTGAGCACACGTAGTAACCTGAAATACGATTATTTTATCCTACTATATGACAAGCAGTGAGGTACCAGGCAACTTAGCTATCCGTGATGGACTCTCTTGATTTGAGCCGTGCATTTGTCGATGGGCCTGGGAGTTGAGCTAGTAGGGCAGTGGCTTGGGTCCAAAGTAATAGAAGTAGCACAAAAACATTTTTTAGTGTAGGTTTTTCCTTGCACAAGCCTGCCTACTAGAATCGCCAGTGCTTGAAAGGCAAAGTGAAGGAAAAACGTAGGAATTGGAAAGTTTCATTTGGTACCACTATTCATGAATTTGGTTCAAAGGAATGGAGCAAAGGAAAATTGTAGGATTTGTTCCTTTAGTGTTTCCTTGAAAGAAAAACCATAGGAATTTTAATTTCCACTTGTCCTCCTTTTCAAATTCCTATTCATGAAGCACAGGACTAAGAGATAGCAGCATAATAGCATTATAACCGTACATTTTCTTGTGGTTTGACTTAATCTCACCATGCTTATTTGCATCCTGTGATCTTCCAATTCTTGTGAATCAAACACTCAGATTGGCAGAAATCCTATGTTTTTTAATTCTCTATTTTGCACGTGCATTCCTATCCTATTCCTGTCTATTTCCTATCCCTGCATTGTTAGAATCCTCAAATTCAAACAAGCCCTTATAGAATTACTTCTGTTATAGATATGTGTCAAAGAAAACCTTGTGTGGTTTGTCCTGCTCCTGCTGCGCTGTGTTCCACCCCAGCTCAGCTGCTCCAACGACGGAAGGGTTCACCACAGTAGGGATCCTCTCTCCAGACTATCTTTCGCCGCCTCAGATCTTCTTCCAGACCACCGGCAGCCACGACAACTGCATTACCATCATCAACTGAGAAGATGACCTTGAGGACTACACGAGTCCGCAAGAGAGGTCACACTCTTCCGTGTCTGCTTACGTTATGCATCGCTTCATATGATGACATGCTACTTTATCATTGTGTTCACCTATTAGACTCTGAGTCAAGTCCAAACTAATGCTGAAACTTGAGTTTTTAAATAGTTGTGGGGTACATATTGGGGCAACAATCAGTACTATCTCTCTACTATCTGGTTAATCTCGGTTGTCTACTATCAATTTGGGTGCAAACAAACATTAAAGGAGCCATTATCTGTATTTTTAACTAAAGCTATTATCTGCCTCCTATCATTGGTTTTGGGGCTATCCATAGTTTTCTACCATCACTCTGGTTTGTGCATGCACTCCTTACATAATCTCACTATGTTTTATTCCTATGCATGTCAGTTATTGTACACGATGGAACTGAACATGTAGAGCAAAAGAGACGAGCCTTGCATGGTAATAAAATTTCATGCAGACATCGCTCCATGGTGGGCGCAAAGGCAGCCCTCCTCCACCCATTTCGATCGTAATCAAGAGGAAGATAACTGTTTTGAGGGGGATTCAGAAGGAGAAGACCACTCCTATTTACCCCCTGAGGTCTTCGCTCTAACTTGACATGCTGATGTTGGTAATATCATGCATATGGTGCCTTGCATTGCTTACTGTATACATCAATTAAGTCATCTTCTTAGTTTAGACATGCTTTGTGTCAATGCCATCTGTTTAGTTTCTTTATCATATATGTGAATCATGCAATGCCATCTTGTTTAGCCAGGCATCATATGTATGAATTTTGCAATGCCACCCTGGTTAGCCAGTCATCTTATATGTGAATTATATCATGCCATCATTTTTTATTACGTGTTAAATTTGTCAACAATTTTAGTACATTCAATTACTCTTCCTGTGCATCAGCCATTCGATGCAGTCATGGAAAAATCTGGAGTGGAAACAAGGTTTTCGGAGCAGACAATGCTATTTGACGAAGTGCATGTCTTGCTGGTTAAGGATAGCTCCTCAAAGGAGGATTCAGAGACAGATGACCAGTCATATCCCCCCCCTCCCCGAGGTGCATGCTCTACCTTGGCAGGGTTATGTTGCTCATATCGTGTGTATGGTATCTTGCATTGCTATGTCATTTGCTTAGTTTAGACATGCTTTGTGTGAATGCCACCTATTTAGTGTCTAATTACCATATATGTGAATTATGCAATGCCATCTTGTTGCAAGACATTATATATGTGAATTATGCAATGCTATCTTGTTGCAAGACATTATATATGTGAATTATGCAATGCCATGCTGTTTAGCCAAGCGTCATATATGTGAATTATATCATGTCGTCCTTTTTTTGTATTTCTCATTGCATTTGTCGACAATGTTTGTATATTCAACTACTCTTCCTGTGCATAAGCCATTTGCATTGGTGATGGGAGAAATTTGGAGTGAAAACAAGGTCTTCAGAGCAGACAATGCTACTTGCTGAAGCAGATATCTTGCTAGTTATAGATATCTCTTCAGAGGAGGATTCATAGGCAGATGACCAGTCCTATTATCCCCCTGAGGTGTATGCTCAAACTTGGCAGGGTTATATTACTCATATCATGCATATATTGTATTGCAATGCTTAGTTTTACATCATATACACAATATTGAATGCCATCTCCTTAGTTGACACATCATATATGTGATTTCCCTTTGCTCACTTGCTTAGTATATAAATCATATATTTGAATTATGTCATGCCATGATGTTTACATAGACAACATGTATCTGAATTATGGCATGCCAACCCATTTTCTAAAGACATAATATAGTTATATCATCTCATCCTGTTTACATAGTCTTCATATTTTGAATTATGTCATTCTATCCATGAATTATATCATGCCATCATGTTTCCATCAACGGCATGTTTGTGATTTATGGCATGCCAACCACTTTAATAGACACATCGTATAGTTATATCATGTCATCCTGTTTACATAGTCATCATATTTTGAAGTATGTCATTCTATCCTGTTTAGTTAGCCATCATACATGTGAAATTGTGTCATGCTATCCTGTTTAATTAGACAGATATGTGAAATTATGTCCTGCTATTCTTTTTGGTTAGACAACATAAATGTGAATTATTTCATGCCCTGTTTTCTTCCCTACTATCCATTGCACCTGTCTATCTTACAATGTTTGTACATTCAATTACTTTTCTTGTTTATCAGCCATTTCAATTGGAGGGGGTGATGGTAGTATCTGTGGGAGTAAAAACACAGTCTTCAGAAAAGATCGTGCTACCTGTCGATGCAGATAGAACCACGGTTGTACTTGACCAAGAACCAGCCCCGCCACACATAACCCAGACTCACGCAGATTGTACCCCTACCCAGTTGGACAGAGAACCAACTACACCCCTTCTAACCCCAACCCCAGCAGATAGTAACCCAGTTCCAGTTGACACAACACCGTCTCCACTACAGAGCACCCAAACACGAGCAGTTAGTAAGGCAACTGCAGTGCCCAAAGCACGAGGACCACCACTTTGAACCCAAAGTCAACGCTTAAAGCAGAAGAAGAATTGTTCCCAGGTCAGGTTCCGTAGCTATGGTTCATACTACTTTGCTCTTGCATCACTATATTTACTCATACCAACTAATTTCAAATTTGAAGGATGCAATTGAAACTCCAATGGTGCAACCAGTATGTTTTAAACCTGTTTCTTTAACGTGTTTGCTGCTGTAACTTGCTCTATGTTGATTTCAGTTTCAATTGAATAAACAATTATGTTCTCATGCCATGCACATTACAACTGTTGTTATTGCTGTGTAGTTTCCCACACTTATATTCTGTCTATGCTACTTTGTCTTAAAAAGATATGATTCGAACTATAAGTATCTTGATTTGGCAACATAAACTAGAATGATATAGACCATACAATGACCATACTACATAGATATATGTTTGTTTCATGTTGTTATCCTCTCCACCTTACTACTGAACTGGTTTACCAAAATGAGTTTCATATACTACATTGTAAACCTGAGATGTGTTTGTTTGTTTCTCTTTTAGAACACAGATAAAATATTGGAGAAGAGTACCTCGTTATGCAATGGTAAAGGAAGTAATGCAGATAAGGTTCAAGATAGTGAGACATCCCTGTTGGTATCCAAGAAAGCTGATAAAAACTATATTGAAGACACTGAAACAACCCCAAAGTCCTGTCTTGATGTAGTGTTCGAGTTACTGACTACCACTGCTGGCACCAGCTCTTCGAACTCGCTGCCTGAATCAGTTCGGCTTCTTGAGTCTCAACTTCAAGTTGAAAGACATTGATTAGATGTTATGCGACAGGAAGCCGAAGGACTGAGGAAGTCCCTGCAGAATTCAGATTCATACTTTCTGGTGCAAAAACAAGTGCTGGAGGATTTAAGCGCCAAACAAGAGAAAGTTAATAAGCTGGCTAAGCATCTTGCCAGCATTATGGGTACCCAGGATATTGTTTCTTGAGATCTTCTGAAGTGGTTTCAGTTCTGGACTTGTTTTGCTGCAAGGTTTATTTGCACTGGTCGCCAAGTTTGACAACCAATGTATATGATATGCTGCTTTGTTCCCTATATTTGCACTGGTGGAGGACTTTGATGCCCAGTGGATGTAATATGTGTAATATCCGTGATAGCCTAGCGTAAGTTACTTGCTTATTTATTTCCTTATTGTCTTGTTTATCTGTTTGCTTGTAGTCAGTGCAGTTCTTTTTCCGCGGTTTGCTAGTGGCCGTAATAACCTATTTTTTAAAACTAGGCCACAATAACCATGAGCTACATATTTACTATAGTTACCATGGGCCTCCTACAGGCCATAGAAACAATGGGCCTTCTAAGGGCCGTAGAAAAAATGGGCATTCTACGGGGCGTAGAAACAATGGGCCTTCTATGGGCCGTATGGGCCTTCTATGAGCCGTATCATCAATGGGCCTTCTACAGGTCGTATGATCGATTGGCCAAACATGGGCCAATAACAGACCACATTATGGCCGTAAACGGGCTAGAGTTGGAATCGTCCGTTCATGGGCTGACCATAACGGGCCGTCGTTAATCAGCCGTATTTGATGACGCTATGAAAACGGCCCAACGTATTAACAGGCCACAAACGGGCCGACTGTAACCACATGCTGAATTTGGCCCACAAGCAGAAAATGACAATAATGGGTCATGAGTAAACGAATGCTGGAAATGAGCCCAAGAATAAATGGGCCCTGAGAAGGCCAAAAGATAACATGGGCTGGAAACGGCCCAATGGAATAATGGGTCGTTAATGGGTATAAAGTGATACACTGTTCATTACGGGCCAGTTTCACCACAGGCCATTAATGGGCCAAGAGTCACAAAGGGCCACATATGGGCCGAAAGACGTCATGGGCCATACATGGGCCGGAAGTTAAAATGGGCTGGAATCATATTGGACGGCCCAGATAACGCTACTGGGCCTAATTCAGATAGGTCATAACGGCCCCTGGGTTAACGGGCAGTAAATGGGCTATATGCGATCATGCCGTTAACAGGCTTTCCATGGGCCGGCCTGCCACCTTTTAAACAAGTTAAACGGGCCAGCCTTTTCACAGGAATGGGCCTCTGTTGGCCGTGACACGTGTCGACGTATCATAGGCGCCTTCGGTCCAATGAGTGGATGACATCTGTCCCAATGGTGAGCCGACACATGTTTCCTCCAGCCAATGATGACTTTACACGTGGAAAATCCCCATTGGACAGGGCTGTTAACGGGTTATCGGATCCAAAACCCGACCCGATAGCTTAATGGCGAGCCGTTACAGTGGATGCCATGTGTCGGTCACCCTTGATGAAAGCACTTCTATGACACGCGATTTATCGTCATGGAAGTGGACACTTCCATGATGATAGTTTTGGTAATGTCATGGAACACTTCTACGACAGCACAAGTATGACTATCTTGATTCTGTCATAAAATCGTCATGGATGTACATGCATGACAGAAAACGTGACCTACTGTGACAAACATGCATCATCACGGAAGTGTATTTTTTTTGTAGTGTACCTTGCTGTTTTTATTTATTCATATTATAAAAATATATTTCTACCATCCATAATACGCTTTTATCACCATCTCTTCGTCGAACTAGTGCACCTATACAATTTCCTTTGTATTGGGTGTGTTGGGGACACAAGAGATTTCTTGTATTTGGTTGCAGGGTCGTTTGAGAGAGACCATCTTCATCCTACACCTCTCACAGATTGATAAACCTTAGGTCATCCACTTGAGGGAAAATTGCTACTGTCCTACAAAACTCTGCGCTTGGAGTCCCAACACGTGTCTACAAGAAGAAAGTTGCGTAGTAGACATCAAGCTCTTTTCTGGCACCATTGCCGGGGAGGTGAGTGCTTGAAGGTATATCTTTAGATCTTGGAATCGAATCTTTTAGTTTCTTGTTTTATCACTAGTTTGGTTTATAAAAGAACACTACATAAAAATGGAATTAAGGTTGCATCACATTATTGATCATCTTTATAATATCTTTCTTGAAAATGATGGTTCGGAAAGTTGTGCTCAATTGATAGAAGAAGAATTTAATAAAATGATTGGCATGAATGAAGAGCATGATTGCAATATTGTTGGTGTGAACTCTTTAAATATCCATGATGCTAGCGATAAGCAAAGCCATAAGCTTGGGGATGCTATGTTTGATGAAGATGATATTTTTAGTCCCCCAAGTTTTGATGTGCCAATTTGTTATAATGGTAGCATGCCTCCTATTTATGATGATTATATTGATGAAAGTGGATTTGGAGAGGTCATGACTTTATTTAGTGATGATTCCACTATTTTGGAAGAGGTTCCAATTTATTATGAGAACAAAGTTGCTATCTATGATGATTATGGTGATGAGATGTATGCTATAAAGAATAATTATACCCATCAAACTTGTCATCATGATTTTAATTTTCAATCTCATGATAGTTATTTTGTTGAGTTTTCTCCCACCACTATTCATGAGAATAAATTTGGTTATGTGGAGAGTAAGAAAATTTCAATGCTTCTGGATCATGAAAAGGATCCTTTATGTGATAGTTATATTGTTGAATTCATTAATGATGCTACTGAAAATTATTATGAGAGGAACTTATGCTTATAGGAATTGCAATAATATCAAGTTTCCTCTCTTTATGTTGAAAGTTTTGAAGTTGTTCTTGTTTTGCCTTCCTATGATAGTTGATTCTTGATCCCATGAATTATTTTCTCACAAAATCCCTATGCATAGGAAGTGGGTTAGGCTTAAATGTGCTTGCCATGTGATTCGTGATGCTCTTTTTCATGTTTCAATTTTTATCTTTTATGCGAGCATCCTTGAAATCGTCATGCCTAGCTAAAAGGCATTAAAGAAAAGCGCTTGTTGGGAGACAACCTAACACTTTTATCTACTGTTTTTGTGTGTTCACATGATTATTCTACTATAGTAATCATGTTTTATTGTTTTTGTTCCAATAAACTGCCAAGTAAAGCCTTTGGGATCATGTTGGGTGATATTTGATTTGATCTTGCTAAAAAACAGAAACTTTTGCGCTCACGAAAATAACTCTCATTTTTAAGAGAAGAGTGATTTTGAGTTGATTCTTTCTGAAGAAGATTAATATACAAATTTCTCACGTGTTCATAGTTTTTTCATAATTTTTGGAGTAACAGAAGTGCGGTTTGTGTACACATTACTACAGACTGTTCTGTTTTTGACAGATTTTGTTTTCAATGCATAGTTTGCTTGTTTCCTAGTTTCTATGGCTTATATTGCTCAATATAAATTGTATAAATGATATTCTACAGTAGGAATTATGTGGAAACAATTATGAATCTTATCTTTGACAGTACCAAAGTGAAATGGTTTGCTCTTTATCATACTAACCTATCTCACGAAGTTCCGTTAAGTCTTGTGTGATTGAAGTTTTCAAGTTTTGGATAAGATGTCGATATGAGGAGAATAATGAGTGACGAGATCCTAAGCTTGGGGATTCCCAAGGCGCCCAAAGGTAATATTCAAGTAATATCCAAGCAACTAAGCTTTGGGATGCCCCGAAAGGCATCCCCTCTTTCGTCTCCGACATTATCGGTAACCTCACTTGGAGCTATGTTTTCATTCGTGACATGATTTGTGTTTTGCTTTGAGCGTCAATTTATTTTGTTAGGATTTTCTTGCTGTTATTTATAATAATATTTTGCATCTTTTGTTTGAATAAAAATGGCAATGATAGCCTTTGCCATGCTTATCTTGCAAGTATACATGTTGCTGTTTGAAAACATAAATTTACCGTTGTTGCCAAAATTCCCTAGAAAAGTCAGAATGTGATAAAATGTTGAAACTTTTTGCAAATTAAGCTCTGATAAATTCTCTACAGTTTGGTAGACTTCCATAATCTTCGGAGTTTAAGAAGTATTGATACTCTCGCATTCTTTATAGACTGTACTATTTTGGCAGATTGCTGTTATGGTTGCATTGTTTGCATATGTTTTCTTGTTTAATGATTCTATTTGAGGATAGGAGTATTAAATATGCAGAGGAATTTAGTATGCAATGTTGAATAATATTTTTTGTGTTTTTCTACAGTAGAGAATAATAAGGTTTTTGCATTGGTTTATACTAACTTATCTCATGAGTTCTTATTGAGTTTTGTGTGCATGAAGTTTTTTAGATTTAGGGAAACCATGTTATGAGACGAATTAAGGAGACACAAAAAATCAATATTGGGGATGACCAAGGTATCCCAAGCTAAAATTCCAAGAAGTCTCAAGCATCTAAGCTTGGGGATGCCCCGGTAGGCATCCCACCTTTCTTCTTCAGCAATTATCGGTTACTATCGGTTGAGCCTAAGTTTTTTGCTTCTTCACATGAGTTGTGCTATTATTGGTATGCCATTTTGTTTTGTTTGCTCGCTGTTTTAATCAATTACTTAGATCTGAAAGTTTTTAATAAGCGAGAGTCCTCAAATAGCTACCCATTTACATAACTACTCACTTGATCTTCACTTATATCTTTTTGGAGTAGCTTGTCATTTGCTCTAGTGCTTCACTTATATCCTATGAGTAAATTGTTGAATGAATTTGTTGGGGAACGTAGTAATTTCAAAAAAAATCCTACGATTACACAAGATCTATCTAGGAGAAGCATAACAACGAGTGGGGAGAGTGTGTCCACATACCCTCGTAGGCCGAAAGCGGAAGCGTTTTATCAACGCGGTTGATGTAGTCGTACGTCTTTGACAATCCGACCGATCCTAGCACCGAACGTACAGCACCTCCGTGTCCAGCACTCGTTCAGCTCGATGACATCCCTCGTACTCTTGATCCAGTTGAGGCCGAGGGATAGTTTCGTCAGCACGACGGCGTGGCGACGGTGATGATGAAGTTACCGGCACAGGGCTTCGCCTAAGCACTACGACGATATGACCGAGGTGTGTAACTGTGGAGAGGGGCACCGCACACGGCTAAAAGATCAACTTGTGTGTTCTAGGGTGCGCCCCTCCCCACGTATATAAAGGAGGGGGAGGATGAGACCGACAAAGAGGGGAGGCGCTCCATGGGGGAGTCCTACTAGGACTCCAAACCTAGTAGGATTCGGCCCTCCCTTTCCTTTTCCAACTGGGAGAAGGGGGAAGCAGGAGGAAGACAGAAGTAAGGAGGGGGTGGATACGTCCATTTTGCATCATGCTTTTATATCAATATTTATTGCATTATGGGCTGTTATTACACATTATGTCACAATACTTATGGCTATTCTCTCTTATTTTACAAGGTTTACCATGAAGAGGAGAATGCCGACAGCTGGAATTCTGGCTGGAAAAGCAGCAAATATTGGAAACCTATTCCGCGCAACTCCAAAAATCCTGAAACTCCACGGAAGTCACTTTTGGAATTAATAAGAATTATTGAGCAAAGAAAACACCAGAGGGGGCCCACACCCTGGCCAGGAGGGTGGGGGCGCGCCCACCCCTACTGGGCGCGCCCCTGTCTCCTGGGTCCCCTGGTGGCCCTCTGGTGCCCATCTTCTGCTATATGAAGGCTTTTACCCTGGAAAAAATCATAAGCAAGCTTACGAAACGATACTCCGCCGCCACGAGGCGGAACCTTGGCGGAACCAATCTAGGGCTGCGGCGGAGCTGTTCTGCCAGGGAAACTTCCCTCCGGGAGGGGGACATCATCATCATCGTCATCACCAATGATCCCCTCATCGGGAGGGGGTCAATCTCCATCAACACCTTCACCAACACCATCCCCTCTCAAAACCCTAGTTCATCTCTTGTATCCAATCTTGTATCAAAACCACAAATTGGTACATGTGGGTTGCTAGTAGTGTTGATTACTCCTTGTAGTTGATGCTAATTGGTTTACTTGGTGGAAGATCATATGCTCAGATCCTTAATGCATATTAATACTCCTCTGATTATGAACATGAATATGCTTTGTGAGTAGTTACATTTGTTCCTGAGGACATGGGTGAAGTCTTGCTATTAGTTGTCATGTGAATTTGGTATTCATTCGATATTTTGATGAGATGTATGTTGTCTCTCCTCTAGTGGTGTTATGTGAACGTCGACTACATGACACTTCACAATTATTTGGGCGTAGAGGAAGGCATTGGGAAGTAATAAGTAGATGATGGGTTGCAAGAGTGACATAAGCTTAAGCCCTAGTTTATGCGTTGCTTCGTAAGGGGTTGATTTGGATCCATTAGTTTCATGCTATGGTTAGGTTTACCTTAATACTTATTTTGTAGTTGCGGATGCTTGCAATAGGGTTAATCATAAGTGGGATGCTTGTCCAAGTAAGGGCAGTACCCAAGAACCGGTCCAGCCGCATATCAAATTATCAAAGTACCGAACGCGAATCATATGAGCGTGATGAAAACTAGCTTGACGATAATTCCCATGTGTTCTCGGGAGTGCTTTTCTCATTATAAGAAATTGTCCAGGCTTGTACTTTGCTAAGAAAAGGATTGGGCCACCTTGCTGCACTTTATTTACTTTTATTTCTTGTTACCCGTTACAAATTATCTTATCACCAAACTATATGTTACCTGCAATTTCAGTGCTTGCAGAGAATACCTTACTGAAAACCGCTTCTCATTTCCTTCTGCTCCTCGTTGTGTTCGACACTCTTAATTATCGAAAGGACTACGATAGATCCCCTATACTTGTGGGTCATCAAGACTCTTTTCTGGCGCCGTTGCCGAGGAGTGAAGCGCCTTTGGTGAGTGGAACTTGGTAAGAAAACATTTATATAGTGTGCTGAAATTTTCTGTCACTTGTTACTATGGAAACTAATCCTTTGAGGGGCTTGTTCGGGGTATCTTCACCCCGACCTGTAGAGCAAAGAGTTGCTCCTCAACCTACTGAACCTACTGAAAATGTTTACTTTGAGATTCCTTCGGGTATGATAGAGAAACTGCTAGCTAATCCCTTTGCAGGAGATGGAACATTGCATCCTGATTTACACCTTATCTTTGTGGATGAAGTTTGTGGATTATTTACGCTTGCAGGTATTCCCGATGATGTTGTCAAAAGGAAGGTCTTCCCTTTATCTTTGAAGGGAGATGCATTGACATGGTATAGGCTATGTGATGATACTGGATCTTGGAATTATAAACGATTGAAGTTGGAATTTCACGAGAAGTTCTATCCTATGCATCTTGTTCATCGTGATCGTAATTACATATATAATTTCTGGCCTCGCCAAGGAGAAAGCATCGCTCAAGCTTGGGGGAGGCTTAAGTCAATGTTATACTCATGCCCAATCATGAGCTCTCAAGAGATATGATTATTCAATGTTTTTATGCTCGGCTTTCTCTCAATGATCGCCCCATGCTCGATACTTCCTGTGATGGTTCTTATATGCTGAAGACTACTGAATTGAAGTGGGATTTATTGGAAGATTGGGGTTCCGACAATGGTAAGGAGTCACGTATAACACCTAAGTTTGATTATGTTAAATCTTTTATGGATACTGATTCTTTTTGTGGATTTAGCGCTAAGTATGGACTTGACTCTGAGATAGTAGCTGCTTTTTGTGAATCCTTTGCTACTCACGTTGATCTCCCTAAGGAGAAGTGGTTGAAATATAACCCTCCCATTGAAGTAAAAGTAGTTGCACCTATTACAGTTGAAGAAAAGATTATCACTTATAATGATCCTATTGTTCCTACTACTTATGTTGAGAAACCTCCTTTTCCTGTTAGGATAAATGATCATGCTAAAACTTCAACTGTTGTTCGTAATAGTAATACTAGAACTTATACACATCCTGAGCAAATCAAAGTTGAATGTAGTATTGCTATGGTTAAAGATCTCTTGGATGTTAGATGGGCATGTTATTTACTTTTGTGAACAGGCTGCTAATATTGCTAGACCAGATGAGATACATAGACCTATTGTAGGCATGCCGGTTATTTCTGTTAAAATAGGAGATCATTGTTATCATGGCTTATGTGATATGGGTGCTAGTGCTAGTGCAATACCTTTTGACTTATATGCAGAAATTATGCATGATATTGCACCTGCTGAAATAGAAGATATTGATGTTACTATTAAGCTTGCCAATAGGGACACCATTAAGCCAGTTGGGATTGTTAGAGATGTTGAAGTCTTGTGTGGGAAGGTTAAATATCCTGCTGATTTCTTGTTCTTGGTTCCCCACAAGATAACTTTTATCCCATTATTTTTGGTAGACCCTTCTTGAATACTGTTAATGCTAGGATTGATTGCAAAAAGGATGTTGTTACAATTGGCTTAGGGGATATGTCTAATGAGTTTAATTTTGCTAAGTTTCGTAGACAACCCCATGATAAAGATTCACCTAGTAAGTATGATATTATTGGTCTTGCTTCTATTGTCGTGACTCCTACCGATCTGTTAGAACAATATTTGCTAGACCATGAAAATGATATGTTTATGAATGAAAGAAGGGAAATAGAAGAAGTGTTCCTTCAACAGGGTCCAATTCTGAAACACAACTTTCCTGTTGAAATGCTAGGGGATCCACCTCCACCCAAGGGTGATCCCGTGTTTGAGCTCAAAACATTACCTGATAATCTTAAGTTCACTTATCTTGATGAAAAGAAAATATATCCTGTTATTATTAGTGCTAACCTTTCGGAGCAAGAAGAAGAAAGATTATTGAAAACTCTGAAAAAGCACTATGCTGCTATTGGATATACTCTGGATGATCTTAAGGGCATTAGTCCCACTCTATGCCAACACAAAATTAAAGTGGAGAAAGATGCCAAACCAATTAGAGATCCTCAATGATGATTAAATCCTAAGATGAAAGAAGTGGTAAGAAAGGAGATACTAAAGCCCCTTGAGGCAGGTATATTTATCCCATTGCTGATAGTGAATGGGTAAGTCCTGTCCATTGTGTTCCTAAAAAGGGAGGTATTACTGTCATTCCTAATGATAAAGATGAATTGATCCTGCAAAAGAATTATTATAGGTTATAGGATGGTAACTGATTTCCGTAAATTAAATAAAGCTACTAATAAAGATCATTATCCTTTACCTTTTATAGATCAAATGCTAGAAAGACTATCCAAACATACACTTTTCTGCTTCCTAGATGGTTTTTCTGGTTTCTCTCAAATACCCGTGTCAGTGCAGGATCAATCAAAAACTACTTTTACTTGCCCTTTCGGTACTTTTGCTTATAGACGTATGCCTTTTGGTTTATGTAATGCACCTGCTACCTTTCAAAGATGCATGATGGCTATATTCTATGACTTTTGTGAAAAGATTTGTGAGGTATTCATGGATGATTTCTCCGTTTATGGATCCTCTTTTGATGATTGCTTGAGAAACCTTGGTCGAGTTCTGCAGAGATGTGAAGACACCAGTCTCGTCTTGAATTGGGAAAGGTTCCACTTTATGCTTAATGAAGGTATTGTTTTGGGGCATAAGATTTCCGACAGAGGTATTGAAGTTGATAAAGCTAAAGTTGATGCTATTGAAAAGATGCCATGTCCCAAGGACATAAAAGGTATAAGAAGTTTCCTTGGTCATGCCGGTTTTTATAGGAGGTTCCTTAAGGACTTTTCTAAAATCTCTAGGCCTCTGACTAATTTATTGCAAAAAGATACTCCTTTTGTCTTTGATGATGATTGTGTAGAAGCATTTGAAATACTTAAGAAAGCTTTGATCACTGCACCTATTGTTCAGCCACCTGATTGGAATTTACCCTTTGAAATTATGTGTGATGCTAGTGATTATGCTGTAGGTGTTGTTCTAGGGCAAAGAGTTGATAAGAAATTGAATGATATCCAGTATGCTAGTAAAACTCTTGATACTGCCCAGAGAAATTATGCTACTGCTGAAAATAATTCTTAGCAGTTGTTTTTGCATGTGATAAGTTCAAACCTTATATTGTTGATTCCAAAGTTACTATTCACACTGATCATGCTACTATTAAATATCTTATGGAAAAGAAAGATGCTAAGCCTAGACTTATTAGATGGGTTCTGTTGCGCCAAGAATTTGATTTTCATATTATTGATACAAAGGGAGCTGAGAACCCCGTTGTAGACAACTTTTCTAGGTTAGAGAATGTTCTTGATGACCCACTACCTATTGATGATAGCTTTCCCGATGAACAATTAGCGGTCATTAATGCTTCTCGTACTACTCCATGGTATGCTGATTATGCTAATTACATTGTTGCTAAATTTATACCACCTAGTTTCACATACCAGCAAAAGAAAAAGTTCTTTTCTGATTTAAGACATTACTTCTGGGATGACCCATACCTTTATAAAGAAGGAGAAGATGGTGTTATTAGACGTTGTGTACCTGAGCATGAATAGGAACAGATCCTACGCAAGTGTCACTCTGAATCATATGGAGGACACCACGCTGGAGATAGGACTGCACATAAGGTATTGCAATCCGGTTTTTATAGGCCTACTCTCTTCAAAGATGCTCGTAAGTTTGTCTTGTCTTGTGATGAATGTCAAAGAATTGATAATATTAGTAGACGTCAAGAAATTCCTATGAATTATTCTCTTTTTATTGAACAATTTGATGTTTGTGGCTTTGATTATATGAGACCTTTTCCTGCCTCTAATGGTTACACACATATTTTAGTTGCTGTTGATTACGTTACTAAGTGGGTAGAAGCTATTCCAACTAGTAGTGCTAATCATAACACCTCTATTAAGATGCTTAAAGAAGTTATTTTTCCGAGGTTTGGAGTCCCTAGATATCTTATGACTGATGGTGGTTCACATTTTATTCATGGTGCTTTCCGTAAGATGCTTGCTAAGTACGATGTTAACCATAGAATTGCATCTCCTTATCACCCGCAATCTAGTGGTCAAGTATAGTTCAGCAATAGAGAGCTCAAATTAATTTTGCAAAAGACTGTGAATAGATCTAGAAAGAATTGGTCCAAGAAACTTGATGATGCGTTATGGGCCCATAGAACTGCGTATAAAAATCCTATGGGTATGTCTCCGTATAAGATGGTTTATGGAAAAGCTTGTCACTTACCTCTTGAACTTAAACATAAGGCATATTGGGCTATTAAAGAGCTCAACTATGACTTCAAACATGCCGGTGAGAAGAGGTTATTTGATATTAGCTCACTTGATGAATGGAGAACTCAAGCCTATGAGAATGCCAAGCCACTACTAGGAAAAGGCCTGCTAGTGGCGCACCTGTTTTGGCTACTAATGGAGCACTACAGGTGCGCCACTAGCATCACACCATTAGTAATTAATACTAATGGCGCACCCCTGGTGCGCCATTAGTATACCAGATACTAATGGCGCACCAGGGAGTGCGCCATTGGTATATCACACGGTGCGCCATTAGTATGCCTCCCAGGGGGCCATATTTACCCATGTGCTCTGGATTACTAATGGCGCAGTTGTAGATGATGCGCCACTAGTGTGCTTTTTGCAGTGCGCCACTAGTGTGCTTTTTGCAGTGCGCCACTAAAGTGCTAAGTGGTGCACCACTAGTATGAATATTAGGGATTTTTTTTCTTTTCTGATATTTGCACAGGTTACAAAACATATTACTGCACAGAATATAGACATCAAAACATATAAACAACAGATTTATCGAATACAATAGAAGATGAGTCTCCGAATACAATTCATCATATTAGTCTCCGAATTTAAAATACCGAACAAAGTTAGAACATTACAAGTCTCGAGGCCGCGAGTAGCGAGTTTGTCTTCACATTACAAGTCGATATTGATCATCTAAACTACCATCACATAGAAGAGAGCTGCGGTCATCACGATGAGCATAATCGCGATGCAACTGGTCTTCATCTGGTTCCTCCAACGCTCCCTCCTCTCTCCTGCTAGATAGCGCGCGTATCTAACTTCCGCCTCCGCCCTAGTGGTGTACCCTTTGTAACTGTTACCGCTGAAACGGTGAACCTGTCTTTGACACTCCTCCCAGTCGTTGTAGACTCCGGGAACCTTACCCTTGTACACGACATACGATGACATCTCTATGCACTAGCCAAACAAAATGTTAGTAGCAATTCACAGACAATACATAAGCAATATATAAGTATGCAACAAAAGGATTGGAAGATAAAAGCAACACATTAATAGCACGATTCATGGTCCTACTAATAAATAGCATCGATTACATATAAGTTGAATGACTGTCCAAACCAAAGAGACATACAAGTTCATTAAAGTTTAATATCACAACATGAGCCAATCGACATTTCAGAACTACATAGCATCACTACTTTCGACTCGACTCAGGGACCGGAGCGTGGATGAAGCCGCCGTCTTTCGTGATCGTCATGAAATCGCGGGCGTTGTCAGCCTGCATTTGTCGCGTTGTTTCTATCTCACTGTTGGACGGGTTATATCTGAGTTAGAACTGCCCCGAGGTACGAAGGACATCTTGATGGATGATTTCCGCAAACTCCGATTGGATGCGATAGAATTCTTGTCTGATGTCTGCATCGTGGATTGCCGAAAAGTGTGTGGCCCTATCTTTTAGATTATTTGGTAGCAGAAGGTGATTATGGTCCCATACGATTGGCCGCATGTGATGGAGGGCGTAGTAGGCATCCTTCTGACTGCCAGGCGGCTGCTTGACGCAGGGGAACGTCGTATTGTGGGTGAACACGTGCTTGACGTACCTATGAATTTTCCTGCTGAAGGTGCCTCCAGATCTGGCGTAGCCGGGGAGAACATCATCAAGAACTTTCTTGATATTTATGTAGTCTTTCTTTGACTGACGGTCCGAGTCGAAATACGTGGCCATGGAATATTTCGGGCTTAAGAGGGTGTGCAATGTGTGTCACTGCACAAAACACGGAATGTTAGAAAAAAAAGAACGATCGAAATCTAAGAAATCATATGTTACGGGGCGGTGAGGGGATGACTTACTCGGGAAAGTAAGGCACGAGGAAGTTATCCTTATCTGGGTTTGCCAGAATGACGCCTTCGAGGTGTGAACTCGCGACTTGATGGTCCCCAGCGCTGCCCAAGATCTTGGCACGCATGTAGAAGGGGTCGACTATCACGATGTACGGGGTCATGTCTCTAATGATCCGCATCTCCATACTGAGCGAAAATAGCCGAACAAAGGTGTAGTGCAGCGGATGATGGTTAAATATAGCGAAGATGTCATCAAACTGCAGGACGATCGTACCCCCGATGGCGCTATCCACAAAGCCCTTGCCCTCTGGCACCTTGGCCACAAAAACCGGGTATGCCACATCATTCTCGGAGAGGCGCCGCTTCTCCAAAGAAAGAACACTGTCATGCAGACTCCTCATAGCACCGGTTGCAGCATTGAGCAGATTAGTCAGTAGCATCAATCTACCCACCACATGCACCCTCCTCGAGATATCCTTAGGTGAAGGTGGCCCGTCCTGAGAACGGATCGTACTCGGTGCCGGCTGGCTCGCACCGCCCTTGCTATTCTGTCGTTTCTGTCCCTTCTTGTTCTACTGCTGTAATGGGATCGAGATCTGCTCAGAGACAACCTTCTTTAGTGTGTTGGGGCTGATAATATTTTGCACCTCAGCTATCTGAGGCTCGGTGAAGGTGGCAGCTAGAGGCGAGATACGTCTCCAACATATCTATAATTTATGAAGTATTCATGCTATTATATTATCCATCTATGATGTTTTATATGCATTTATATGTCATTTTATATGATTTTTGGGACTAACCTATTGACCTAGAGCCCAGTGCCAGTTTCTGTTTTCTGCTTGTTTTTGTGTTTTACAGAAAAGGGATACCAAACGGAGTCCAATTGACGTGCCAATTTTTGAGGATTTTTTATGGACCAAAAGCAGACCACGGAGCATCGGAGTTGGGCCAGAAGAGTCCCGGGCTGCCCACGAGAGTGGGGGGCACGCGCCCCCTATCTCGTGGACAGCCCGGAGACCCCCCTGATGTGAAACCAATGCCAAAAATTCCTATAAATACAGAAACCTTCGGGAATTAACCTAGATCGGAAGCTCCGCCACCGCAAGCCTCTGTAGCCATGAGAAATCAATCTAGGCCCTCTCTGGCAACCTGCCGGAGGGGTCCATCATCATTGGAGGCCATGGAGGATGATCTCGGAGGGGCCATCATCGCCATGAAGGCCAAGGACCAGAGGGGGAAAGCCATGAAGGAGGAAGCACAAGGGGAAGAACCTCTCCTTCTCTCTCTTGGTGGCACCGGAGTGCCATCGGGAGGGGAATCATCGCCGCGGTGATCGTCTTCATCAACATCACCATCATCATCACCATCCTCATCTCTTTTATGCGGTCCACTCTCCCACACCCCGCTGTAATCCCTACTTGAAAATGGTGCTTTATGATACATATTATGATCCAATGATGTGTTGCCATCCTACGATGTTTTGATTAGATATCTTTTGTCCTTGGGTTGATTGAAGATCTAGATTGGTATGAGTTGTCTGTTTCACTTTGATGCTGTCCTACGGTGCCATCCGTGTCGCGCAAGCGTGAGGGATTCCCGCTGTAGGGCGTTGCAATACGTGCATGATTCACTTATAGTGGGTTGCGTGAGTGACTTCAACACAAACCCGAGTAAGGGGGTTGTTGCGTATGGGATAAAAGGGGACTTGATGCTTTAATGCTATGGTTGGGTTTTACCTTAATGATCTTTAGTAGTTGCGGACGCTTGCTAGAGTTCCAATCATAAATGCATATGATCCAAGTATGGAAAAGTATGTTAGCTTATGCCTCTCCCTCATATGAAATTGCAATGACGACTATCGATCTTGTTAACAATCACTTAGGACAAATCCGCACACTGATCCACCATTATTCCACACTCGCTATTTATATTATTTAGTAATATATTCTAACTTTATGATAACATCACCTACTTTTATATTTTAGCTCTCCGATATCATACAAAGTTATCCTCTTTATACCCACAACACGGTTTTATTTCTTGTTTCTAGTTGGAAGCAAACGTTAGGTGCACGCGGAGTTGTATCAGTGGCAGATAGGGCTTGAGAGAATATTGATCTTACCTTTAGCTCCTTGTGGGTTCGACACTCCATACTTATCACTTCCACCTTTGGGAATTTCTACGATGATTCCCAGCACTTGGGGATTATCAAGCTCTTTTCTGGCGCCGTTGCCGGGGAGCAATAGCGTGGGGTTGATATTTTCGTGTGTGCTTGTTTGCTTTCTTCACTTAGTAGATTTTGTTTTTCCTTTTTTGTTTATGTTTAGTTGTGGGTGAAACATACAATTTTTTTAAAAAGAATGAAAATACCGAAAAGGAATTGCTTGCCTCTCATGCCTAAATTTTTTTTTTCAAAAAGAGAAGTGATTGGAAAGTTATGCATTGAAGAAGTGAGGGTCGACCTTGAGCACTTGTGTTCATGCTCACAGAAACAATGTAGAATTTTTCATGGAAGTTTCTTTGTAAGTAATTATCCCCTTGTATATATCCTTTGTATTACAAAAATAATGTGCCAAGCTTTGGTTTTAGTATGATAAGGTTCCTTGCTTACTATGTGCAGAACAAAAACAGAAACTTTGGCTGTAGTGGATTAATTTACATTTTTTACTGGAAAGTCAAATGGGTCTGAAATGTTTTGCACATTACTTCTTACAAATTGTTCAAATTGTCAAATTTATTCCATAATTTTTGGAGTTACATAAGTTTACTAAACTTCCAGATTACTACAGACTGTCCTGTTCTTGACAGATTCTATTTTTTGTGTGTTGTTTGCTTATTTTGATGCATCTATGGCTAGTATGTAGGGTATGAACCATAGAAAAGTTGGAATACAGTAGGTTTAACACCAATATAAACAAAGAATGAGTTAATTACAGTACCTTAAGGTGGTAGTTTGCTTTATTACACTAACGGATCTCACAAGTTTTTGTTTAAGTTTTTGTGAATGAAGCGTTTGAAGAACGAGGAGTTACCGACGTGAGAAGAATAAAGAGAGACAAGAGTTTAAGCTTGGGGATGCCCAAGGCACCCCAAGTAAATATTTCAAAGGATACTCAAGCATCTAAGCTTGGGGATGCCCCGGTTGGCATCTCATCTTTCTTCTTCAACAAATATCGGTATACCTCGGTTTTTATTTTGTTCACATGATTTGTGTCCTTTGTGTTTTTATTTTTAGTTAAGAATCATGCTAGTATGAGATAGATCTTCATTGATTTATAGAATACTTCATGTGCTTCACTTATATCTTTTAAGTATGATCTTATAGAATTGCTCTTTATGCTTCACTTAAATCGTTTGAGTATGGTTTTATAGAATGCTTCGTACGCTTCACTTATATATTTTGAGCTTGTATGTTGGCTAGTCTATATTAATTGTAGAATGCTCCAGGAACTTCACTTATATCTTTTGGAGCATGAATAATACTATAGTTTAAAGTGGGTTTGGAAGAGTGTCAACTTTAGGAATTAGTGATCCCACTATCTCTGAGGGTGTTGAATCTCTGTACGATATTTATGAAAGTGGATTTGGAAGAGTGTCAACTTTAGTTAGTGCTAGTAAGATGCCTGTGCGTTGCATGGAATAACTATGCATGTGTTCAGATTGATCGTATGTCCGGTCATCCCATGTGTAATAAATATCAATTGCTTTTGCAAATATTCAGTTATATTTCCGAGCTTACATGCATTCAAATGAATAGTAAATTTAAACAAAATATTTTTCTTTTTCTTTTTTGCAAACATGTTGATCGAGTATTCTACTTGCATGCAAAATATCTCAAAAATACCAACATTAATGGTGTTTTGCAACAAAAAAAAAGCTTTAAAGATTATTTTTGGGTATTGGTTTAGAATATTTTTCTAGACCATCATGAATGTTGTTTTTCACAAAAATGTTGCGTGCACCTAGTGTTTTTCTAGGCCATTATTTGAGCTCAGGAGCCAAGTTCATGTCTCGACTTCCTATTTCAGCAAGCGCCCAATCAAAAATTGGGAGAACCTAGAATTATAATCCTAATAGTGAATGCAAATTGAGAGAACCTAGAATTATAATCCTAATAGTAAATGTCGGCTCAGTCTTTCGGAGATGTTCATAGGGGTAGGGTATGCGTGTATGCGTTCATAGGGGTGTATGTGTGTAAAATAGTTAATGCATGTGCGTTGCTGCGGGAGTAACCAAAAACACCGGTCAAACAATTAATCTAATTCAAAAATGTGTGTTAAACATAAAATCTTCACATTCATAGCTACATATATTGATTATCTTTTCCTTTATTCTCGTTGAGAGTCGCGGTGTCTCCTTAATCATAATATCGTACTGAAGAACACTATCTTCTGAACTCAAAGCCATTGAAAGCACACCCTCAAGCATAACCCCACACGACCTTCAACCATATCCTTACTGTGAATTTTCAAAAAAAAAAAAAAACAGAGCAAATCCATGCTGTATATCCCTACCGTTGTTTGGCAACATGCCTGCTACTGCCTTCTTGTCCAATCCCATCTTCTCTAGAGATCATCAAACATGTCACAAAAATTACTGGCCAGGAAAAAGGTAAAACCAAAGTTAACATTACGCCAACAACACTCTTTTTATAATTGGTATGTCTTAAAACAGTTTCAAAAATTCCCTGCAAAATAAAACTGTTTCAAAAAATGAGACTGAATCATATGCTTATCAGACATATGTTGAGTTCAGTCTCAACTGACTGGCTACAGGCTTTCAGCTTCAGCGGGCAAGATACACATACAAAGTTGATGCATGAACAGATATAAAAACAAAAGGAATAAGCTAATATTACATATTGAATCGCCGCAATACCTGAGAAAGCTAAGCAGAACCATCACATTCTCTAGATGGAGAAGTGTTTGCACCACAAAATCAAAAAGTTGATGCAACAAAATCTTCTCCAAATTATGGATTTTTGAATATGACAACAAGAAAAATATACATGTTTGGCCGTTTCAGCTAGCTCTTGCCCAAGCAACATCATATATCTGCTTTGTAATAATATCACAAACTGTCAGTTTTAATGCAGCAAGCCAGCAACCTCCTAGCCTAGCAAAAACCTGAGCATTATAGTCGGATTACTAAATATATAGTTTGTATTATGGATCAAAATCAGGCGGATACAGCATAAAATTAGATTCCCAACCATATTTGTATGCGATTGGAGAGCACATTCCAAGCCCACATCAACCGAATGAAATAGTAATACTACTGACGGAAAATAATGAACATTTAAGGGAGATAAGCTATGTAGAATCCGACCATGAATTTTCGTTTACCAAAGATCAGAGATACTGTTGATAAAACAATTCGAAGACACATATGTTTTCTTACAAAAATAACATGAACGGCGAAGCAAGTAGCCAAGTTTCCTTTCTGAATGTTCTCTACACAAACTACAGACCTGTAGACGGGATGGGATGCATAGAAACTGAGCCTAGTAACACAGATTGAATATGTACATACACCAAACTGTACCTCCATGACAACCATCAAGATCAGATCAGGTCGTCCCTGAGACGAAGTCCGGCTGGAGATAACACAGGTTTGGTGCTCGTGGGTGACACTCCAGTTGCAGACGGTTAGGGGACCTCGGGGGGCATGAGCAGAGCTTAGCCGACTTACAAGTGGAGGTTGGCGTCGGAGGAGGCGGGGGACGCGGCGGAGGAGACATTGGGCTGCTGCGGCAGAGGAGGAGGCAAAAGAGGATTCGGGTACTGACAGCACCAGCGGCGTACTTGGCTCCTCGCACTGAACCTTTGGTGAGCTGCAACATCCACCTACTCCAAAAAGCAGGATTCGAGACCTTCAGGCGCAACGGCCGTAGGCAGTTTCCCGAGCGGAAGCACTCCCCGAGCCTCTCCAACTTCAGATCCGGGCATGGAGCCACGCCGTCTCGGCCGAGACGACCAGACCAGTCACCTTCAACATCCCTCAAGAGGGAGGTGCCGTCATCACCGCAGGATGCCGAAACAACGAACGCCCATCCCCAAACAACACAACCAGGGCACCGAGTAGCTGGAGCACCAGAACCCGAGCACCCCGCCCACAATGATCCGCCAACGACGCCGGAGTTGACGCCCCTTGCACAAGGAGAGGACCGGAGGCCCTTATTCTCGAACGGCAGTGCTACCCTCGCCTCACCACTGCCGCCAAGAACCAAAATTCTAGAAAATCCTAGAACTATACAACCCAGCTAGGCAGAGATCCGGGTTCCCTGACTCCTCCCTGCGCCTGCAAAACGCACGGAGGCGACGGGGAACCACGGCCTCGCCGGCGGGAGCCACTAGCCTCTACTTCGCCCCCTGTTGTTTTTTCTAGAGAAGGAAGGAGAGGGTTCGAGAGAGCGGTGCTTTCAGTCTGGAAGACTCGGCTTCTTTCGCGACGGAAGGAGAACATTCAGACTTTTGACACACCACAGGCGTTCGGGGAAGCCGTGTTTCAACCTCAGCCCTACGATCCAGATCAAACGGTGTAGATGACACAAAGGAAGACACACCATCACCACCAACTCACATTTTTATAGGAGTAGAGATTCCACTATTTCGGAAAAGGTTCCAATTGAATATGAGAACAAAGTTGCTATCCATGATGCTACAGAAAATTATTATGAGGGAGGAATATATTCTTGTAGGAGTTGCAATATTATCAAGTTTCCTCTCTATGTGCTTAAAGTTTTGAAGTTATAATTGTTTTTACCGTCCTATGCTAGTTGATTTTTGTTCCTATAAATTGTGTGCTCACAAAATCTCTGGGCATAGGAAGTGAGTTATATTTAAGTGTTCTAGTCATATTTTTCATGATGCTCTCTTTGTGTTTCAACTCTTTTCTTTTATGCGAACATCATTGAAATCATCATGCCTAGCTAAAAGGCATTAAAAAAGCGCTTGTTGGGAGGCAACCCAATGTTTATCCTTACTGTTTTTGTGTGTCTACATGATTAATCTACTGTAGTAATCATGTTTTATAGCTTTTTTTCAATAGAGTGCCAAGTAAGACCTTTGGGAAGACTTGGGTCAAAGTTAATGTGATCTTGCTGTAAAAAACAGAAATTTTGCGCTCACGAGATTAGCTGTCATTTTTTACAGAAGAGTGCTTTTTAGTTGATTCTTTTTGCAGGGGATTAATAGACAAATTCCTCACGTTCACCAGTTAATTCATAATTTTTGGAGTAGCATAAGTATGATTATTGTTCAGATCATTACAGACTGTTCTGTTTCTGACAGATTCTGTTTTCATTGCATAGTTTGCTTGTTTTCTAGTTTCTATGGTTTATATTTCTCAATATAAAGTGTAGAAATGAGATGTCACAGTAGGCATTATGTGAAAATAATTATGAACCTTGTCTTTTATAGTACCAAAGTGCATGATTTACTCTTTATCATACTAACCTATCTCACGAAGTTCCATTAAGTTTTGTGTGATTGAAGTTTTGAAGTTTTGGGTGAGATATCGATATGAGACGAATAAGGACTGGAAAGACCCTAAGCTTGGGGATTTCCAAGGCACCCCAAGGTAATATTCAAGGAAGACTCAAGCGCCTAAGCTTGGGGATGCCTTCCGGGGCATCCCCTCTTTCGTCTTCAAAACAATCAGTATACCTTACTTGGAGCTATATTTTATTCGTCACATGATATGTGTTTTGCTTGGAGCGTATTTTCAATCTTACTTATTGTTTGAATAAAATCATTGGATCTGAATTATTGAATAAAAAAGGGGAACCCTCCCATGGCTAGTTAATTATTTGACTACTCAGTGTCCTTCACTCTTATCTTTTGGAGTAGTTTGTCATTTACTCATGTGTTCATGTACATCCTATGAGTTAATGAGGGAATGAATTGAATGTCATAAATCTGAATTTTTATATTTTTCATATGCTTATAACATGGTTAGTGATGACTTCACACATAGAAAGTATGAGGCATAAAAGTTGTTCAGAGTTGGCAAACGTAGTTTTGGTCATTGTTGCGAAGTAATAAGGAAAGAGAGGTTCACATATAAATATATTATCTTGGACATCTTTTATGATTGTGAAGCACTCATTAAATATGACATGCTAAAAGAGTTGATGTTGGACAAGGAGGACAACATAATGGTTTATGTTTTCCGACATCTCAGTTAAAGTATATTGTCATTGACCTTCCAAACATGTTGAGCTTGACTTTCTCCCTCATGCTAGCCAAATTTCTTGCACTAAGTAGAGATACTACTTGTGCTTCCAAACACCCGTAAACCCAGTTTTGCCATGAGAGTCCACCATACCTACCTATGGATTGAGTAAGATCCTTCAAGTAAGTTGTCATCGGTGCAAGCAATAAAAATTGCTCTCTAAATATGTATGTCTTATTAGTGCAGAGAAAATAAGCTTTGTATGATCTTGTTGTGGAAGTAATAAAAGCGATGGACTGCATAATAAAGGTCCACATACAAGGGGCAATATAAAGTGACGTTCTTTTGCATTAAGATTTTGTGCATCAACCCTAAACGCGCATGAAAACCTCTACTTCCTCTGCGAAGGGCCTATCTTTTACTTTATGTTTTTACTTTATGCTTGAGTCAGGGTGATCCTCACCTTTCCCTTTTTCATTTTATCCTTTGGCAAGCTCCTCGTGTTTGAAAGATCATGATATATATATCCAATCGGATGTAAGTTAGCATGGGCTATTATTGTTGACACCACCTAAAGGTGAATACGTTGGGACGCAACACAATAAGCCCCTATCTTTCTCAGTGTCCGGCTGAAACTCCATAACCACAAGTATTGCGTGAGTGTTAGCAATTGTAGAAGACTATATGATAGTTGAGTATGTGGACTTGCTGAAAAGCTCTATTCTTGACTCTTTCTGATGCTATGATAAATTGCAATTGCTTCAATGACTGAGATTATAGTTTCTTAGTTTTCAATGAAGTTTTTGAACCATACTTGACATTGTGAGTAGATTGTTACTTGATCATGAAAAGTTTTATGAGATAAGATATTATTATGACACATATTGATGCTAGAAAAGGTGTTTGAAATTATCATTGATCAAACTTGTGCACCTGCTAGCATTCACACTTCATAAATTATTTCTTTATCATTTACCTACTCGAGGATGAGCAGGAATTAATCTTGGGGATGCTAATACATCTCCAACGTATCTATAATTTATGAAGTATTCATGCTATTATATTATCAATCTATGATGTTTTATATGCATTTATATGTCATTTTATATGATTTTTGGGACTAAACTATTGACCTAGAGCCTAGTGCCAGTTTTGTTTTCTCCTTGTTTTTGTGTTTTACAGAAAACGGATACCAAACGGAGTCCAATTGACGTGCCAATTTTTGAGGATTTTTTATGGACAAAAAGAAGACAACGGAGCATCGGAGTTGGGCGAGAAGAGTCCCAGGCTGCCCACGAGAGTGAGGGGTGCCCCCTCCCTAGGGCGCGCCCCCTATCTCGTGGATAGCCCGGAGACCCCCCTGACGTGAAACCAACGCCAAACATTCTTATAAATACAGAAACCTTCGGGAATTAACCTAGATCGGAAGTTCCGCTGCCACAAGCCTCTGTAACCACGAGAAATCAATCTAGGCCCTCTCTGGTACCCTGCCGGAGGGGCCATCATCATCGGAGGCCATGGAGGAGGATCTGGGAGGGGCCATCATCGCCATGAAGGCCAAGGACCAGAGGGGGAAAGCCATGGAGGAGGAAGCACAAGGGGGAGAACCTCTCCTCCTCTCTCTTGGTGGCACCGGAGTGCCATCGGGAGGGGAATCATCGCCGCGGTGATCGTCTTCAGCAACATCACCATCATCATCACCATCCTTGTCTCTTTTACACGGTCCACTCTCCCACACCCCGCTGTAATCCCTACTTGAACATGGTGCTTTATGCTACATATTATGATCCAATGATGTGTTGCCATCCTATGATGTTTTGAGTAGATATCTTTTGTCCTTGGGTTGATTGATGATCTAGATTGGTATGAGTTGTATGTTTCACTTTGAAGCTGTCCTACGGTGCCCTCTGTGTCGCGCAAGCGTGAGGGATTCCCGTTGTAGGGTGTTGCAATACGTGCATGATTCACTTATAGTGGGTTGCGTGAGTGACTGAAACACAAACCCGAGTAAGGGGGTTGTTGTTATGGGATAAAAGGGGACTTGATGCTTTAATGCTATGGTTGGGTTTTACCTTAATGATCTTTAGTAGTTGCGGACGCTTGCTAGAGTTCCAATCATAAGTGCTTATGATCCAAGTATGGAAAAGTATGTTAGCTTATGCCTCTCCCTCATATGAAATTGCAATGACGACTATCGATCTTGTTAACAATCGCTTAGGACAATTCCGCACACCGATCCACCATTATTCCACACTCGCTATTTATATTATTTAGTAATATATTCTAACTTTATGATAACATCACCTACTTTTATATTTTAGCTCTCCGATATCATACAAAGTTATCCTCTTTATACCCACAACACAATTTTATTTCTTGTTTCTAGTTGGAAGCAAACGTTAGGTGCACGCAGAGTCGTATCAGTGGCAGATAGGGCTTGAGAGAATATTGATCTTACCTTTAGCTCCTTGTGGGTTCGACACTCCATAGTTATCACTTCCACCTTTGGGAATTGCTACGATGATTCCCTGCACTTGGGGATTATCAAGGCGTCTCCTGAGAACTGAACGCCAGACGACACCTGTTGAAATTGGGTTTCTCCGTGGTACCAGCTAGATCGCGGTCGTCTTTTTCAGGGTTGGGTACTTGAGAAGGAGGCCCGAAGAAATTCGTCACCGTACCCATGTTCGGGAAAGTACTTATCGACGTTGGTAAATGTACCATCGTCTTCGTTGTCGTCGTCCGGATCCTGTGCCATATGCATGTCGGGATCCTGTGTCATATGCATGTCCGGCATGTCCGGTAGCATTACGGCGGTCTTGCCATGGCTTGGCGCCGGCACGAATGACGGTGTTGTCTGGGGAGTGGTGTCTCCCGCCCCCAAACGAATCTGGCTCTTCGGCCAAAGTAGGGGCCAGCTTACGCAGGCGCTGAGGGTCATCACATCATCTTCGTTGGCCCTAGCAGGTCGAATCGGAGGTAACCACTCATCGCAGCCTGGCAGCACCCGAACCAGTTCAACCCTATACATGGTGGGTGGCATCGGATTACCGTGGAACACGGGGTTTCCCGGTTGAACGATTCTGCCCTTGGCGACATCGATCAACACGCCACCCATGAAGTGCAGGATAGTGCATGGAACGTCGGCGGCGCCCTGCAAAAACATGTAGGACGTCAGGGATGCCCAGTCAGTCATCAGCTGAGAGGCTTAGTTGCCGTGATGTTGTTGAGCTCGGCTAATGTCGAGGCATCGCCAACGGTGGGCGTGCAACTAACGGAGGGCCCGCTTGCTACCGAGGTGCCGACCGGCGTACACCCGGGTGCATTAAGCTCCAATGCCCATGCCGGCGCCGGAGACACCAATACTGCCTCCGCCGGAGACACCAATGGCGCCGCCTGCGCGTTGTGCGAGTTACTGGCCGTGGAGCTGGGAACCAGGGCGGCCCCTGTTGGCCACCCGCAATCCACGTCTGCAGCCCCTGAATCAAGGTAGGCACAATGGCGGTGAGCGTCGTTCCCAGTTGTTGTTGCACTTGCTCTTGGACCATCTCCAGAATCCGTGCCACTTGTGCCTTGAGTTCTTGAACCTCGCGCGACTGGCTTTCCGAGCTGGTCTTTCTCTCCTTTCATCCACCAGCGTTATAGTATGATGACCATTTTGTGGACAAGCCTTTGCCGGCCACACGACCAGCTGACGACGGCTTACTAAACTTATCCTTGTTTTTCATTACGTTCAACGCCCTATTTAAAGTGTTGTCCCAAGGGGAGCTCTGAGACGACCCCGCGCTACTGCTTTCAGTCTCCTGCGGCAGGAATGTGAACCATTTAGAAATTTGGCTTCATTAATTAGAATGCAACCATATGGAGCTAATTACATGGGAGTGTATTCCTTACCAGAACACGCTCAAGCGCCTTGGTCTTCGCATCCGTGGTATGCTCCTTTGTTACCGGGTCCTCCTTGTACCGGGCCATGACATAGTTCCTGGTTTGCTTATCACGGTATTTCTCGAAGCGGGGCGGTAGGCCTTGCTCGGCACGCTCCGCATCCTCCTTGTCCCATATAGGTTCCACCACTCTGTAACCGCTGGGACCGAGTTGGTGGACCCCTAAGTTCAAGTCCAGCATTTCTTTCCCCCACTGACTTGATTCCATGGTTGCGCTGCTCTCGCACTTGATCTTGAACTCCTTATAGTCATCTTCGCTGATCGAAGGATTTTTCTCCTTGATCTTCTCATAACTATCACCTTTGTCAATCATTCTCTTCACCGCGCTTCTCCAAGTAGAAAGGGTCGTGCTCATCTTTGTGAGGGCGGAACTGTTCACTTTATTCCCTGAGAGGCGTTTGTTTGCAAAGTCAGCGGGGAACTTGTATCGTTCGTGCAGCTTTGTGAAGAGGAGGCTGCACAAATTCCCTCGGTCAGGATGCCTTAGGTTCTCGGTGTTGATCGAGACGGTGCTCCGGAGAATGCACCCGAGCTGAACCGAGTACCCCTTGACTAATTCTTTGGGCGCCGTTGGATGCCTGTCGGAGGACACTTCAGTAAATTCCTCCTTGATGGTGCCGAGCACGTTCGGGCGCCGGTCCTTCCGTTGCCTCTTCGGTTGGCTGCCATCTGTGTGTGCGCTGCCATCATCAGTGGTGGCATCCTCGGTGGCACCATCAGTGGTGTCATCCCTGACGCCACTAGGGGTTTTGCAGTCCGGATTGGTGTCTTCCGCGGCGTCCTCATAGCGGTGAGGTTCTTCCTCCATCTCCTAGGACAGCTCCCAGAAGTGCTTGCCCGAACCGCCGGCCTCATCGTTGTGGGCCATGTTTCACTCTAAATAGGAAAAAGGTTTGGTCAAAAAGTTGGTTATTGTCAAGGAACAAGATCATGGTCTCATCATTTAGGGTTTGTCGACACCGAAGCATCCTAAAAGCTAAGCTTTTATCATTTAGGGTTTATCGACGTCGAGGCACCCTAAAAGCCTAAGCTTTCATCATTTAGGTTTTCATCGACACCAAGGCACCCTAAAAGCCAAGGTTTTATAATTTAGGGTTTGTCGATGCTGAAACACCCTAAATGCTAAGTTAAGTTTTCATCATTTAGGATTTATCGATGCTGAGGCACCCTAGGTTGACTGATATATATGGGTATCTTCTAATAATATACTCTATCAAGAAAAGGGAAGGAGAATTCTAAGTTGGGCCTAATCACTTGGCTCTATTTCCACCTATGGTTTAATGCAGTAAGAATAAAGGGGCAGTTGATCCTACTTAATTAAGTACTAAGATACCCTGGCCCATGCATTAGTCGCAAGTACCCCATATGTCCTATTTTTAGCAAAGTCATGCTAAAATTCACGGAAAATTTTAGCATGACCTTTGCTTAAAATAGGACATATGGAGTACCCAAATTTGCCGGAATGGAAGTTAATTGACATTCCGACAAACTCAAGGGCCTCTCGGGGTACAGCAGCAACATCACAAGTTGACAAAATTCCCAAGTAGTACAACAGCAGCATCACAAGTAGTACCAATGAACATATAGTCCAACACATTCTGAATTTCGATAAATGATAGCAAGTTAACTCATGCCGACAGCAACAAACTTATAACAATATAAATGAAATTGCAGTTGTACGATCATAAAGTTATAACAACATAAACTCATGCTGACAGCAACAAATTGCAATGATCAAGCTATCTGAAAACAGAGTACTTGTTGATTAACTATCAAGCTATCTGAAAACAGAGTACTTGTTTATTAACTGTCAGGGTAGATAAGAGACTGCTTTGAAATCTGGAAAAGAAGAAAGCATTCTACATGTGTATGGGAAATAATAAAACCAGATAACTGACAGTTCCAAGTGGAGGTTCAATCAGCACAGCTACATGAAAAATAGTCATCCATGATAAATTGACAAGGATGCTTATAACTGAAACAGTGTCATACTACTCTGCATCTCCTTAGACAGTTATGGTAGATCAGATCATGTACCACAATAGCCAAGTGATAGTGATAACACAAGTGAAAAAGGTTCAGTGACTTCAGTCATTCAGAAACAATGGAGCACCCAATTCTAAAACAAGCGCAATATCTGATAACAAGGATATGAAAGCACAAGTTACTACCATTTGCCTAAAAACTAGAGCATTCTATGCCCTCTGATTACAATGCACTTCCTGGTTATTGTACACTGGTCAGACATCAGGAAGTAGTGCAGTTCATATGCATCCAGTGGCTCTACAGGTATCCAATAGACAACTAACACATAATGTCCTATTTCTGTAATTTTTTCTGCAAATTAAATAGCCATATATCCATCTTCTGAGCTATGGGCCATGGACTATCCACCCCATGAACTAGGAGTGTCATGCAGCATAAAAACTGCCAGTGGCCAGAAGAAAAAACAAGCATATCAGAACTAGGAGTATCCAAAGCAGCAGGATCACAGTGGCCAATTGCTCAGTTTGGAGTTTGGCACAGGCACCAACTCTTGTTTGAGCTACACACATCACATCAAGAACTGCACCAAAGCAATTGGAGTTTTGCACCACCCAATACCTTCACTAACACCAAGGGACCCACCACCACACCCAGTTCTCTCATAACCTCTTCCTTTTAAGAGTGCAATTTTTCTTGACTTGAAAATTACCATGAAACTAGTGCATACCGTTCACACCAAATGACCATTCCCATGAAAATGGGTTTAAATCACCGAGTTTATGACTTGGAAAAGAACTTCCGCTTTTGTTTTACTTCATTAACACTCAGACCAGAGTTGGTTCCCACACATGCATGTATGACAGTCACTGCCAAACAGTACTACAAACAGAACTTGTGGCAAGCAACAGCAGAAACAATTTCATCCAATTTGAATTTGATATCCCAGTGAAATTCAGGTAGCATTCTACAAGTTTCAACTACGAGTAGCATCCTTGGGGCCAACTCTAATCAATTCAACTACGAGTTGCTGATTCGATAACCTACAAACTGATGACAAATTTATCTACCATGACCACATCCAGGAATAGTTCTATTATAACACAATATTTCAGGGAAACACACAAAAGAAAACAATTCTTGTAATACATTGTTAACAGGGCATGGATTTTACTCCTACAGTATCAGCATGAGAGATGCGGAAAAATTAACAAACAATTTCGTATAACTAGTCCATCAAGGCACCAATCGCCTAATATTTGGGAACTGAACACAAGTATACGAAGTCACTGTGAATATATCTAAATTTTAGTTAAAGCACTCCGTATACAAGCTAAATCATGGTATTGGCTGGCCATATGCAGCAAGAACAACAACCCTGGGAGAAACACATGCTCAAAAATCAAAAGCTTCTGCAATAAATAAATAAAGACAATACCCAAAACTTGCTAGTAAAATAGTACTATGTCTACTAGAGGAGTCTTGTTAGGCACATATATGCATATTCAGAATTCCATTTTACTGTAATTTTATTATGACTAGTCTCAGGATTCCACCAAGGCATCAACTACTTAATATTGCAAACCGAAATGCAGATTATAACAAGTCACAACTAAGCCACCAGAAAATACAATTATAACAAGTCACAAAACTGAAGACATTGTGCAATAAAAGAAATGGGAAACAAGAAAAATTGCACTCTTAAAAGGAAGAGGTTGTGCAGTACAAGGAAGACATCAAGAGCTGCTAGCTATTGGGTGCACCTAGTACTTGGCCCGTCGGCTCAATCAGGCATGGGGCGAAGGAACGGGAAGAGGAGAGGGGAGGGGCACCTGCGCAGGGGCCGGGTAGTGACAGACGGCAGCGAGGTTGCACGGGAGACAGACGGCGTAGGCGAAGCCGCTCGGCGAAATAGAAGGTGGTGGCGATGGCAAGATGGGGTCGGTCGGAGGAAGAAGACATGCTCCGGCGGGCCTCCTCCTCCTGGTGGACGCGGGCCTCCTCCAAGTGCACCAGCGGTGACTCCGGCGGCGGAGCAGGCACAAGGGTTGTCGGGTGCGGGGGAGGCGGCGGGGGCGCGGGGGCGGCGGCGACGTAGTACGGGTCGAGGCAGTGGGCGGGTGAGATGTGATCGATTGGGGAAGATAGAAAGGGGACTGGGGATTTTAGTGGGGGGAAGGGTTAGCAATGGCGCACCCCCTAGCGGTGCGCCATTAGTAAATTATTTTTGATAACAATGGCGCACCTCCTGGCGGTGCGCCATTATTAATCTTTTTTTGGATAGCAATGGCGCATCCCCTAGAGGTGCGCCATTAGTAATATTTTTTTTGGATAGCAATGGTGTACCCCCTAGCGGTGCGCCATTAGTAGTTTTTTTAGGATTTTTTGTTGCATAGCAGAGGGCCCGCAACGGTGTCCTCAACCCTAGGTCTCGCTCAGGGGGGGAGGGAGTGGGTGGTGCGCTCCGCCTATTCCATTCGGGGGAACCGAGCCGAGCGAGGAGACA
>NC_041381.1:579769579-579786042 GCF_002162155.2 Triticum dicoccoides | reverse complement strand
CAGGGGGGTGGTCGTCGGCGGTGGAGCGCGGGAGGGTGCGGGGGGTCGTCGGTGGTGGTGGAGCGGGGGAGGGTGCGCGAGGTGCTTGGCGGTGGTGGAGCGGGGGAGGGTGCGGGGTGTGCTTGGCGGCGAGGGGGATCTGGCGAGGGGAGATAGCGATCGAGATGGAGGGGGATCGAGATCGAGTGTCCTCATAAATATTCAATATTTTTTCATATTGAATATGAAAAAATATCATCAAATTTGAAAAAATATTCATGAATTCAAAAAGTGCCCATGAAATTTAAAAATATTTATGAGTTCAAAAAATATTAACAAATTTCAATACCTTTTGTGAGTTAGAAATTCAATACCATAATAAACATAAAAAAATTCACGAGGACACTAGAACAGAAGAAATATCATTTCAATATGTCGAAATACAATCGAGAAATGAAGGCTACAATTTAAATATAAACGATCTTAGCTAGCTATCTGTTCACAATCTTCTTGCCCTTATTTTTCGTAAATGGAGTTCTTCTCTTGAACAGACGTCCTTTAGGTAGGGTGGTCCTGCTTCTTCTTGTGGTGTATGCTGGTACTTCATCGTCGTCGTCATGTTCCATCTTTGGGTCGCCGTACTTGTTGAAGTCTTGCTCATTGGCGACTCCATCCATTCCGATGATCTTCCTTTTGCCTCTCCTCACAACAACACGACTGGGCTTTCGCGGTGACGTTTGTGCCCGCGGTCTTGGATTTGGCTTCGGGTATAACCATGGTGGTGAAATACTGGTCTTATTTTAGGATGCTCTTGGCCCATCTGACACGGAACATCGGGACCTTCTCTCCAGCGTAGCTCAGCTCCCAGATCTCCTCGATCCTTCTGTAGTATCTGTCCTTGTCGTTACCGGTGTAGGATTCCATCGTTACCCCAGAGTTCTGATAACCATCACTCTTCATGTCCTTTCCATCGGTGTAGAATGTGTAGCCGTTGATATCGGACGCCTCATACGTCATCAGGTTGTGCTCGGCGCCCTGTGATACGTCTCCAACGTATCTATAATTTTTGATTGTTCCATGCTATTATATTACCCCTTTTGGATGTTTATGGGCTTTATCTTACATATTTATATCATTTTTGGGACTAACCTACTAACCGGAGGCCCAGCCCATATTGTTTTTTTGCCTATTTCAGTATTTCGAAGAAAAGGAATATCAAACGGAGTCCAAATGGAATGAAACCTTCGGGAGCGTGATTTTTGGAACAAATCTGATCCAGAGAGCTTGGAGTGCAAGTCAAGAAGCTCCCGAGGGACCCACGAGATAGGGCCCCCCTTGTAGGGTGCACCCCCTGTCTCGTGGGCCCCTCGGGTGGCCACCGACATACTTCTTCCTCCTATATAGACCTACGGACCCCGAAAACATCCAGGAGCACCACGAAACACAATTTCCACCACCGTAACCTTCTGTATCCGTGAGATCTCATCTTGGAGCCTTGCCGGCACTCTGCCGGAGGGGGAATCGACCACGGAGGGCTTCTACATCAACATCCTGGCCCCTCCGATGAGTTGTGAGTAGTTTACCACAGACCTACGTGTCCATAGTTATTAGCTAGATGGCTTCTTCTCTCTTTTTGGATCTCAATACAATGTTCTCCCCCTCTCTTGTGGAGATCTATTCGATGTAATCTCTTTTTGCGGTGTGTTTGTCGAGATCCGATGAATTGTGGGTTTATGATCAAGTTTATCTATGAATAATATTTTAATCTTCTCTGAATTCTTTTATGTATGATTGAGTTATCTTTGCAAGTCTCTTCGAATTATCAGTTTGGTTTGGCCTACTAGATTGATCTTTCTTGCCATGGGAGAAGTGTTTAGCTTTGGGTTCAATCTTGTGGTATTTTTACCCAGTGAAAGACAGGGTTGCAAGACACGTATTGTATTGTTGCCATCGAGGATAACAAGATGGAGTTTATATCATATTGCATGTGTTTATCCCTCTACATCATGTCATCTTTCTTAATGCGTTACTCTGTTCTTATGAACTTAATACTCTAGATGCAGGCAGGAGTCGGTCGATATGTGGAGTAATAGTAGTAGATGCAGGCAGGAGTCGGTCTACTTGTTATGGATGTGATGCCTATATACATGATCATGCCTAGATAATCTCATAACTATGCGCTTTTCTATCAATTGCTCGACAGTAATTTGTTCACCCACCGTAATACTTATGCTATCTTGAGAGAAGCCTCTAGCGAAACCTATGGCCCCCGGGTCTATCTCTTATCATATTTGCTTTCAGTCTATCTTTATTTGCATCTTTACTTTTTGCATCTATCTTATAAAATTCCAAAAATATATTATTATCTCTCTATCAGATCTCACTTTCGTAAGTGACCGTGAAGGGATTGAAAACCTTTTATTGCTTTGGTTGCGAGTTCTCAGTTTGTTTGTATAGGTGCGTGGGACTTTTGAGGATCCTCCTACTGGATTGATACCTTGGTTCTCAAAACTGAGGGAAATACTTACACTACACTTTGCTGCATCACCCTCTCCTCTTCGAGGAAAACCAACGCAAGCTCAAGACGTAGCAAGAAGGATTTCTAGCGCCGTTGCCGGGGAGGTCTTCGCTCAAGTCAAGACATACCAAGTACCCATCACAAACCCATCTCCCTCGCATTTACATTATTTTCATCTCGTTTTCCTCTCCCCCACTTCACCCTTGCCGTTTTATTCGCCCTCTCTTTCCCAATCTCCTCTTCTCTTTTTCACTCGCTTTCTTCCGCCTTGCTTTTGTTTGCTGCTATGTCTGAAATTGGGAGATTATCGTCGATATGGACAATAATGATAACATGGAAAATCCCGAGGCTCCGGCCGATGAACCCCCTATCTTGCATACTAAAAAGTTTCGAATCGGTAGTGGTAACATCATTGGCAAAGGCATTATTCAAGATTTCTTTACTTGTGTCGGTGCTTTACCTTCCTTGGGATGTTCAATTCTTCATAGAACTAGTAGTCTTGCGGATGCTATCGCTATGCTTGTAGTTGAACTTGAAAGACAATTTATGCATATGTATCCTTGCATACAAAGAACTTCCCTAGAATTCTCTAATATTGAGCATTCTTCTGTTAAGCGCGCTGTTACTATCTTTTTGGCTCACGAGTTTAGATTTATCATAAGAGAGGTCAAAGAAATCTTTGCGCACTATAGGGTGGACGCCGGTCGTCCTCCTATAGAGGTGATCGTCTATGATCAAGAGGAATTTAGGCGTTTTCAATCTTCGGACTACGTTGCTTTTAATGAAAACCTTAGAAAAAAGGTTCCTACCAATATCTTGGTTGATTGCATTAACGAACTTAATAATGATTTTGCTCTTCGAAACAATGAGCTAGGCTACTCTCTTGAGTATAGGCTCACAAGATTTTGCCAAAAGAATACTTTTAGTGATGAAATAGTTGTGCACTATGAAGGGCCAAAGGAGGAACCCGTTCCTCCTGTGATTGATCTCGGGGACATTTGTCCCACTAAATTTAGCCCTTTTGATTACTTTTGCTTGCCTCAAAGAAAACTTGCCGCCGAACGTAGAGAATATGAGATGAGCCTTCAAGATCTATCTTATTATTATGGCACTCGTTAGATCTATCTTCGCTTTTATGCCTAGCTAGGGGCGTTAAACGACAGCACTAGTTGGGAGGCAACCCAATTTTCTTTATGTTTTTTGTTTTTGCTCCTGTTTAGGAATAAATATTGCATCTATGTTCTGTTTAGATGTGTTTTTATCTTTTAATTAGTGTTTGTGCCAAGTAGAACCTATAGGATAACCTACGATGATAGTTGATTTGATTCTGCTGAAAAACAGAAACTTTGCATGCATGAATATAATTTTGTTAAACCACAGAAACGTGATTTTGTGTTGATTATTTTTGCTTCTGTTCAATAGACAAATTGTCCAGGACTTCCTATTTTTGTAGGATTTTTAGAGTTCCATAAGCCTGTGTTAGTTACAGATTGCTACAGACTATTCTGTTTTTGACAGATTTTGTTTTTCGTGTGTTGTTTGCTTATTTCAATGCATCTATGGCTAGTAATTCAGTCTATGAACCATAAAGAAGTTGGAATATATTAGGTTTAACACCAAAATAAATAAAGAATGAGTTCATTGCAGTACCTTATGTGGTGGTTTTGTTTTCTTTCACTAACGGAGCTTATAAGATTTCCTATTGAGTTTTGTGTTGTGAAGTTTTCAAGTTTTGGGTAAAGCTTTTATGGACTATGGAATAAAGGGTGGCAACAGCCTAAGGTTGGGGATGACCATGGCACCCCAAGATATTCAAGAATAGCCAAAAGCCTAAGCTTGGGGATGCCCCGGGAAGGCATCCCCTCTTTCGTCTTCGTTCATTGGTAACTTTACTTGGAGCTATATTTTTATTCGCCACATGATATGTGTTTTGCTTGGAGCATCGTGTACTATATTAGTCTTTTCTTTTTAGTTTACCACTGTCATCCTTGCTGTACACACCTTTTGGGAGAAGCCTATTTGATTAGAATTTGCTAGAATACTCTATGTGCTTCACTTATATCTTTTGAGCTTGATAGTTTTTGCTCTAGTGCTTCACTTATATCTTTTTGAGCACGGTGGTGTCTTAATTTTGAAGAAATTGCTAGTCTCTCATGCTTCACTTATATTATTTTGAGAGTATTTTAGAACAGCATGGTATTTGCTATTATCATAAAGTTGGTCCTAGAATGATGAGCATCCAAGTTGGGTATAATAAAAACTATCATAGGAAGTGAATTGGATGCTATGATCAACTTGATACTTGATAATTGTTTTGAGATATGGAGGTAGTGATATTAAAGTCATGCTAGTTGGGTGATTATGAATTCAAAGAATGCTTGTGTTGAAGTTAGCAAGTCCCTTAGCATGCACGTATGGTTAAAGTTGTGTAACAAATTTGAAACATGAAGTGTACTTGGCTTGTGCATCCTTATGAGTGGCGGTCGGGGACGAGCAATGATCTTTTCCTACCAATCTACCCCCCTAGGAGCATGCGCATAGTACTTGATTTTTAATGACTTCTAAATTTTTGCAATAAGTATATGAGTTCTTTTGTCTAATGTTGAGTCCATGGATTATACGCACTTTTACCTTTCCGCCTTTGCTAGCCTCTTCAGTACCGTGCATTGCCCTTTCTCACCTTAAGAGTTGGTGCAAACTTCGCCGGTGCATCCGAACCCCGTGATACGATACGCTCTATCACACATAAACCTCCTTATATCTTCCTCAAAAAAGCCACCATACCTACCTATTATGGCATTTCCATAGCCATTCCGAGATATATTGCCATGCAACTTTCCACCGTTCCGTTCTTCATTTTCATGACATACTTTACTTTTGTCATATTACCATTGCATGATCATGTAGTTGACATCGTATTTGTGGCAAAGCCACCATGCATTATTTTTCATACATGTCACTCTTGATTCATTGCACCATCCCGGTACACGGCCGGAGGCATTCATATAGAGTCATATCTTGTTCTAGTTTTGAGTTGTAATTCTTATGTTGTAATCAATAGAAGTGTGATGATCATCATTATTAGAAAATTGCCCAAAGAAAAAAGAAAAAAAAAAGAAGAAAGGCCAAAAGAAAAAAAAAGAAAGGCCCGAAAAAAAGAAAAGAAAAGAAAAAAGAAAAAAAAGAAAAAAAAGAAAGAAAAAAAAGAAAAAAAAAAGGGCAATGTTACTATCTCTTTTCCACACTTGTGCTTCAAAGTAGCACCTTGTTCTTTATGTAGTGAGTCTCATATTTTGTGCTTCAAAGTAGCACCATGTTTTTCATTTAGTGAGTCTCATAAGTTGTCTTTTTCATACTAGTGGGAATTTTTCATTATAGAACTTGGCTTGTATATTCCTACGATGGGCTTCCTCAAATGCCCTAGGTCTTCATGAGAAAGCATGTTGGATGCACACCCACTAGTTTTCCTTTGTTTAGCATTCATTTGTAGCTCTAGTGCATCCGTTGCATGGCAATCCCTACTCATGTTGACATCAATTGATGGGCATCTCCATAGCCTGTTGATTATCCTCGTCAATGTGAGACTTTCTCCTTTTTTGTCTTCTCCACACAATCCCCATCATCATATTCTATTCCAACCATAGTGCTATATCCATGGCACACGCTCATGTATTGCGTGAAGGCTGAAAAAGTTTGAGATTATTTATGTATGAAAGAATTGCTTGGCTTGTCATAGGGGGTATAGAAGTTGGGAACATCTTTGTGTGACGAAAATGAAGCATAGCCTAACTATATGATTTTGTAGGGATGAACTTTCTTTTGCCATGTTATTTTGAGAAGACATGATTACTTTGATTAGTATGCTTGAAGTGTTACTCTTTCTGATGTCAATATGAACTTTTATTTTGTATTCATTTGGATCTGAACATTCATGCCACAATGAAGAAAATTACATTATGAATTATGCTAGGTAGCATTCCACATCAAAAATTCTCTTTTTATCATTTGCCTACTCGAGGACGAGTAGGAATTAAGCTTGGGGATGCTTGATATGTCTCCAACGTATCTATAATTTTTGATTGTTCCATGCTATTATATTACCCCTTTTGGATGTTTATGGGCTTTATTTTACATATTTATATCATTTTTGGGACTAACCTACTAACTGGAGGCCCAGCCCATATTGCTGTATTTTTTGCCTATTTCAGTATTTAGAAGATAAGGAATATCAAACGGAGTCCAAATGGAATGAAACCTTCGGGAGCGTGATTTTTGGAACAAATCTGATCCAGAGAGCTTAGAGTGCAAGTCAAGAAGCTCCCGAGGGCCCCACGAGATAGGGGGCCGCCCCCCTGTAGGGCGCGCCCCCCTATCTCGTGGACCCCTCGGGCAGCCACCGACGTACTTCTTCCTCCTATATATACCTACGGACCCCGAAAACATCCAGGAGCACCACGAAACACAATTTCCACCGTCGTAGCCTTCTGTATCCGCGAGATCTCATCTTGGAGCCTTTGCCGGCACTCTGCCGGAGGGGGAATTGACCACAGAGGGCTTCTACATCAACATCCTTGCCCCTCCGATGAGTTGTGAGTAGTTTACCACAGACCTACGGGTCCATAGTTATTAGCTAGATGGCTTCTTCTCTCTTTTTGGATCTCAATACAATGTTCTCCCCCTCTCTTGTGGAGATCTATTCGATGTAATCTCTTTTTGCGGTGTGTTTGTCGAGATCCGATGAATTGTGGGTTTATGATCAAGTTTATCTATGAATAATATTTGAATCTTCTTCTAATTCTTTTATGTATGATAGAGTTATCTTTGCAAGTCTCTTCGAATTATCAGTTTGGTTTGGCCTACTAGATTGATCTTTCTTGCCATGGGAGAAGTGTTTAGCTTTGGGTTCAATCTTGCGGTGTTCTTACCTAGTGACAGAAAGGGTTGCAAGACACGTATTGTATTATTGCCGTTGAGGATAACAAGATGGGGTTTATATCATATTGCATGTGTTTATCCCTCTACATCATGTCATCTTGCTTAATGCGTTACTCTTATGCAACCTACGTGCAACTATTGCTCCCAAGTTATAACCTCTATAACCAGACACAACACTCTTGAGGACACAAAGATCAGGGGCACACATGTGACATACTTCGTCTTTACTGTTAATGCATTTACCAATAAAGAGAGCAAAGTAATGTATAGAAGGAAAATGAATGCTCCCTATGGTAGCTTGTGTTACGTTCCTAGATTCTCCCACAGTAATACTAGCAAGAAAATTTCTAACTTCAGATTTGGGAGAATCATTAATATTACCCCACTGCGGGAGTTTGCAAGCAGTTGTAAAATCCTCTAAATCCATGGTATAAGATGTATCATAAATATCAAACATAACACTAGGAGAATTACGCGAAGAAATATATTCGAACCTCCGCACAAAGGAATCAGTCAATTGATAATATTGAGGACACTTATCTTGTAAGAAGTCCTCCAGCTCGGCATTACGCACATACACGTCAAATTCCTCCTTGAAGCCTGCTTCGACCATAAAATCATCGGATGGCCACTCGCAAGCCCGTACATTTGCATCCCTTGGCAAATTAACATCTTGTTCACGTATAGCAATCATGCGCCCTTTCTTTGCCGAGGAACCATCTTGGTACATTCTTCTAAGCATATATCTTTTTCTGAAAATTTCTGAAATTTTAGTAACTTCAAAATAAAAGTGGATAAAACTAAACAAGATTGATAGCAACTACTCCTACAAGTGCCTAGAGCCTATACCATGCATTGGAATTGCTTGGGACCTCAAAAATTTAACATACAAGCTCAAGAACATGGTCACCAAGGCAGCAAGGATTTGCAATGAATAAAGCACTAGAACAAAAACTAATTGGACCAATGGAGGAGTCACATACCAAGCAACAGTCTCCCAAAGCGAATGGAGCTTTGAGCTAAGAGATCGAAAATCGCAGCAAAAACGAGCTAGAACTCGGGCTTGAGCTGGATGGGGATTTTTTTGGGTAGAAGATGAAGTGTGTGGATGCTGGCATAAGTGAAGGGGAGCCACCAGGGGCCCATGAGATAGGAGGGCGCGCCCTACAGGGGGGGGCTCCCTCCTCTCTCATGGCCTGGTGCTTGGCCCTCCTGCAGTGTTTTCAGTGCCTAAAATCCTCAAATATTCCAGAAAAAATCATACTAAATTTGCAGGGCATTTGGAGCACTTTTATTTTCGGACTATTTTTTATTGCACGGATAAATCAGAAAACAGATAGATAATACTATTTTTGCTTTATTTATTCTAAGAAAACAGAATGTAAAAAGGAGGGTACAGAAGTTTGTGCCTTCTAGTTTCATCCATATCATGATCATCAAAATGAACCCACTAACAAGGTTGATCAAGTCTTGTTAACAAACTCATTCCGAATAACACGGAACCGGAGAAATTTCGAATAACACTAAGTTACCTCAACGGGGATATGGAAATCCCCAACAATAAGAATATCATACTTTTTCTTGACAGTAGGGAGAGGAAATTCAAAAACTCCAAAAATGATAGTTGGAACTTTTTCAATGGAATTGATACTATGAACTTGAGATTGTTTCCTCGGAAAGTGTACCGTATGCTCATTACCATTAACATGAAAAGTGACATTGCCTTTGTTGCAATCAATAACAGCCCCTATAGTATTAAGAAAAGGTCTACCAAGGATAATAAACATACTATCGTCCTCGGGGATATCAAGAATAACAAAGTCCGTTAAGATAGTGACATTTGCAACCACAACAGGCACATCCTCACATATACCGATAGGTATAGCAGTTGATTTATCAGCCATTTGCAAAGATATTTCAGTAGGTGTCAACTTATTCAATTCAAGTCTACGATATAAAGAGACAGGCATAACACTAACACCGTCTCCAAGATCACATAAAGCAGTTCTAACATAATTTCTTTTAATGGAGCATGGTATAGTTGGAACACCCGGATCTCCATGTTTCTTTGGTATTCCACCCTTAAAAGTGTAATTAGCAAGCATGGTGGAAATTTCAGCTTCTAGTATCTTTCTTTTATTTGTGATGATATCCTTCATATATTTAGCATAAGGATTTACTTTAAGCATATCAGTTAAGCGCATATGTCAGTAAATAGGTCTAATCATTTCAGCAAAGCACTCAAAATCCTCATCATCCTTTGACTTGGATGGTTTAGGAGGAAAGGGCATGGGTTTCTGAACCCATGGTTCTCTTTCTTTACCATGCTTTCTAGCAATAAAATCTCTCTTATCATAACCTTGATTCTTTGATTGTGGGTTATCAAGATCAACAGCAGGTTCAATCCCTACATCATTGTCTTTGCTAGGTTGAGCATCAACATGAACATTATCATTAACATTATCACTAGGTTCATGTTCATCAGCTGATTGTGTTTCAGCATCAGAAATAGAAATATCATTGGGATTCTCAGGTGTGTCTACAGTAGGTTCATTACAAGCATGCAATGTTCTATTGTCTTTATTTTTCTTCTTCCTAGAAGAATTAGGTGCCTCTAAATTATTTCTCTGAGAATCTTGCTCGATTCTCTTAGGGTGGCCTCCGGGAAACAAAGGTTCCTGAGTCATTCTACCAGTTCTAGTAGCCACTCTAACAGCAAAGTCATTTTTATTATTCAATTCATCAAGCAAATCATTTTGAGCTTTGAGTACTTGCTCATCTTGAGTAGCAACCATAGAAGCATATTTGCTAATGCGGTGAAGTTCATCTTTAACTCTAGCCAGATTATCACCTACGTGTCCTATCTCGAGAGCATTATTCTTTAATTCTCTACCAACATAAGCATTAAAACTTTCTTGTCTAGCCATAAAGTCCTCAAATTCATCTAAGCAAGGGCTATGAGATTTAGTAGAGGGTATTTCAACTTTATCATATCTATAGAGAGAATTTACCTTTACTACCTGTGTTGGGTTATCAAGACAATGTAGTTCTTCAGGCGGTATATCAAGACCATGTATTTCTTCAATAGGTGGTAAATTCTTAACATCTTCAGCTTTAATACTTTTTTCTTTCATTGATTTCTTTGCCTCTTGCATATCTTCAGGACTGAGAAATAAAACACCTCTCTTCTTCGGAGTGGGTTTAGGAATAGGCTCAGGAGTTGGCTCAATTGATTCAGGAATAACTTCAGGAACTGGCTCGGGAAGAGTCCAATTATTTTCATTAGTCAACATATTATTCAATAGTATTTCAGCTTCGTCGACTGTTCTTTCCCTGAAAACACAACCAGCACAATTATCCAAGTAGTCCTTGGAGGCATCGGTTAGTCCATTATAAAAGATATCAAGTATTTCATTTTTCTTAAGAGGATGATCAGGCAAAGCATTAAGTAACCGGAGAAGCCTCCCCCAAGCTTGTGGGAGACTCTCTTCTTTGATTTGCACAAAATTATATATTTCTCACAAGGCAGCTTGTTTTTATGAGCAGGGAAATATTTAGCAGAGAAGTAATAAATCATATCCTAGGGACTATGCACCCAACCAGGAGCAAGAGAATTATACCAAGTCTTAACATCACCCTTTAATGAGAACGGAAATATCTTAAGGATATATAAACAGCGATACTTCTCATCATGAGTAAATAGGGTGGCTATGTCATTCAACTTGGTAAGATGTGCCACAATAGTTTCAGATTCAAGGCCATAAAAAAGATCAGATTCAACTAAAGTAATAATATCAGGATCAACATATAATTCATAATCCTTATCAGTAACACAGATAGGTGAAGTATCAAAAGTAGGATCGGGTTTCATTCTAGCATTAGGAGACTGCTGCTTCCATTTAGCTAATAATTTCTTAAGATCAGATCTATCATTGCAAGCAAGAATTTCCATAGCAGCTTTTTCATTCATAACATAACCCTTAGAAACAACAGGCAATACATAATCATTGGGGGAACGTTCATCATCACTATCATCAATAGCATCTTCAATATTTTCATTCACCCTAACTCTAGCAAGTTGTTCATCAAGGAATTCACCTAATGGCAAAGTAGTATCACGCACAGAAGTAGTTTCATCATGCATAGCAGAAGTGGCATCATCAATAACATGTGACATATCAGAATTCATAGCAGTAGCAGGTTCAGGTGTCGCAAACTTACTAATAACAGAAGGAGAATCTAGTGCAGAGCTAGATGGCAGTTCCTTACCTCCCCCCGTAGTTGAGGGATAGATATTGGTCTTAGCGTCTTTCAAGTTCTTCATAGTGATCAACAGATATAAATCCCAAGTGACTCAGAGAATAGAGCTATGCTCCCCGGCAACGGCGCCAGAAATTTGTCTTGATAACCCACAAGTGTAGGGGATCGCAACAGCTTTCGAGGGTGAAGTACAACCCAAATTTATTGATTCAACACAAGGGGAGCCAAAGAATATTCTTGAGTATTAGCAGTTGAGTTGTCAATTCAACCACACCTGGATAACTTAGTATCTGCAGCAAAGTGTTTAGTAGCAAAAGTGGTATGATAGTAATGGTAACAATAGCAACAGTAAAGCTAAATGTTTTTGGGTTTTTGTAGTAGTTGTAATAGTAGCAACGGAAAAGTAAATAAGCGGAGAACAATATGTGAAAATCTTGTAGGCAATGGACCAGTGATGGATAATTATGACGGATGCGATTCCTCCTGCAATAGTTATAACATAGGGTGATATAGAACTAGCTCCAATTCATCAATGTAATGTAGGCATGTATTCCGTAAATAGTCATACATGCTTATGGAAAAGAACTTGCATGACATCTTTTGTCCTACCCTCCCGTGGCAGCGGGGTCCTAGTGTAAACTAAGGGATATTAAGGCCTCCTTTTAGTAGAGAACCGGACTAAAGCATTAACACATAGTGAATATATGAACTCCTCAAACTACGGTCATCACCGAGAAGTATCCCGATTATTGTCACTTCGGGGTTGTCGGATCATAACGCATAATAGGTGACTATAGACTTGCACGATAGGATCAAGAACACACATATATTCATGAAAACATAATAGGTTCAGATCTGAAATCATGGCACTCGGGCCCTAGTGACAAGCATTAAGCATAGCAAAGTCATAGCAACATCAATCTCAGAACATAGTGGATACTAGGGATCAAACCCTAACATAACTAACTTGATTACATGGTAAATCTCATTTAACCCATCACCGTCCAGCAAGCCTACGATGGAATTACTCACGCACGGCGGTGAGCATCATGAAATTGGTGATGGAGGATGGTTGATGATGACGACGACGACAAATCCCCCTCTCCAGAGCCCCGAACGGAGTCTAGATCAGCCCTCCCGAGAGAGATTAGGGCTTGGTGGAGGCTCCGTGTCGTGAAACATGATGAAACTTTCTCCTTGATTGTTTTCTCCCCGAGACGGTATATATGGAGTTGGAGTTGCGGTCGGAGGAGGTCTGGGGGGCCCACGACCTTGATTCTTTCGCCAAAAATTCTTATTAAATCTGAAAAGTGCCTCCGTGGATTTCCAGGACATTCCGAGAACTTTTCTTTTCTACACATAAAACAACATCATGGTAGTTCTGCTGAAAACATCATCAGTCCGGGTTAGTTTCATTCAAATCGTGCAAGTTAGAGTCCAAAACAAGGGCAAAAGTGTTTGGAAAAGTAGATACGTTGGAGATGTATCACACACCATATCCAATAAAGTACGGTTACGATGTTCGGACACACCATTTCGCTGTGGTGTTCCAGGTGGCGTAAGTTGTGAAACTATCCCATGTTGTTTCAAATGAAGACCAAACTCGTAACTCAAATATTCTCCACCACGATCAGATCGTAGAAATTTTATTTTCTTGTTATGATGATTTTTTACTTCACCCTTAAATTCTTTGAACTTTTCAAATGTTTCAGACTTATGCTTCATTAAGTAGATATACCCATATCTTCTCAAATCATCTGTGAAGGTAAGAAAATAACGATACCCGCCATGAGCCTCAACACTCGTTGGACCGCATACATCTTTATGTATTATTTCCAATAAGTCAGTAGCTCGTTCCATTGTTCCGGAGAATGGAGTTTTAGTCATCTTGCCCATAAGGCACCGTTCGCAAGCACCAAGTGATTCATAATCAAGTGATTCCAAAAGTCCATCAGCATGGAGTTTCTTCATGCGCTTTACACCGATATGAGCCAAACGGTAGTGCCACAAATAAGTTGCACTATCATTATGAACTTTGCATCTTTTGGATTCAATATTATGAATATGTGTATCATCACACCGAGATGCCACAAAAATTGACCACTCAGCAAGGGTTCATGACCATAAAAGATATTACTCATATAATAGAACAACCATTATTCTCTGATTTAAATGAATAATCGTCTCGCATCAAACAAGATCCACTTATAATGTTCATGCCCAAACACTAGCACGAAATAACAATTATTAGGTCTAAAACTAACCCCGAAGGTAGATGTAGAGGTAGCATGCCGACGGCAATCACATCGACCTTGGAATCTTTTCCCACGCGCATCGTCACCTCGTCCTTATCCAATCTTCGTTTAATCCATAGCCCATGTTCCGAGTTGCATATATGAGCAACAGAACCAGCATCAAATACCCAGGCGCTACTACGAGCATTAGTAAGGTACACATCAATAACATGTATATCAAATATACCTTTCACTTTGCCATCCTTCTTATCCGCCAAATTCTTGGGGCAGTTCCGCTTCTAGTGACCAGTCCCTTTGCAGTAGAAGCACTCAGTTTTAGGCTTAGGTCCAGACTTGGGTTTCTTCTCCTGAGCAACAACTTTATTTCCATTCTTCTTGAAGTTCCCCTTCTTCCCTTTGCCCTTTTTCTTGAAACTAGTGCTCTTGTTGACCATCAACACTTGATGCTCCTTCTTGATTTCTACCTCCGCTACTTTTATCATCGCGAAGAGCTCGAGAATAGTCTTGTTCATCGCTTTCATATTATAGTTCATCACGAAGCCTTTATAGCTTGGTGGCAGTGATTGAAGAAATCTGTCAATGACACTATCACCAGGAAGATTAAATCCTAACTGAGTCAAGTGGTTATGGTACCCAGACATTCTGAGTATGTGTTCACTGACAGAACTATTCTCCTCCTTTTTGCAGCTGTAGAACTTGTTGGAGACTTCATATCTCTCAACTCGGGCATTTGCTTGAAATATTAACTTCAACTCTTGGAACATCTCATATGCTCCATGATGTTCAAAACGTCTTTGAAGTCCCGATTCTAAGCCATAAAGCATGGCACACTGAACTATCGAGTAGTCACCAGCTTTGCTCTGCCAGACATTCTTAACGTCATCAGTAGCATCTGCAGCAGGCTTGGCACCCAACGGTGCTTCTAGGACGTAATTCTTCTGTGGAGCAATGAGGATAATCCTCAAGTTACGGACCCAGTCAGTGTAGTTGCTGCCATCGTATTTCAACTTAGCTTTCTCTAGGAACACATTAAAATTCAAAGGAACGGTAGCATGGGCCATTGATTACAATAACATAGACATGCAAAATAACTATCAGGAGTAAGTTCATGATAAATTAAAGTTCAATTAATCATATTACTTAAGAACTCCCACTTAGATAGACATCCCTCTAGTCATCTAAATGATCACGTGGTCCAAATCAACTAAACCATGTCCGATCATCACGTGAGATGGACTAGCTTTCAATGATGAACATCACTATTTTGATCATATCTACTATATGATTCACGTTCGACCTTTCGGTCTCAGTGTTCCGAGGCCATATCTGCATATGCTAGGCTCGTCAAGTTTAACCCGAGTATTCTGCGTGTACAAAACTGGCTTGCACCCGTTGTATGTGAATGTAGAGCTTATCAAACCCGACAATCACGTGGTGTCTCGGCACGACGAACTATAGCAATGGTGCATACTCAGAGAGAACACTTATACCTTGAAATTCTAGTAAGGGGTCATCTTATAATGCTACCGCCGTACTAAGCAAAATAAGATGCATAAAAGATAAAAATCACATGCAATCATAATATGTGACATGATATGGCCATCCTCGTCTTATGCTCATGATCTCCATCAACGAAGCATCGTCATGATCTCCATCGTCACCGGCAAGACACCTTGATCTCCATCATAGCATCGCTGTCGTCTCGCCAACTATTATTACTACGACTATTGCTACCACTTAGTGATAAAGCAAAACAATTACATGGTGATTGTATTGCATACAATAAAGCGACAACCATATGGCTCCTGCCAGTTGTCGATAACTTTGCTACAAAACATGATCATCTCATACAAAAAATTATATCACATCATGTCTTGACCATATCACATCACAGCAAGCCCTTCAAAAACAAGTTAAACGTCCTCTACTTTGTTGTTGCAAGTTTTACGTGGCTGCTATGGGCTTCTAGCAAGAATCGTTCTTACCTACGCATTAAAACACTACAAAAAAAGACACATCCGTGACATTTTGGGCCGAACGAATTTTTTTTCTGTCATAGATATGACACTTCTATGATGATAATTGTGACAAAACCCGATATCATTATAGATGTGGTGGGATCCTACTTCTATGACAAAAAATCATGACAAAAAATGGGCTTTTCGTCCTGGGCGTGCCGGAGACACAGTTGCATGACATTCTTTGGGCCGTCCATGATGGAAAAAACCGTGGTAGAAGCGAGGGGGAGGAAAATTTTGGGGAGTTGCCGGTTATAGTGGGAGGTCAGGGGCAGAGTGATGCGCGTTTCTCTCATACGTACGCACGTGTGTGCGAGGCGTTGGCTCTAACTAAAGCCGAGCGAGGTGTTGGGCTCTAACTGAACCCGAGTGATTGCACTGCAGGCTACGCGTTACTGAACCCGAGCGATCGATCGATGGCTGTTAACTGAACCCGATGGAGCGCTTCCTTCGCTACTGCTGCTAACTAAAGCCGATCGATGCTGCCTCTGGGATGAA
>NC_041381.1:579757889-579768764 GCF_002162155.2 Triticum dicoccoides | reverse complement strand
AACAGGACCCCCATTTCGACCGTAGCGCTCCAACACAAGTCTGTTTCGTCCGTTTTGCGGTACGCCACACCCCTCCCGATCAACAGGATCCCCGTTTCGACCGTAGCGCTCCAACACAAGTCCGGTTCGTCTGTTTTGCGGTACGCCACACCCCTCCCGATCAACATGACTCCCGTTTCGACCGTAGGAGGTCCATTTCGTCCATTTTGCGGTACGCCACACCCCTCTCAATCAACAGGACCCCTGTTTCGACCGTAGGAGGTCCGTTTCCTCCGTTTTGCGGTATGGGCGACTAGGCGTTCGAGACCCCGCCCATATGTACACATACGTGACCGTATTTTCTTTCTTGCACCCTGGCCGCTGTACGTACGTGTACATGCTATGTGCGCGCCTCTACTACGACACGTGCACGCCTCTACATCAACCAGTATGTACGTACACGTTCGCGACCAGGATGACAATGCTACGTATGCTTCGACCAGGTGGGTCCCGACTGTCAGGCACTTCCTTGCCTGCGAAGATGTAGCTGGTGGGTCCCAGTAGTCAGGGGGGCGAATTGTTTTTTTTTGCCTGGATGCACTTCCTTGCGTGCGAAGGTGTAGCTGCTAGGTCCCAGCAGTCAGGGGGGCGAATCGTTTTTTTTGCCCGGACGCACTTCCTTGCGTGCGAAGGTGTAGCTTCTAGGTCCCAGCAGTCAAGGGGGCGAATTGTTTTTTTGCCTGGACGCACTTCCTTGCATGCGAAGGTGTAGCTGCTGGGTCCTAGCAGTTGGCGGGCGAATCTTTTTTTTCGGACGCACTTCCTTGCGTGCGAAGATGTAGCTAGTGGGTCCCAGCAGTCAGGGGGGCGAATCATTTTTTTTTCAGACGCACTTCCTTGCGTGCGGAGATGTAGCTCGTGGGTCCCAGCAGTCAGGGGGCGAATCATTTTTTTCGCGAAATACAGTGGCCCGTCCGGTGGGTCCCCGCTGTGAGGTGGAGGAATAATTATTTTGCACGTAATGAGGAGGCACTTCCTTGCGGGTGCCGTGGACCTAGCTGTCAACCTCTCCACGTACAGTCCACGTCCGATGGAAGTCGTTCCTTGACCACGTTGACTACGCCCTGCCGAGAGCACCACGGCGGTGGACGACGGCGAGGCCTAGGAAGGGGATGACGCGGAGCCGGGGAAGACGCGGCAGTGGATGCACACGTGGAGAGGAGTACGAGGGTTCACTGGTTCGGCTGCACTGCAGTCGCTGCATAATAATAGGGGGTGTGGTCAGTGGGTGAGTGGAGGGATGGCTTGGCCAGCGGTGGGAGTAGTAGGGGGCGGTGAGGCCTCCGCGGCAGCACAGCCGGCCACGGGAGGCAGGAGCAGGCGGCACGACCGGTGCTGCTTTGGGCGGCTGGAGCAAGAAGACCAGAGGTTGAAGAAGCACGACGGCCGTTGGATGGACATCGTACGGTCACTGCAGCTGGAATCGTTTATATTGACTAAGTTGACAAAGCCCTTGGTACGTCAACTTAGTAGGCCCACAGGTCAGCTTTCGAAATGGTGCGCCCCAGATGTCAGGGGGACGAATCATTTTTTGGGCGGGTGAAGCTAGAATATCCGAGATTAAAGAAGAAGCACGGCATCCATTGGATGGACATCCAACGGCCACTGCTGCTAGAACCGTGTGTTGACTATAAGTTGACAAAGCCTTGCATACCCGTCAACTCTCTTTTTTTAGGGGACACATCAACTTAGTAAGGCAAGAAGTGTGTGGCAGAGAACTTATAACCCATTTGAGATTTGTAAGAATGTGTAGGCCATTTTTTAATTCTAATGGAATTTACTACAGCCCATTTACAATTTGTTAAAAGTACAGCCCATTTCAACCAACCGTTCAAAAGAGAATTCAATAAAATTTCCCACATTTTGGTGGGATCTGAATATTTTCATCCCGAAATTTTAGTCAGATTAAATACAATTTCAATATAAATTTATATTGCATAAAAATCCAATGAAGCATTACGCTCGCAACAATTAATAAATTAAAATTTTCAATATTCCAAAAATAATATTTTATAAAGTAATCACTGTTTGGTGCATTTTTTTATAGTTACTACCCAGTTTTTATAATTACATCCCATTTATTATTTCTTAAAGCCCATTTTCTTGTTAAGCCTAATGCATCCCTCCTAGGAAAGATTTGCAGCCAGCGGGGCAAAGAATAACAACTTGATGGGGCAGAGAATAACAACTTGACCTTGCCTGGGTATTCCTAAAAAAAGTATAGCTGGGCTAGCCATTTTCAGCTTGAAAAAAATTAATACCTGGCTGGATATCTGACCTGGGCTAGACGGGACACAACCCACCCAGTTAATACCCGCAGCGATGTTTTTGTTGTTGTTCGGAGGAGAAAGATTAATATCTGGGGTAAACATCAAAAAACTCTGTAGTGCTCACACCTCAAAAACAAAAATACTGCTCGAGCTGCTTGGTCCCAGCTGTCGGCCGCTTCTTGTGCAATTCTCTCGTTTATTGACTACTCCATCCTTTCTGGTTTATAATGCTCAATTCAAAAATCTCACCAATCAAGGTAGATGGCGAGTGGTGGAATACTTTTTCTAGTTTTGCAAAAGCACCTAATTAATGCTCTTGTTATCCTTAAAAAATTATGTTTATCAATGCATTAATTGCAATGCATGCATGCATAAAGTACATGCATTGGTCAATTTTCTCTTAATACTTGCATGCAATGATTTAATGCACCTTGGAATCTGAACATGTGATGGAAAACAACCAAATTGAGCCTTATAAAATGGAAAAACTAAAATTTTGAGATAAGCCCTATCTGTACTACTATATAGTGTACCGGTTTTGAGATGGATCCAGAGCATCAATCGTAACCGTTGGTCTCCAAAATCCAAGGGCTATGATGAGCCGGATTCGCCATGAACAGTAGACTGTTGTTGCCTCTATTATGTTCTAGAATATTTACGTGGCCCTTCCAGGAAAAAAAGGCCCATATGTGATGCCTCATGGGCTATATTACTGTTTGAGCGCATGACGACTTGAGCCCAGATAAGAAGGTTTGGGAGGAGAATGGGAAGAAAAAATAATAGAGTAACATACAGTTTTTTAATGAACCTCCAGTATTTTAGATGTGAATGTACAGTTTTTTGTGTGAATATTAAAAACAATTGTGGGTGGAATTCCATTTATCAAAATCACTCCATTATACTTTTTTCGAGTCACAATCCAAAATATCTCCATTCTTTTAAGACGTGCATTGCACGTGCATACATACTAGTAAACCGGAAAGGAGGGAGTACATAGGTAGACAATGGTGTGGGACCGTGATGTCAGGAAACCAGGAGGAAGCAAAATAAATTATAGTTATATATATATATATAATAAGGAGGCACTTGCGTACGTGAGGCTATGGACCTGGTGGGTCTCCATTGTCATCCTATCCAAGTAAAGTGATCTCCTCGCTCGCGCGCGCTTTCTGCCCGAAACAATGAGCGCCGGCCGCCCTGCTTCCTGGTGTAGGCGATTGCTCCGCCTTCAAACGACACAAGTGCTGTCCGTCCGTCCGTCTGCCGCACACATTAATGATATGTGGTTGCCGAGGTGGCTACTCCAGCGTCACACGTTCGTCCCTCCGCCCGCCCACCATTGCTATATAAACTGCTGCGCCGACCATAGCCGCAGTCATCTGCATCCGTTGCCTTTCTCCTGTCCACACCACTACTGCCCACCATGGCTTCCTCGCGCTCCAGCGCTCTTCGGGACGGGCAGACGACGGACCACAAGGAGATAGCAGCCATTGCTGCCGACCGGCTGGCCGGCAGGCAGCCGGAGGATGACGACGTCCCAATGGAGAACATGGTAGTCGACGATCCGACGCCAACCCCCTCCTCCACGCCATCCTCACCGATGCATTGCACCATAACCATTAGCGAGGCCCGTGCCCAATATATGGACAAGGTGAGGCAGATGTGTGAGGAGCAGTTACGGGAGGCGCAGGCCGACGCCGCCTACAACCACCATCTCCTCCAGGAGCACCTGCAGGCAGAGGAGCAGATCGCCGCGGAGCGGGCGGAGCAGGAGGCGCTGCTCGACTCGTACCGCTCCGCCCGCAAGGTCCACCTCGAGTGCTGGCGGTACCGCATGCGGGTGGCGGAGGCTGCGGCCGCCTACAAAGAGGCTAGCAAAGAGGGCGATGAAGCGGGCGAGGATCTGTTTGGCGAGACCGAGGACGAGGCAGAGAACAATGCCGGCTCCGACGAGTCCCTGCTCCGCTGGCGTCGATGACGCCCTGCTCCGCCGACGCCCAGCGGCGCCAACAATGAGGCAGAGGACACCGCCGGCTCCGCCGAGGCCCCGTGGCGCTAACAACGAGGCAAAGGACACCGCCGGATCCGCCAAGGCTCCGCCCCACCAACAACGAGGCAGAGGACATCGCCGGCTCAGCCGAGGCCCCACCGTGCCGGCAACATGGGGGAGGATTTCCACCGCTCCGCTGAGGCGCCGCCCGCCGGCAATGAGACAGAGGCATCGCCGGCTCCGTCGAGGCACCGCCCCGCTACCAACGAGGCCGCACCACACAGAAAACGAGGAAGAGTAGAACACGGTAGGTCGCCACCGCTTGGGTCCAAGTAAGGCCACTGCTGCTACCCTCCGGTTGAAGCCAAGCTAGGCGGGTTGACCATTGATGGCCGGTTAGCTTCTTGGCGGCGACGTGGAGTCGGAGAGCTGCGCTGGAGAAGAACGCTGCTTCTACTTAACTGCTGGTGCAGTTGGCTGACTGACAGGTGGGCCCAACAGGCCACATGTCAGCGCAACTGCACCTGCAGTTAAGTCACTGAAGCTTCTGCTTGGCTCAGTGGGACACATGTGGGTAGCTTCGGTTAATTAATTATACCTCCAGCACACCCCTTTTTAGTTTTTTTTTGAAAAGGAGGATGACCCCCGGCCTCTGCATCTGGGAGATGCATGCGTCCACAAACACCCCTTTTTAGTTGAAGAATGTATGAAATGTAATGAAATCCGGCATGTTTATATGAAATCCGACTGTGTATGAATAAATTTATTTCGATTAGTTCGAATTCCTGTATCACTGGCATTGGATGAACATGCAAAACAATACGTACTAGCATTATTCCCAGGGTGATCACCACGTTTGCAGCAGTTTCAGATGTACTCCCTCCAGTCATTTCTAGTCTGCATACAAGTTTTGTCTGTAGTCAAAGTATCTCTACTTTGACCAATCTTATACAAAAAAGTATGCACTTTCACAATGTGCAAAGTAAAAAGGAACAAAAGGAGTACAAAGAGTTTGAGAAGCTTTTTAGCGTTTCTGTACATTGCAATCAAACACACATGCCTGGCAATTCATAGAGAACATTCAAAACAATCGATGATTATGTATCTCAGCGACTCACATGTTAGAGGCAATATTTACTTCACAACTAAAGAATAAAGAAAAAATTGATCGCCGCTGCTGACAGCAAAGGGCGTACAATTCGAAAATATCAAACGCATATCTTGCTAAAATCAATCAGCAAAATTTGACAAGGTTGTGGCATTCCAAAATATCAAATGCCTATGATTGTGGAATGGTCAGGGTTTGCCATCAGTTCGGACATTGACATGGCAACTCGTGCTAAATAAACCAGCTGTTCTTTTTGTGCAGTTCCACCAAAATCAACCAAATTCGCGTGTAGCTTGTATGATTTCGCCCTTATATGTTGCAACGCCTTGAACTTATGGGCACCTCCTTTCTTGTGGTGGAAATGAATGATTCGATGTATTCATGAACATTTTGTGCAGTTCCCGTTGAAATCAAGCTGAGCACCCCTGTTTGCACAAATACAAAAAAGTGATTAGTATAAAGCAAATTGTACTATGAATTGACAGTTTCAACAGGCACATACATGGTCCATGTAGAGCACACTTTTAGAAAAATGGAACTCACCAGAAAGAATCCTGGAACAACATTGTACTCGCGCATCACAGCAAAAAAATGGCGATTTGTCAGTCCTTCTGAGCTGAAGTTAGTTCGGTCTTGTGGGGAGTAATGTAACCATCCTTCAACTCCTCCTTCTGATGAGAAGATAGACAATGCTTCTTCATCCTGGCATAATCGGAACTAGTCACTTCACGTACTCCATATTCTTCCTTAGAGGAAGATGATCCTGTTGTGCAAAGACAAGAGGACTACTAAATGCTAGCATCCATGATTGCTCGAAAAAAAGGAAAGGAAATATTTTAAACAGCACAGATGAAGCACTTCCCAAGGACAATACCACTTTTTCATGACAGTATCTAAACAGTAGCACAACACCAATAGAGATGACAAAGCTCAATAATATGGATGCAATCAGTGGGCAAGTACCAACCTTTGTCAGGAGGCAGTTGTGAAATATTCTTATCTTACCACAATGGGATATTACGGTGCACATACAGATTGGAAGTCTTGTCTCCATTAGTGCAGTTCACTAAAATCAAGCAACATTATCGTACAAGTAGCACAACATATGAAAGCACACTGCAGAATCATGTGAAAGAAGGCTAGTACTGACCTCTCATGATGCGGAATTCAAACAACTCACAAGAAGAAGATCTGAACCAAATTCGCCTTAACGGATAGGAAGTAAGATCTCCTCTTGTGCAATTCCACTAAGATAAAGCAATCAAGCAACGTTGTCGGTGTGACATTTTGGTTGAACTGCACAAAACACTGTTAAAACAAAAGTGTTTTGTGCAGTGCAACAAAAGGTCACAATGACAACGAGGTGAAGTAGATAACCCTGTTTACACAGAGGTGCAAAGGAAACAATTAGTGGTCAATAACGGTGGATGACACAGAAGCCAACAAAAAGAAGCATCTACCTTATCTAAATGGGAAAGAAAGCAAGACAGTAGCATTTCTCAAACGGTGGCATTGATTAATATTAACATAGAGATTATATTGAAAATAAAATTCCTTAAACATGTAATTTTCTTTTAACTGTGGCATTGCATCAATTTTCCAGCGGCATTATTAGAGGGTGTTTGTTTACAGGGACATTTTGGTGTAGGGACTAAAAAAACTCCGTGTCAGTCACATCTAAACCAAACGGGAGGGACTTTTCGGGACTAAAAGTGGGCGTTTGGGACTAAAGCAAGAAGACCCCGAGGGAGTCTTTTTGGGACTTTTTCCAACAGTTGCCCCTGCCACGCATCGCACCTTGTTTATATTAGTTCATTACTAGGGGTAACATGGTCTTTTATCATGTCATTTAATAACCTCTAGTCCATGTTTAGTCCCTGGAACCAAGCAGGTAGGGACTAGGGAGTTTTTAACCAAACAGGGCCATAGATTAACAACAACTAATGAGTTGCACGGGACAGTGGACACACCAACACCATGTGCATCTACCAATGTACTGTGGTCATGCATAGTCTGTTGCAACAAAGAACAAACGACCAAGGAGAATATTTGTGTTGGTCCCAGTTTTGTTATCTTTAGACACCTTTCCCTATGTGAGCGCAGCAAATCTAGTCCTGCTCAAATCTAGTCCCTTCCTTTCCTTTTTGAACTAGTACTTTCGCCCCTTCCTTTCCTCTTTGAACCACATCCTAGATTTATGCAATACAACTTTCCCCACTACTTTCCCCCATTCCTTTCCTCTTTGAACCACGTCCTAGATTCATGCTATACTTCCCCCTTCATTTCCTCTTTGAACCACGTCCTAGATTCATGCTATATACAACTTTTCCCACTACTTCCCCCCACTCCTTTCCTCTTTGAACCACGTCCTAGATTCATGGTATACATGCAGCTAGAGCAATGCATGTGGAGTAAGTAAACTATACCTTAAGGTTCTTGGGGCGTGGTTCGGTGGGCGATGGGACAGCGGCGAAGAACAAGGGTCGGAGGCCCTCCCGCGCCGCCGCTGGGTGGAAAGTGAACAACAGCGCCGGTCGTGGATTCCCTCCCTCACCGACAGCGACAGTGTTAAGCCACCTTCCCTTCCCGGTGGGCGGATCCTGCCGGCTCTTTGAGCAGCAGTGAGGGGAGAGAGAGGCCAACGAAGTCTTGTTTAGATGTGGAGAGGGCGAGAGAGTGTGAAGAGAGCAACTACAAGCGCTGAGGCTCCAGCTGTATATATATACTGGAGAGAGAGTGTGAAGCGTACAAACGCTAGAAAACATTTTGACCAGTCAAAGAATCCTCCTGGCAAAAATTATGCTCAAGTGTAGTTATCAAACCCGAGACCTCAAGTTTGATGAACGAATAGGCTAACCAGCTACACAACCCTCCCATTATGTTCAACGAGAGGAAAATAACCGTTTAGACATTCCTGCATTCGTGTGACAGGCATGCCGTGTTTTTTTTGTGTGTGTGTGTGTGTGAGTCATTAGGATTTCAATCATAATCATGTCATGTGGCTTTGGTGGTAAGACTATCCACAGTGGTGCAGAAATAATGCAGCCTTTAGTCACCTTACCTCTCTCCACGTAGTACGTTGGGTCCCACCAGTCAGAGGGTGAAACAAACAGTCGTGTGTGTGTTTAACAGCCTGTGTGTGTTAGAGAGTGCGATAGATGGACCTACTCCTACAGAGATATGGTGTGTAGTGTACGATTTTAGCCGCGAGAGTCGATGCATCCTCTCGTTTCCGGGCGTGTCCGGTAGGGACATGCGGACAGCTGCCACGCCCGCTCCTGACCAGCCTGGCCCACCCAAAGCCCCTCCTCCGCCCGCGCGTGCTTCCCGCCCGAAACGGTCAGCGCCGCTCCAAAGAATCGGTGTCGCATTCATGCCCGGGCAGAGCGGACGCGACCTCTCACTGGCTCAAGAGTGATGGTTGCTTCGTCCGTCCAACTTACTGTTGGGTCTATGTGATTTGACGACTCATTGGTCTTTATTACTGAGGTGGTAGGACTGCTTAATGTCCCACGCTTTCGGCGAAAGGAGGTAGTAGATTACAATTTTCTCCATTCTTACAGCGGAGGGGTGCAAGGGCAGTGGAAACACACAGATCATCCCACATAAGGAAAAAAGATCAGCCAACTCCTACTGCATAATGGGATTATATTTTTCTTTTTGACATGTTAATGGGACTTAAAAGCTCACTTACATGCATGCTATCGGTGCATGCTTGCATGCAGACATGTTGATGTGATTTAAAACCCACTCACATGCATGTGCCACGGTATTTATGCATGCTTGCATGTGGCTTAGTGCTGAGCCTCATAACGTCTAGATTAGACGACTATTATGACTGATTTACTTCATCTAACGGCTACGTCAATTTTGATGATGTGGCTCAAGGAGAGGATAGAGAATTCCTAGTAGTGGGGGCTAGCTATTACTAGTAGATAAGTCTTTGTAGAGATTCCCCTAGGTGAACTACATACGGAACAAAATGAATGAATCTACACTTAAAATGCATCTATATACATCCGCATGTGGTCAATGGTGAAATCTCTACAATGACTTATATTTAGGAACGGAGGAAGTACTAGTATAGTACTAGTACGTACTGTAATTTATCAGCGAGATAAATTTGTACAATGCTATGAAGCTTCCAGCTCCTGTTACATGTATCTTGCATCCAAGGTTGCCTGTTGCAACATTTCATCAAATACAAAGGAGATTAACATGCATGCTATTGCATCTCAATGATTGATAGATCATAGAAAATATGTACTCCCTCCGTTCCAAAATAAGTGTCTCAACTTTGTGCAAACTTTAGTACAAAGTTGTACTACTACTAAAGTTGACACTTATTTTGGAACAGAGGCAGCTAAAGAAAAAAACGATCCATGTAGTCCCTAGCCATTGAACCATCAACCCTAACCAAGCTTCAATTTGCTGGCAACGTTCGAGCTTCCTAATAAATGAAGTTTGCAACCTTTTGACCATCGGATCATTTTGTGCAGTTTCACCAAAATCGAGATGAGCATCCCTGTGGCAAAGAAATTGAAGAAGCGTGATTAGAATAAGAGAACTAGGACTAGTTGATGAGACATAAACTCATCACAAATACAGTACGTAGAAGCCAGTAGAGGTATCAGGTATGTGCGGGGCAAAGAAGTAGAGAAATATCCACAGGGAGTGATGTGGGCAGCTGGAGCAGTGGTGCAAGCCGGCTGTAAAGGGAGTTGTACCAGAGGGACGTAGCTCGACCTTGAGGAGGGCGGTGGGAGGCGGCAACTGCCCACGTCACGGCGGTGAGCAAGGGAGAGTGCTACTACATACGGAGCAAAATGAGTGAATGTACACTCTAAAATACGTCCATATACATCAGTGTTTAGAGTATGTACTGGTAGTTCATATTGAAATCTACTAAGGACATATATATTCCAAACAATATGATACGATCTCTATAACCAAGGTAGTAGGGACGAGGAGTAAACGGAGGGAGTAGTAAATTTTTCTCCTCGTCCTGCAAGCCACCGCGCGCATGGGCGAGGGAGGAGCAAGCTTCACCTCATCCTGCGAGCCACCGCGCCCGTGGGCGGGGGAGACAACGTACTAAGCAAGCTTCTCCTCGTTCTGCGAGTTGACGGGACACATCAAAAGTACTCCAGTGTATAGAACATGGCCTCTAAGGTAGGCCCCACATGGTTTGCCTCTTTTTTTAATTTAACATAACGCGTCAAGTCGCAATTTGTTTGTTCACCCGTGGTAGACGATCCTCCCTCCACTAAGTGGACAACCAGTACACATGCCAAATTACCACGTGGGCTGCCTTTTCGTACAGAAATGAGCTCCACCGTGTACCCGCGCGAGTGTGGTTGGGAAAGAGACGGGAGTACGTGCGCCGTGCATGCACCTCTTCTCTTCGTGCACGTCCCCCACCTATGTGGGTGTGTGTGAGAGATACAAACCGCTTTTGTGAGTGTTTT
>NC_041381.1:579710576-579757315 GCF_002162155.2 Triticum dicoccoides | reverse complement strand
ATATAGGGCGACTGGCCTACCGGAACGTTAGAGGGCACATGTCAAGTTTGTGTGTGGCAGGGAGACATGGCTAGAGCGCTCGATGTATCCGTGTGAGGGGGGGAGGGGTGGGGGAGGGGTAGGCAGAGGCCTAACTATAGAGGTAGAACGACTCGTATATGTGTTTAGAAGGAGAGACCCAGCTATGTCTTGAGGGAGATCGGTCGACATCCATACATAACTAAAGGACGGGAAATATGATGGGACAGAGAGAGAGAGAGAGAGAGAGAGGAGAGAGAGTGGTAGGGAGAGGGGTAGAGTGCTAGATGGGTGATGGAGTTGCTTCTTGAAGATGGTGGGAGAGGCCTACTAGACAAACTGAGGGTGGAACTGCAATGTTATCAACAAGAGTGGGGATGTGTTTCTGTGTGTGCCTGTGCGTGATAGATCTGTCGCGACGCATCCATGGATGATGAAGGGGAACCATGTGTTTGGTAAGCAAACCTAACTAGATCGGTAGATCAATTGTTGTTTGTCGGAGGAAGGGAGAGGCACAACTAATGAGGTACATCGATCAATGCATGGGTAAAAATGAGTTATAAGGACCTAGCTAGCTATATGTATAGCGAGAGGTTGGTCGGTGTACGTCCATTTGTTAGAGGAAAATAAGTCCAAGTGAGACGAATAGAAAGAGAGAATGGAGCTAGGAGGTGGTGCGAGAGGCCCAGCTAGTAGCTAGATAGGGGGAGGAGTGTGCGGTTGTGATATCGATGAAAAGAGGGGCGAGAGTTTACACGTGTGTGTGACCGTATGAGAGACACGAGGCAAGGACACATAAAGGAGGAGATTGAAGGTGTGTGTCTATGTTGTAGGAAGGCATCGCTGGAGAGGTTTATCGATCGGTGTGTGTCGGAAAGGAGTTGTGGAGACTCTGGGAGAACGACCTAAAGAAAAAATGAATGTGCCCGGTGGATAGAATGCCGAGGGAGGGGGAGGGCGAGGAGGGTGTGTGCATGCCCGAGAGAAAGTTAGTGGTAGATACAAAGGTTAGTGGTAGCTACAAAGAGACTAACAAAGATCACAATTTGATACGAAAGCGGATTCATATATTTCAATAGGAGATCATAGTGTTTTAAACATTGCATGCATGAATATAGAGGTGATATACGTGTTGTGCACATGTTATACCATAATGTGATAATGCATGGCGTTTGCAACTCACAGCTAAATGCCGAACAATCTAAACCATACTATACATCAAACAATCTCACATTTTATTTGAATTTGTGATAATGTGCGGCGTTTGCAGCTTACAACTAAATATCGAGAAATCTAAACAATACTATATATCGAACATTCTCACATTTTATATGAATTTGTGGTAATGTGTGGTGTTTGAAACTCACATCTAAATACTTGTAGGCGTAGGGGGTGGGGCACCATACATAATGTGATAAACACATTATACATATGAGACATGGTTTAGATTATGAATATCTAGCTAGAGCTATAAATGTAATGTGATTTGAAATAAAAATAAAGTGGATTCAAAAAATCTAGTTCGAGTTCATATAGTACACATAGTTCATATGTAACTCGATACTGATCATGTGGTGTGCTGTGAAGATAATACACAAACGATGGTTTAACTTGACAATAATGATGATTGTAGATCTTACTAAAACAGAGAAACGAATTCAAATGCTTTGACTTCACAACAATCATTACTGTAGATCTTATTCAAATTTAGTTCATATTGAAGCGGTAGTATATACATTTGGAATGCACTAAAACGTTCATTTGAGTAGTAGGTTGCATGCATTATACACGTAGTGAAATATTTTAATTGAACATAACATGAATTCAAAGTTTTGAATGACATTTATAGTGCGCATTGATTTGGTACAGTGCACGTTAAGCTTGTCCGGAAATTTCAACCCGCGCCTTGTTAGCCCGAAATATTTAAGATATATCTTTGTCTCGTTGTCCTCCGACAACTCCCTCCATCTCAACCCGCGCCTTGCTATTCCGAAATTACAACACGTGCGAAAACTCCCACCTCCTGTGAAATCCCGACACATGAAATGCCCGTGGTACCCCTGAACCGAAAGAACCGCCTGAAATCGGTGGGGGGTACTTTCGTAACTTACCCCACATTTCGGACAAGTGCGTCTCTAAGCCATGGTTCCCGACTGCAATCCCATCCGCCCACCCATTCATACACCGAGGCCGCGAAAACCCGCGACGAAACCCAACACCCTGCTCCGTTCGCCACCCAGCCGGAGCTTCTTCCCCGACGATGTCGTCCACAGCAACACCTCGATGTCCCTCATCCACCGTACCGGATGAGGATCCGTCGTCGATCTCATCGTCCCGCCGGTTCAGCCACCCCGTCCTCCACCTCCAAGGAGCTGCCCCGACGTTCCCCTCGTCTTTCGCGCCACCTCCATTCCCACACCGCCATCTTCACCTGCACCACCGGAAGAACATCATCATCAACGTTTCCTCGGATGAAGCTGCGGCCTAATCGGCGCCACCAAAGAGGTTGTACACTAATCGCCGCATTTTCTTCTTGATTCGATCTCACGGTGCTGCCGGCGCTCGGTCCCGAGCCGACACGGCGCGGCTCCATCCACGGCGGCGTTGCCGGCCACTTCCTCCATGGCGTCGCTCCCTCGGCGGCAACGTCCGCATCAGTAGGAGCTGCTGCTGCTTTAGCTCTCGCTCGCGCTGCTGCTCTGCTCTTGCTCTCGGTCCCCTGCCTGGTCTGCTCTTGCTATTGCTCTTGCTTGCGATGCTGCTCTCGCTCTTGCTCCTGCTTGCGATGCTGCTTTGATTTGGCTACACTTCAGTAGACTGAATCGACTTTTGGGTCAGTCGATTTCCAAGGGGTGGGCTCGCCGAGGTGAAGGAAGAACCAGCCGCAGCAGGGAGGGGGGCTCGCCGGAGAGGTACCCCACTATCTATCTTAGGGTTTAGGATGGGGGCGGTGGTCGCCGGCGGTGGCAGGGTGTTGGCGGGGCGGTGGCGTGGGGATCGTCGGAGAAAAAGCTCGGCACGGGTGGGCCTAGAGGGATGGCCGGGGCGGCGGCGGACTGGCGGTGGGGAGTGTTTTTGGGGCGGGCGGGGCGGCGCACCACCGGCCGAGGGCGGCGGGGGGCTCCTGTTTGGCTGATGGTGGCTGGCGGCTCAGGGGGGTGGAGGTCGAAGATGAACCGCAGGCCCTTGATTTCGAATCCAACGACTGCAAAATCGAGTTACCAGAGATGAAAAAGTCAGTCGACCGACGTGTAGCCTCACCTTGCTAGTGCATTCAGTTTTGACAGCAAAATTCAGTTTCAACAGCAAAATTCAGTTTGGACAGTTAGCTTCAGTTTCAACAGTTAAGTTTAGTTTCGACAGTTAAGTTCAGAGATGAGCGGCTGATGTATTTTACATCTAGCACTTTGTGGTTATGTATTTTATGTCATGTATTGAAGATGCTATTAGAATTCCACTCAGGTTAACGTTGTTCGTTGTCTCTCTTGTCCTCCTTCAGCCTCGGCGTCGTACAACTCACCAGGGCTGCTCCAACGACGATACCCTCCATCACAGCGGAGCAGTACCTCGGGCTCCATCTCCGGACGCCTAAGATCTTCTTCCCCTCCTCCGACAGCAAAGTCAGCCGAAGCATCCTCACCGGCCAACCCAATCACGCTGAGATCGACATGGCTTCGCCAAAGAGGTTGTAAACCTTGTTGCATCTCTTTTTTACTCTACATGTTATATATATATAGTCCATTGAGCACACGGATTTGTTCCTTCAGTGTCTCCTTGAAAGAAAAAACGTTGGAATTTTAATTTTCACTTATCCTCCTTTTCAAATTCCTATTCATGAAGCACAAGACTAAGAGATGGTAGCATAATAGCATTATAACTGTACATTTTCTTGTGGTTTGACTTAATCTCACCATGCTTCTTTGCATCCTGTGATCTTCCAATTGTTGTGAATCAAACACCCAGATTGGCAGAAATCCTGTGTTTTTAAATTCTCTGTTTTGCACGTGCATTTCTATCCTATTCCTGTCTATTTCCTATCCCTGCATTGTTGGCATCCTCCAATTCAAACGAGCCCTTACAGAATTACTTCTCTTACAGATAGTTGTCAAACAAAACCTTGCGTGGTTTGTCCCGGTCCTGCTGCGCCGTCGTCCACCCCAGCTCAGCTACGCCAACGACAGAAGGGTCCAGCAGAGAAGGCATCCGGCCTCCAGAATGTGTTTCGCCGCCTCAGATCTTCTTCCCCGCCACTGGCAGCCATGAAAACTACATTACCATCATCAACTAAGCAGATGACCTCGAGGATTACACGGGTCCGCAAGAGAGGTCGCACTCTTTCGTGTCTGCTTACGTTATGCATCGCTTAATATTACATGCTACTTTATCGTCCTGTTCACCAATTAGACTCTGAGTTAGCTCCAAACTAATGGTCAAACTTGAGTTTTTAAATGGTTGTGGGGTACATATCAGGGCCGCTATCAATAGTATCTATCTACTATCTGGTTAATCTCCGGTGTCTACTATGAGTTTCATGTTAGGTGGGAAACAAAAAGTAAAGAAGCCATTATCTGTATTTATTAACTGAAGCCATTATCTGCCTGCTATTATTGGTTTTGGGTCTATCCACAGGTTGCTACCATCACTCTGGATTTCTGCATGCACTCCTTACATAATCTCACTATGTTTTATTCCTATGCTTGACAGTTATTGTAAACAATGGAACTGAACATGTAGAGCAAAAGAGACGAGCCTTGCGTGGCAATATAATTTCATGCAGACGTCGCTCCATGGTAGGCGCAAAGGCAGCCCCCCTCCATGCATTTTGGATTGTAATCGAGAGGAAGATATCTGTTCTGAGGGGGATTCAGAAGGAGAAGATAACTCCTATTTACCCCCTGAGGTCTTCGCTCTAACTTGGCATGCTGATGTTGGTTATATCATGCATATGGTATCTTGCATTGCTTACTTTATACATCAAATATGTCATCTTCTTAGTTTAGACATCCTTTGTGCGAATGCCATCTGTTTAGTTTATTCATCGTTTATGTGAATTATGCAACGCCACCTTGTTTAGCTAGGCATCATATATGTGAATTTTGCAATGCCATCCTGCTTATCCAGTCATCTTATATGTAAATTATATCAGGCCATCTTTTTTTCGTTACATATTACATTCGTCAACAATGTTAGTACATTCAACTGCTCTTCGTGTGCATCATCCATTTGACACGGTGATGGCAAATTCTGGAGTGAAAACAAGGTCTTCTGAGCAGACTATGTTATCTGACGAAGCGCATATCTCGCTGGTTACGGATAGCTCCTTAGAGGAGGATTCAGAGACAGATGACCAGTCCTATTCCCCCCCCCCCCGAGGTGTATGCTCTAACTTGGCAGGGTTATGTTACTCATATTGTGCATATGGTGTCTCGCATTGCTATACCATTTGATTAGTTTAGACATGCTTTGTGTGAATGCCACCTATTCAATGTCTAATTACCATATATGTGAATTATGCATTGCCATCTTGTTGCAAGACATTATATATGTGAATTATACAATGCTATCTTGTTGCAAAGGCATTATATATGTGAATTATGCAATGCCATGCTGTTTAGCCAATCATCATGTATGTGAATTATATCATGCTATCATTTTTTTGTATTACGTGTTCCATTTGTCGACAATGTTTGTATATTCAACTACTCTTCCTGTGCATCAGCCATTTGAAGCGGTGATGGAAGTATATGGAGTGAAAACAAGGTATTCATAGCAGACAATGCTACCTGCTGAAGCAGACATCTTGCTTGTTACAGAGAGCTCCTCAGAGGAGGATTCAGAGACTGATGACCAGTCCTATTTCCCCCCTGAGGTCTATGCTCAAACTTGGCAGGGTTATATTACCCATGTCATGCATGTTGTCTTGCATTGCTTAGTTTTTACATCATATATAGATTGCCATCTGCTTACTTGCTTACTATATAAATCATATATTTGAATTATATCATGCCATCATGTTTACATAGTACATACACATCATCTATCTGAATTATGGCATGGCAACCCATTTAATAAAGACATCATATAGTTATATCATCTCATCATGTTTAGCGTTTACAGTCATCATATTTAGAATTATGGCATTCTATCCATGAATGTATGTGAATTATGGCATGCCAACCTATTTAAAAAAACATTATATAGTTATGTCATGTCATCCTGTTTACATAGTCTCATATTTTGAACTATGTCTTTCCATCTTTTTTAGTTAGCCATCATAATGTGAAATTGTGTCATGCTATCCTGTTTAGTTAGCCATCATATATGTGAAATTGTGTCATGCTATCCTGTTTGGTTAGACAACATAAATATGAATTATTTCATGCCCTCTTTTATTCCCCACTATCCATTGCACCTGTCTATCATACAATGTCTATACTTTCAATTACTTTTCTTGTTTATTAGCCATTTGAATTGGAGAGCATGATGGCAGTATCTAAGGGAGTAACAACACGGTCTTCAGAAAAGATAGTGCTACCAGTTGATGCAGATAGAACCACAGTTGTACTTGCCCAAGGACTAGATCCACCACACATAACCCAGACTCTCGCAGATTGTACCCCTACCCAGTTGGACAGAGAACTAGCTACACCCCTTTTAACCCCAACCCCGGCAGATAGTAACCCAGTTCCAGTTGACACAACACCGTCTCCACCACAGAGCACCCAAACACGAGCGGTTAGTAAGGGAACTGCAGTGCCCAAAGCACGAGGACCACCACTCTGAATCCCAACTCAACGCTTAAAGGAGAAGAAGATTTGTTCTCAGGTCAGGTTCTGTAGCTATGGTTCATACTCCTTTGCTCTTGCATTACTGTATTTACTCATACTAACTATTTTCAAATTTGAAGGATGGAATTGAAACTCCAATGGCGCAACAGGTATGTTTTAAACCTATTTCTTTAACTGGTTTGCTGTTGTAACCTGCTCTATGTTGATTTCAGTTTCAATTGAATAAACAGTTATGTTCTCATGTCATGCACATTACAAGTGTTGTTATTGCTCTATAGTTACCCACACTTATATTCTGTCTATTCTGCTTTGTCTTGAACAAATCTTATTTGAACTATGTCTCTATCTTGATTTGGCAACAAAAACTAGAATGATATAGACCATAAAGTGACCATGGCACATAGATATATGTTTGTTTCATGCTGTTAACCTGTCCACTTTACTACTGAATTCATTTACCACAATGAGTTTCATATACAACATGGTAAACATATGATGTGTCTGCTTGTTTCTCTTTTAGAATGCAGACAAAATATTGGAGAACAGTACCGCGTTATCCAATGGTAAAGGAAGTAATGCAGATAAGGTTCAAGATTGTGAGACATCCTTGTTGGTCTCCAAGAAAGCTGATAAAAACTATCTTGACGACAGTGAGGGAAACCAAAAGTCCTATCTTGATGTAGTGTTCGAGTTACTGGACACTACTGCTGGCACAAGCTCTTCGAACTTGTTGCCTGAATCAGTTCATCTTCTTGAGTCTCAACTTCAAGTTGAAAGACATCGATCAGATGTGCTGCGACAGGAAGCTGAAGGACTGAGGAAGTCCCTGCAGAATTCAGATGCATATTTTCTCGTGCAACAGCAAGTGCTGGAGGATTTAAGCGCCAAACAAGAGAAAGTTAATAAGCTTGCTAAGCATCTTGCCAGCATTATGGGTACCTAGGATATTGTTTCCTGAGATCTTCTGAAGTGGTTTCAGTTCTGGATTTGTTTTGCTGTGGCGTTTATTTGCGCTGGTCGCCAACTTTGACAACCAGTGTATATGATATGCTGCTTTGTTCCCTATATTTGCACTGGTGGCGAACTTTTGATGCCCAGTGGATGTAATATGTGTAACAGTCGTGATAGCCTAGCATAAGTTGCTTACTTATTTATTTCCTTGTTGTCTTGTTCATTTGTTTGCTTGTAGTCAGTGCAATTTTTTTAAAACTAGGCCACAATAACCATGGGCTATTATTTACTGTAGTGACACTGGGCCTCCTACGGGCCGTAGAAACAGTGGGCCTTCTACGGGCCATAGAAACAGTAGGCCTTCTACGGGCTGTAGAAACAATGGGCCTTCTACGGGCCGTAGAAAAAATGGGCCTTCTACGGGCCGTAGAAACAATGGGCCTTCTACAGGCCATAGAAACAATGGGCCTTCTACGGGCCGTATCATCAATGGGCCTTATACAGGCCGTATGACCATAAAGGGCCATTGTTAATAGGCCGTATTTGATGACGCTATGAAAACGGCCCAACGTATTAACGGACCACAAATGGGCCGATGTAGCCATGGGCTGAATTTGGCCCACAAGCTGAAAATGATAGTAACGGGCCGTAAGTAAACGAATGCTGGAAATGAGCCCAAGAATAAATGGGCTCTAAGAAGGCCGAAAGATAACATTTGCTAGAAACGGCCCGACTGAATAACGGGCCCTTAATGGGTATAAAGTGATATACTGTTCATTACGGGCCAGTTTCACCACGGACCATTAGTGGGTGTAAAGTGATACACTATTCATTGCGGGCCAGTTTCACCACGGGCCGTTAATAGGCCAAGAGTTACATAGGGCCTCATATGGGCCGAAAGACGTCATGGGCCATACATGGGCCAGATGTGAAAACGGGCTGGAATCATATTGGATGGCCCATATGACGCTACTGTGCCTAATTTGGATAGGGCGTAACAAGCCTTGGGTTAGCAGGCTATAAATGGGTTATATGCGAACAGGCCGTTAACAGGCTTTCCATGGGCCGGCCTGCCACCTTTTGACCAAGTCAAACGGGCCGGCCTTTTCATAGGAATGGGCCTCTGTTGGGCTGTGCCACGTGTCGACGTATCATAGGTGCCTTCTCTCCAATGAGTGGATGACATCTGTCCCAACGGTGAGCCGACACGTGTTTCCTCCAGCCAATGATGATTTTACACGTGGAAAATCCCGATTGGTCGGGGCTGTTAATGGGTTATCGGATCCAAAACCCGACCCGATAGCTTAACGACGTTCCGTTACGGTGGATGCCACGTGTCGGTCACCCTTGACGAAAGCAGTTCCGTGACGCGCGATTTATCGTCATGGAAGTGGACACTTCCGTGATGATAATTTTGGTAATGTCATCGAACACTTCTACGACAGCACAGGTATGACTATCTTGATTCTATCATAAATTTGTCATGGATGTACATGCATGACAAAAAATGCGACCTACTATGACAAACACGTATCATCACGGAAGTGTATTTTTTTTGTAGTGAAACCACAACGATTTTTCGTCAAGTGTGATGTTTTAACCTTCAACAAGGACCGACCGTAATCAAACTTGATTCAACTAAAGTTGGAGAAACAGACACCCGCCAGCCACCTATGTGCAAAAGCACGTCGGTAGAAATAGTCTCATGAACGCGGCATGTAATGTCGGTCTGGGCCACTTCATCCAACAATACCGCCGAATCAAAGTAAGATGTTGGTGATAAGCAGTATGACTATTATAGCACACAACTTTTGTGTTCTACTCGTGCATATAACATCTACGCATAGACCTGGCTCGGATGCCACTGTTGGGGAATGCAGTAATTTCAAAAAAATTCCTACGATCACACAAGATCTATCTAGGAGAAGAATAGAAATGAGTGGGGAGAGTGTGTCCACGTACCCTCGTAGACCGAAAGTGGAAGAGTTTTATCAACGCGGTTGATGTAGTCGTACGTCTTCACGATCCGACCGATCCTAGCACCGAACGTACAGCATCTCCGCGTTCAGCACACGTTTAGCTCAATGACGTCCCTCGTACTCTTGATCCAGTTGACGCTAAGGGATAGTTTCGTTAGGACAATGGCGTGGCGACGGTGATGATGAAGTTACTGGCGCAGGGCTTCGCCTAAGCACTATGACGATATGACCGAGGTGTGTAACTGTGGAGGGGGGCACCACACACGGCTAAAAGATCAACTTGTGTGTTCTAGGGTGCCCCACTCCCCATGTATATAAAGGAGGGGGAGGAGGAGGTCGGCCAAGAGGGGAGGCGCGCCATGGGGGGTCCTACTAGGACTCCAAACCTAGTAGGATTCGGCCCCCCTTTCCTATTCCAAGTGGGAGAAGGGGGGAAGGAGGAGGAGGAGACAATGAAGGAGGGGGGCGCTTCCCCTTCCCCTTGTCCAATTCGGATTGGGGCAAGGGGATCCTGGCCTGCACTCTCTCTTCGCCACTAAGGCCCATGAGGCCTAATAACTTCCCGAAGGGGGTTCCGGTAACCCCAGGTACTCTAAAACTTATCCGAAACAACCCAAACCATTTCGGTCTCCGAATGTAGCCTTCCAATATATGAATCTTTATGTCTCGACCATTTTGAGACTCCTCGTCATGTCCGTGATCTCATCCGGGACACTAAACAAACTTCGGCCATCAAAATACATAACTCATAATATATATCATCATTCTTGCTTCCTCGCCGGCGACAACCCAAAACCCTAGCCATGGGCCTCTTGGACAGCAGCTCCGGCAACGGCAAACGCAAGGGCACCCCCGGTGCCTCATCCTCCCATTCTCCTCCTCCGCCGCGGGTGCATGCCCGCCTAGCTCGGTGATAACCCACAAGTATAGGGGATCGCAACAGTTTTCGAGGGTAGACTATTCAACCCAAATTTATTAATTCAACACAAGGGGAGCCAAAGAATATTCTCAAGTATTAGCAGTTGAGTTGTCAATTCAACCACACCTGGATAACTTAGTCTCTGCAACAAAGTATTTAGTAGCAAAGTAGTATGGAAGTAATGGTAACAATGGCAAAAGTAACAGTAGCAGTTTTGTATTAATTGTATCAGCAGCAACAGTAAAGTAAATAAGCAAAGCACAATATGAGAAAAGCTTGTAGGCATTGGATCAGTGATGGATAATTATGTCGGATGCGATTCCTCATGTAATAGTTATAACATAGGGTCACACAAAACTAGCTCCAATTCATCAATGTAATGTAGGCATGTACTTCAAATATAGTCATACGTGCTTATGGAAAAGAACTTGCATGTCATCTTTTGTCCTACCCTCCCGTGGCAGCGGGTGTCGGTGTCAAAACCGGCGGATCTAGGGTAGGGGGTCCCGATCTGTGCGTCTTAGGCTGATGGTAACAGGAAGCGAGGGACACAATGTTTACCCAGGTTCGGGCCCTCTCGATGGAGGTAAAACCCTACTTCCTGCTTGATTAATATTGAAGATATGAGTAGTACAAGAGTAGATCTACCACGAGATTTTAGAGGCTAAACCCTAAGAGCTAGCCTATGATGGTATGATTGTAATTGTGATCGGCCTTCTAAGGACCATCCTCTCCGGTTTATACAGACACCGGAGAGGGCTAGGGTTTACATTGAGTCGGTTACAAGGAAGGAAATATAATATCCGGATCGCCAAGCTTGCCTTCCACGCCAAGGAGAGTCCCTTCCGGACACGGGCCGAAGTCTTGAATCTTGTATCTTCACGCTTCAATAGTCCGGACGATGCACACAGTCCGGCTGTCCGGATACCCCGTAATCCAGGACTCCCTGAGTAGCCCCTGAACCAGGCTTCAATGCCGATGATTCCGGCGCGCAGTCTTGTCTTCGGCATTGCAAGGCGGGTTCCTTCTCCGAATATTCCAAGGTTATTTATAGAACGCGTAGACCGTGTCTGGATCTGCAAGATGACCTTCATACACCATTGTAGGGGACATAGCATAAATTCGCTCTGCTGGCAATCTTTCTACATTGTGCTCCTGCATCGTGGCCTAGTCCAACACGAACCGGCATTTCCTGCTCCACCTCGACTCGCGTTGCGAGGCGGTTTTATCGGCACGTCCTGCCAAAGCAGAGATCATGTTCCTCTTATTACGGGATCATTCATCAATATGGGCGTGTGTGACCCCACGGCGGCCGTTGGTATGACTCCGCGTTTTTTAGATAAGTTTCAAGCGGTCACGCTGAGGATTCTTGATATTCATCCCCTTTATAAAGGGGTCGAGGCCTACACCTCTTTTCCACCTCTCCTGCTCCTTCTCGCACCTCGAGCTCTAGTACTCAAAACATAAGCCTCAACACCCCAGATCCTCCAGTATGTCCGGATCCGACGCAAAAGGCCGGTGGGTGGCCTCCTCGATCCAAGAGGAGGATATTACTAAGCTTAGGGAGGTCATATACCTGACCGCCGATATCCAGCACAGGGTTCCTGCTCCAGGGCAAGTTATCCCCACGCCGGAGCCCAATGACAGCGTCGTATTCATTCCTCACTTCCTCCGAGGCCTAGGCCTCACCCTCGACCCCTTTGTGAGGGGGCTCATGTTCTACTATGGCTTGGATTTCCATGATCTGGCTCCAGACGCCATCCTCCACATCTCATCGTTTATTATTGTGTGTGAGGCTTTTCTCCACGTCAACCCACACTTCGGCTTATGTCTCAAGACCTTCAATGTGAAGCCGAATATGATCGAGGGGCGACATGCGGTGTGCGCAGGAGCCGTAATAAGAAAGAACGTCGATGCCCCATGGCCAGAGGGCTCCTTTCTGGAAGTATCCGATGTGTGGCAACGGAGGTGGTTTTATGTTACAGCTCCCAGAGGCACAAAGTGGCTAGCCGCCCCCGAGTTCTGCTCAGGCCCTCAATCACAGTTAGCGTCTTGGACCGACGTAGGATGGAATTATGGGCCTGCTGGCGATGTACCAAAACTGCAGAATCGTATCCGGGGGCTCATAGAGAGAGACATAAATCTTGTCAGCATAATGCAAGTGATGCTAATCCGGCAGACGCTGTCGTGCAAACGTCGGCCTCTCTGGACGTGGGAGTTTAATCCGGAGGGTCCGCGTACTATTAAGCACTTCTTCGGCCTGAAGCTCGAAGCAATGTGTAAATTATTCTTCGGACCACAAGTAAAGTGTCTGGACACCATCGAGGATGCGGGCCTAAGCTACAATCGCCTAGATGCCCAAGTAAGTAACCTTAAAGCCGGACACTTCATTCATATTTATCATAATTGTAATTTTGAAAATCCCTCCGTGGCCAGGAGTGGCTCAACAAGGCGGAGAGAATCAGGTGTCCGGCGCCACTTCCTGAAGGCTCGCCTGGTCCAACCATTGCAAAGATGCTTGGCCAGGCGCTCAGCAAAATCCCCTCAAGGAAAGGCGAAGGAAAGGGCAGCGAAACCGCACTACGCATCCAGATCGGACGAATCGTTACCTCTACTATGGAGGATAGCCGGGAAGGGGAGGTTAAAGCCTCCTCCCCACACAGGAAGAAGAGGGCGGCCCCCGAAGACTTGGAGGCGGAGACGCCCAAGCAAGGGAAGAAGGTATCACCAGGGGGGCTCTACCGCGATGGGCACCCTTACCGCATCGTGCCCACCAACGGGCCAGCCCTCCACCCAGCTGTAAGTTATTCATTAATTCAAAGGTATGGCATTACTCCGAGATCCGTAACCGTGACTTCGTCTTTTGTAGTCCGACGAGTAGCTCTTCTCAACAAAGTTCGTCTTTGGGGGACCTTTGCCTGGAGATGATGGAGAGTGAGACTCCACCCACCTCTCCGCCTCATGAAGCGGGCGACACAGAGGTGTCGTCACGGAGGAGTCCGGATCTACCGAAGCCAGAAGCAAACACGCCATTCACCCTATGCCCGGAGCATTTGGCTCCCATGAGGGGCGATGAGAAGGGTCCGGCACAGTTCAATGTCCGGTCGGACGTACTGACAGGCTTTCTGGAGCGAGCCGCGCTCTCGGAGGAGCACCGCTCTTTAATGAGCACGGTGCTCACGAAGATTTCATCCGCCACCAGCGGTTTGAATGAGGCATTTACAAGCCTGCTTAAAGGCTTTGAGGTATGTAGTGAAAAATGCACTATTTTTTTGGTTATGAAGCACGCGCTAGGTGTGCTCCCTATGGATAGTAGCCCCTGAGACTCTGGTTGCCCGCCATAGGCGGCAAACGGGGGATCATATATTAATGGATGCGCTGTATATGTGCGCAGGTATACAAGGATCCGGCAGCCGACCAGTCTGTTGAAGTTGCCGAAATGAGAAGGCAGATCGGATCTATTGATGCCGATATCACGCTGGTGAACAAACGGCTTGAAGAATCCCAGGGTATGTACTCTGCTTCCCTTATTATATTGTATAGGAAAATGCGAGAATGGCATGATGTTAATGCCCTGTGTATGCACTGCAGATGGTGATGCTGCCGTTGACGCCCTAAGGGCCGAGCTTGCTCAGGCCAAGGAACAAGCTCGAGCTAGCAATGCGGCTTCCCTAAAGGTGGCCAAAGAGTTGAGAGCCGAACAGACTGCTCATCGCCGAAGCGAGGAAAAGATAGACGAAATGGCTGAAGAGTTAATAAATGCCGTCGACCGGTATGTGCTCCTTGAAAAGGAGAATAAGGCTAGTTCGGTTGAGCTGGACAAGGCACTTAATACCGCCAAGGAGATGCGGACCGAGATCCAGGGTATGCGGGAGGAGCTCCAACAGGCCGACAAAGTCGTGGCTGGGGGCTCCTACCTACTGTGGACGAAGTTTTTTGATCCAAATATTCTCCCCTAGCTGGGCGTTGGAGTCCTGCACACGCATATGCGGACTTGACGAATAGTATAGCTGACGCTGCCAAGTTCTTCGAGGATCAAGGTGATAAGGAAGTGGAGAAGCTTTTCTGGTCGCAGTTCAATGCTTCCAGTCGCCCACTGCCGTTGAATGAGAAGGTGGCTGCTGTGGCGGAGCTTCATAGGCTGTCCGGGCTTGCAACGCGGTCTGTAATAGACCATCTTTGGCCGAAGGGGACCAAGCCGGACATTTATTTTGGTTTGGTGCCACAATTCCTTGGGGCCGTGACTCGGATCGACGCCATGAGGAGGTCGGTGTGCATAGAGGGTGTGCGGATGGCTCTTGCCCGCGTAAAATCCTATTGGACGGATATGGAGGCCACCATTATAGCGACCCAGGATCCGGCGGGAGGCCAATATCCGGCCGAGCACTACTTGGTGCAGGTCACAGAGGGTGCTCGCCTAATAGAGGTGCAGTGCTCGAAGAATATTTTGTTCGAGTGATAAGTCGAATCATTGTAAAAACAATGTTTATTTTGATTATGAGGCTATATTTATATTTTTTGCCTGAAAATATGATTGTGTCCCCCATACGGCCATTCTTATATGTATAAGTAGTCTGAACGATAGCAGTCATTGGCTTCAGCCCCCACGCATACAATGCGGGGGTGTTCGCGAAGAATATGCTTAATCACACTTGATCCAACGTCTTGGTCCGTTAAGGAGGTGATCGCACGTCGAACTAGGCAACCAGACTATATAGCTGTAACACTTTCGCTTAGCCATGGGAGTATAATGGTGGGGCTACTATGTAGCCCCTGGTACCTTCGCGGGCATCCAAATACGGGCGTGTGTGTACATGGCCGGAAAACAGCCCTTCGTTAATGCGGAGGAATCTTGGAGATTCCGGTGAGTCTTCGAGTGGTTGAACAATCTCTCGATGTATCATGACGGTCAGTTTTCAGCTTTCTCTACTGAGGCGCTCATCCGCAATAACCAGGGCACAATCGCAGTAGTTCTCCTTTGGCCTGCCTTAGCCGATAATAATGGAGCGTAAGGCGGTAAACCCAGGAGCCGGGCAAACCCAACATTTTACCAAAGACATGATTCGGAGCTGATGCATATAAGGCCAAACTCGTGACGCCAAAGACTCCCGAAGGTGTTCAGACTTTATAACAGAAGATGGTCTCAAGAATGCCCATTCAATATGAACCATGTGTTTCCATGTACGAGCGGTAATCTGTCGTGGCGAAATGCCAATAACGGCAGTATCCTCTGTGGGTATGGAACCCATGGGATGGTTTAAACAACAAGAGGCAATAGAAAAGGTTTACACGGGGGCTTAATCTAAAAAGAAACCTGTTGAGCGGGGCCCTGTTGCATGTCTACGCCTTTGTCTCCGTTGTGCCGTATCCTGGAAGGGTATCGCACGAACGTTGTCTATGGAAAAAAAGGAAAACTCATAGGAGAATACAACATAAGTATGCGATAGATAGTGAAAGTGTAAGATGATGGCCTGCCAATAAGGTTGAGCCAAGTTTTGGGGCTATATTAAATATTTATAGCCCCTGGTTTCCGCTATGGGATTACATATACGGTGTCCGGTTGAATTTTATCCGGGCTACCGGACTCGTCTAACCGTGTTTGTGGTCTTAATGACCAGTCATGTTTTATGATATTAGAGGCCGCTTATAGTCCGGCTGCTAGGGCCGTCGCGTGTTCCTCTGCGTGTGAAGAGTGCTCTGTGATTCCGCTAACGGTCATGACGCCACGTGGACCGGGCATCTTGAGTGTAAGGTAGCCATAATGCGGCAATGCATTGAAGCGGGCGAAGGCCGGTCTTCCAAGCAGTGCATGATAGCCGCTTTGGAAGGGTGCAACGATGAAGAGTAGTTCTTCACTTCTGGAGTTGCCTGGGGGGCCAAATGTTACCCTCAGTACGACGGAGCCCCTGCCGCAGGCTTCAATGCCTGGTATCACCCCTTCAAAGGTGGTGTTGCTTTTGCTAATTTTGGATAGGTTTATTCCCATCCTGTGGACAGTGTCCTCGTATATTAAATTGAGACTACTGCCGCCGTCCATGAGGACACGGGTGAGACGGTATCCGCCAATTATTGGGTCAAGCACCAAGGCCTGTGATCCTTCGCACCGAATACTAGTTCGGCCGTCCATGTGATCAAAAGTGATCGGACGAGACATCCAGTAGTCAGATGTGGGTACGATGGGCTCTACATCGTGCATGTCTTCCAGCGCGCGTTCTTGCCTTTTCGTGAATGTGTGAGTCGCATGGATCATGTTTACTGTTTTAACCTCTGGCGGGAATTTTTTCGGTCCCCCAGTGTTCGGCTGGCGAGGTTCGTCCTTGTCTCCCTTTGTGTTCGGAATTTAGTTTGCCGGCCTGCTTGAAGACCCAGCACTCTCTATGGGAGTGGTTCGCAGGTTTTTCAGGGGTACCATGAATTTGGCACAGTCTGTCCAGGACTCTGTTTAGACTGGAAGGTCCGTCTTTACTGCCTTTAAATGGCTTCTTTTGCTGAGAGCCCCTAAATCCGGCGTTGACCGTTGTGTTATCCGTGCTCCCTTCCTTGCTTTGGCATTTATTACGCCGTGGCTTCCCGTTGCCACCCCTTATTTCGGACGTACTGGGGTCGCTGGTGCCTTTACGGGCTAGCTAGCTATCTTCACCCACACAAAAGCGGGTCATAAGTCTTGTTAAGGCTGCCATTGTCCTTGGCTTTTCTTGGCCGAGGTGTCTGGCGAGCCATTCGTCGTGGATGCTTTGTTTGAATGCCGCTAAGGCTTCGGCATCCAGACAATCGACAATTTGATTCTTCTTAGTGAGGAATCTGTTCCAAAGCTTGCGGGCGGACTATCTGGGCTGTTGGATTATGTGACTTAGATCGTCTGCATCCGGAGGCCGGAAATAATTCCCTTGAAAATTGGCCCTGGAAGCGTCTTCTAGTTCCTCCCAACTCCCAATTGAGTTTTCGGGGAGGCTTTTTAACCAGTGTCGGGCTGGTCCCTTCAACTTGAGGGGAAGGTATTTGATGGCATGGAGATCACCCCCACGAGCCATGTGAATATGCAGGATAAAATCCTCGATCTAGACCCCTGGGTCTGTTGTTCCGTCATATGCCTCTATGTTCACAGGTTTGAAACCTTGTGGGAATTCATGGTCCAGTACTTCTTCGGTGAAGCATAGGGGGTGTGCAGCCCCTCTGTATCTGGGCGCGCCATGACATGTAGTCGGATGTTGTTGTGTCCAGAGTTTATTCCGAACTGGTATTTGGCTTGTATTCGCGTTTGGGTGACCATAATCCCTCGCCGAGGTGTGTCCTTTAGATCCGTCAATGGACCTGGATGCACTGGCCTTTATCCAGCTTCTCACGTGGATCGTGCACGGTGTTAGTAGCCGCTCTGCTGTGGTTGTGTCGTGGTACGTCTGGTCTCCTGGTTGTATTATTCTTTGGTGGAACGGCCTCGTCGTCAAATTCTGACAGTAGCTTGTGCTTTGGATAGCTTTTGGTATGGCGATCATCGCCATATCTTTCTTCAGTGTCTAGTACTTTATTCCATCTGCGACTAAGCTTTTCCTGTGCGGCCTTAAGCCGTTGTTTCTGATTCCTTATACTTCTTGCTGTGGCCAAAAGCTTTCGGTGGAGGTTATCTCGTTCCACTCGTTCGTCCGGGATGATGAATGCATCGTCGTCTGGATTATGTTCCTGTTCTAGGGCGGTTTCATGAGCTCGTCCCTCCGGATCATTGTGATTGGATATTTGCTCTGAACTTGGTTTGGCGTGACCTGGCTCGTCCCGCTCCATCATTGGGTCCGTGTGGTCATTACTGCCTTCTGGTATGTCAGCCCTTCTTGCGCTCTTGTCGCAGTTACTATTGCTGGACTTTGAGCAGCGTCTATGCTGCCGTTTTGGCTTTTGTCCGGGTGTTTTATCATCCGGATTATCATTGTCGTCCTTCTTGGGAGTATCCACCATGTATATATCGTGTGACAAGGTAGTAATCCCATGCCCCAGAGATTCTGGAGCTTCTCCTGCATCGTCGTCCATACCGTCGATGTCTTCGGTGTCGAAGTCAAGAACGTCGGTTAAATCATCGATCGTGGTAATCAAGTGGGTGGTGGGTGGGCAGCGAATTCCTTCGTCGCCTGCTTCCCACTCAAGCCGGGCCCAGAGTCTCCTGACAGAGAGAGAGACTTTAATGAGTTCAGCATGTCGCCAAAGGTCGAGTGTTAAAAGATGTCCGCAGCAGTAAACTCCATTACCGGAGCCCAACCTAGCTTGGCTGGCTCGAGGGTGTGCGGACCGGAACCAACAACCGGATACGAATCCGGGGTTCCGGGGTTACAGGTCTACATAGAGGTGAGACATGTGTTCGGCTCCAACGCCGATGAGTATGCGGCCTGCGGGGCGGGGTCAACCCCTCCGTCTTTGGCAACACAACCGGTTCCGGATTTAGATCCAGGGCTATTGCAGGGATGATGTTCTGAGCATTGTCCGACAGCAGGTCTAGGCCGTGCCCGTCGTGACTGTCCGGCGCTCCTGGCACAGGGCCGAATCTGTCAAAGATCAAGTCCCCGCGAATATTCATCGTGTAGTTCAAGTTTCTGAACCAGATCTGGTGGCCAGGGGCGTAGCTGTCGATCTGCTCCAGATGGCCAAGCAAATTGGCCCGCAGTGCGAAGCCGCCGAACACAAAGATCTGTCCGGGGAGAAAAGTCTCACCCTAGGCCGTGTTGTTGACGATTGAAGACGCCATCAAGCCTTGAAGCGACGACACAGAGGAACTATCAATGAAAGCAACAATGTCGGTGTCAAAACCGGCTAATGTCGGGTAGGGGGTCCCGATCTGTGCGTCTTAGGCTGATGGTAACAGGAAGCGAGGGACACAATGTTTACCCAGGTTCGGGACCTCTCGATGGAGGTAAAACCCTACTTTCTGCTTGATTAATATTGAAGATATGAGTAGTACAAGAGTAGATCTACGACGAGATCGTAGAGGCTAAACCCTAAGAGCTAGCCTATGATGGTATGATTGTAATTGTGATCGGCCTTCTAAGGACCATCCTCTCCGATTTATATAGACACCGGAGAGGGCTAGGGTTTACATGGAGTCGGTTACATGGAAGGAAATATAATATCCGGATCGCCAAGCTTGCCTTCCACGCCAAGGAGAGTCCCATCCGGACACGGGCCGAAGTCTTGAGTCTTGTATCTTCACGCTTCAATAGTCCGGACGATGCACACAGTCCGACTGTTCGGATACCTCCTAATCCAGGACTCCCTCAGCAGGGTCCTAATGGAAACTAAGTGATATTAAGGCCTCCTTTTAATAGAGTACCAGACCAAAGCATTAGCACTTAGTGAATACATGAACTCCTCAAAATACGGTCATCACCGAGAAGTATCCCGATTATTGTCACTTCGGGGTTGTCGGAGCATAACACATAATAGGTGACTATGGACATGCAAGATAGGATTAAGAACTCACATATATTCATGAAAACATAATAGGTTCAGATCTGAAATCATGGCACTCGGGCCCTAGTGACAAGCATTAAGCATAGCAAGGTCATAGCAACATCAATCTCACAACATAATGGATACTAGGGATAAAACCCTAACAAAACTAACTTGATTACATGGTAAATCTCATCCAACCCATCACCGTCCAGCAAGCCTACGATGGAATTACTCACGCATGGCGGTGAGCATCATGAAATTGGTGATGGGGGATGGTTGATGATGACGACGGTGACGAATCCCCCTCTCCGGAGCCCCGAATGGACTCTAGATCAGCCCTCCCGAGAGAGATTAAAGCTTGGCGGTGGCTCCGTATCATAAAACGCGATGAAACTTTCTCTCTGATTTTTTTTCTCCACGAAAGAAAATATATGGAGTTGGAGTTGAGGTCGGTGGACGTCCAGGGGGCCCACGAGGCAGGGGCGGCGCCCTAGGGGAGGGGACGCGCCCCCACCCTCATGGAGAGGGTGTGGGGCCCCTAGTGCTGATTCTTTCGCCAGTATTTTTTATTAATTCTAAAAAGTTGCACCGTGGATTTTCAGGTCATTCCGAGAACTTTTATTTCTGTAAAAAAAACACCATGGCAGTTCTGCTGCAAACAACATCAGTCCGGGTAAGTTCCATTCAAATCATGCAAGTTAGAGTCCAAAACAAGGGCAAAAGTGTTTGGAAAAGTAGACACGACAGAGATGTATTAACTCCCCCAAGCTTAAACCTTTACTTGTCCTCAAGCAATTCAGTTGACAAACTGAAAGTGATAAAGAAAAACTTTTACAAACTCTATTTGCTCTTGTTGTTGCAAATATGTAAAGCCGGCATTCAAGTTTTTAGCAAAGATTATGAACTAACCATATTCATAATAACACTTAGGTCTCATGTTTACTCATATCAATGGCATAATTAACTAGCGAGCAATAATAATAAAATAGATCTCGGATAACAACACGTTCTCAAAACAATCATAATATGATATAACAAGATGGTATCTCGCTAGCCCTTTCTGAGACCGCAAAACATAAATGCAGAGCACCTTTAAAGATCAAGGACTGACTAAACATTGTAATTCATGGTAAAAGAGATCCAGTCATAATCATACCCAATATAAATTAATAGTAATGCATGCAAATGACAGCGCTGCTCTCCAGCGGGTGCTTTTTAATAACAGGGTGATGACTGAACATGAAAATAAATAGATAGGCCCTTCGCAGAGGGAAGCAGGGATTTGTACAGGTGCGAGAGCTCAATTTTGAAATAGAGATAAATAACATTTTGAGTGGTATACTTTCACTGTCAACATAACAACTAAGAGATCTCGATATCTTCCATGTTACACACATTATAGGCGGTTCCCAAACAGAATGGTAAAGCTTATACTCCCCCACCACCAACAAGCATCAATCCATGGCTTGCCCGAAGCAACGGGTGCCTCCAACTAACAACAATCCTGGGGGAGTTTTGTTTGCAATTATTTTGATTTGATTTGAGCATGGGACTGGGCATCCCGGTGACCAGCCATTTTCTGGTGAATGAGGAGCGGAGTCCACTCCTCTTGAGAATAACCCGCCTAACATGGAAGATACAGACAACCCTAGTTGATACATGAGCTGTTCGAGCATACAAAACAGAATTTCATTTGAAGGTTTAGAGTTTGGCACATTCTTATGTATGTTGATACATGAGCCGTTCGAACATATTTACTTGGAACGGCAGGTAGATACCGCATATAGGAAGGTATGGTGGACTCATATGGAATAACTTTGGGGTTTATGGAGTTTGGATACATAAGCAGTATTCCCGCTTAGTAGAGGTAAAGGTTAGCAAGAGACTGGGAAGCGACCAACTTAGAGAGCGACAACAGTCATGAACATGCATTACAATTAATCAACACTGAGTGCAAGCATGAGTAGGATATAATCCACCATGAACATAGATATCGTGAAGGCTATGTTGATTTTGTTTCAACTAGATGCGTGAACATGTGCCAAGTCAAGTCACTCGATGTTAACCATTTTAATAGCATGTTGGCACGCAAGGTAAACCATTATAAGGTCCTAGCTAATTAAGCATGGCATAAGCAACTATAATCTTTAATTATCATTGCAAACATGTTTATTCATAATAGGCTGAATCAGGAACGATGAACTAATCATATTTACAAAAACAAGAGAGGTCGAGTTCATACCAGCTTCTCTCATCTCAATCAGTCCATCATATATCGTCATCATTGCCTTTCACTTGCACGACCGAATGGTGTGGATAATAATAGTAGTGCACGTGCATTGGGCTAAGCTGGAATCTGCAAGCATTCAATTCAAGGGATAAGACAAAATATGGGCTCTTGGTTAAATCAACAATAATGCATATGAGAGCCACTAAACATTTTCATCAAGGTCTTCTCCTCTCGACCCCCAAAGGAAAGAAAAGAAATAAAACTATTTACACGGGAAAGCTCCCAACAAGCAAAAGAAGAACGAGAATTTTTTTTGGGTTTTCTTTTAATTACTACTACAAGCATGGAAAGTAAGCTAACTAATTTTTTAAGTTTTTCTTAAGGTTTATCAAACACACAAGAAGAAGGCTAGAAAAATAAAATAAACTAGCATGGATAGTACAATGAAAAAGTATGAGTACCGATGATATGTCCATTTTGCATCATGCTTTTATATCAATATTTATTGCATTATGGGCTGTTATTACGTACACATTATTTCACAATACTTATGGCTATTCTCTCTTATTTTACAAGGTTTACCATGAAGAGGGAGAATGCCGACAGCTGGAATTCTGGCTGGAAAAGGAGCAAATATTGGAAACCTATTCTGCACAGCTCCAAAAATCCTGAAACTCCGCGGAAGTCATTTTTGGAATTAATAAGAATTATTGAGCGAAGAAAACACCAGAGGGGGCCCACACCCTGGCCAGGAGGGTGGGGCGTGCCCACCCCTACTGGGCGCGCCCCTGTCTCCCGGCCCCCCTAGTGGCCCTCTAGTGCCCATCTTCTGCTATATGAAGGCTTTTACCCTGGAAAAAAAATCATAAGCAAGCTTACAGGACGAAACTCCGCCGCCACGAGGCGGAACCTTGGCGGAACCAATCTAGGGCTCCGGCGGAGCTATTCTGCCGGGGAAACTTCCCTCCGGGAGGGGGAAATCATCATCATCGTCATCACCAACGATCCTCTCATCGGGAGGGGGTCAATGTCCATCAACATCTTCACCAGCACCATCTCCTCTCAAAACCCTAGTTCATCTCTTGTATCCAATCTTGTATCAAAACCACAAATTGGTACATGTGGGTTGCTAGTAGTGTTGATTACTCCTTGTAGTTGATGCTAATTGGTTTACTTGGTGGAAGATCATATGTTTAGATCCTTAATGCATCTTAATACTCCTCTGATTATGAACATGAATATGCTTTGTGAGTAGTTATGTTTGTTCCTGAGGACATGGGTGAAGTCTTGCTATTAGTAGTCATGGGAATTTGGTATTCGTTCGATATTTTGATGAGATGTATGTTGTCTCTCCTCTAGTGGTGTTATGTGAACGTCGACTACATGACACTTCACCATTATTTGGGCCTAGAGGAAGGCATTGGGAGGTAATAAGTAGACGATGGGTTGCTAGAGTGACAGAAGCTTAAGCCCTAGTTTATGCGTTGCTTCGTAAGGGGTTGATTTGGATCCATTAGTTTCATGCAATGGTTAGGTTTACCTTAATACTAATTTTGTAGTTGCGGATGCTTGCAATAGGAGTTAATCATAAGTGGGATGCTTGTCCAAGTAAGGGCAGTACCCAAGCACCGTCCCACCCACATATCAAATTATCAAAGTACCGAACGCGAATCATATGAGCGTGATGAAAACTAGCTTGACGATAATTCCCATGTGTCCTAGGGAGCGCTTTTCTCATTATAAGAAATTGTCCAGGCTTGTCCTTTGCGACAAAAAGGATTGGGACACCTTGCTTCACTTTATTTACTTTCATTGCTTGTTACCCGTTACAAATTATCTTATCACAAAACTACCTGTTACCTACAATATTAGTGCTTGCAGAGAATACCTTACTGAAAACCGCTTGTCATTTCCTTCTGCTTCTCGTTGGGTTCGACACTCTTACTTATCGAAAGGACTAGGATAGATCCCCTATACTTGTGGGTCATCAATCGACGACTAGAATGAGTGTGTGTACATGAATGTAATGTCGGTGAAAAATACGTACTACCCCAAGCTTAGGCTTTTGGCCTAAGTTGGTCTATGGCCATGGGTAGCCTGGCTAATATCCGAAGTTGTAACTGGGGTCATACTGGGATGCAGCAGCCATTGCCTCCTGAGCTACAGCATGGTGGCGAGCTGCCTCCGTCCTCCTCTCGTACTCATTTGCCTCCTCCCTGGTTATAACATATCTTCCTTTTGCCTGATAGTCAAAGAGGGCAGGGGGAGGGAGAGTAATATGGACGGCGCGACGTCTGTCAAAGATTAGTCGATACTGGATGAATTGTTCATTCCTCTCAAGAAAATGATGATTAACCATGGCATTATAATCTAAATAAGAGGGAGGCAACTCCCTATCATTTTCATGTACAGGTATACCAAGATAATTAGCCACACGGGTCGCATAAATCCCTCCATACAAGTCTCCAACTAAACCATTATTATGCAACCTACGTGCAACAATTGCCCCCAAGTTGTATTGTTTATCACCTAATACAACACTCTTGAGAACACAAAGATCAGGAACACACATGTGACATGCTTCATCTTTACTGTTAATGCATCTACCAATGAAGAGAGAAAAATAATGTATAGCAGGAAATTAAATGCACCCTATGGTAGCTTGTGCTATTTCTCTAGATTCTCCCACAGTGATACTAGCAAGAAAGTCTTTATATTCAGATTTACAAGGTTCATTAACACTGCCCCACTGCGGGAGTTTACAAGCAGTAGTGAAATCTTCTACGTCCATGGTATATGATTTATCATAAATATCAAACATGACATTTTTGATAATTGCGTGAGGATGTAAATTTAAACCTTCTCACAAAGGAACCAGTCAAATGATAGTATTGAGGGCACTTATCTTGCATGAAGTCCTCAAGATCGGCATTACACACATATGCATCAAATTCATCCTTGATGCCTGCTTTGACCATAAACTCCTCTAACGACCATTCACAAGGCCGCATGTAAGCTTCCCTCGGTCGTTCGTCGTCTTGCTCATGTATTGCAAGCCTGGGTCCTTTCTTCCTTGAAGAACCACCTTGGTACATTTTCTTGGACATATTTCTTCCTCTGAAAAATTTCTGAAATTTTTAGTAACTCAAAATAAAAGTGAACCAAACTCAACAAAATTGATAGCAACTACTCCCACAAGTGCCTAGAGACTATATCATACATTAGAATCACTTGGGACCCTATAAATTTGACATTCAAGCTCAAGAACAGGGTCACCTAGGCAGCAAAAATTTGCAATGAATAAATCACTAGAATAAAAACTAATTGGACCATTGGAGGAGTCACATACCAAAGAACAATCCCCCAAAGCAGTTTTGTGAATGGGGCTTTGAGCAAGGAGATCGAAAATGGCAGCAAAATGAGCTAGAACTCGTGCTTGAGCTGGATGGTGATTTCTTTGGGAGGAAGAAGAAGTGTGTGGGTGTAGGAATAAGTGAAGGGGGGCCACCGTGGGCCCACGAGGCAGGGCGGCGCGCCCTATAGGGGTGGGCGCGCCCTGGACCCTTGTGGCCATGTGCGAGCTCCCCCTGCTATGTTCTCAGTGCCAGATATTCTCGAATATTCCAGAAAAATTCATACTAAATTTGCAGGGCATTTCAAGAACTTTTATTTTTGGGTATTTTTTTTATTGCATGGATATTGCTTTATTTAATGTAAATAACAGAAAGTAAAAGGAGGGTACAGAAGGTTGTGCCTTCTAATTTCATCCATCTCATGCTCATCAAAAGGAATCCACTAACAAGGTTGATCAAGTCTTGTTAACAAACTCATTCCGAATAACATGAAACCGGAGAAATTTCGAATAAAACTAGCTTACCTCAACGGGGATATGCACATCCCAAATAATAAGAATATCATATTTCTTCTTGACAGTAGGAAGAGGAAATTCAAAACCTCCAATAATAATCGATGGAATTTTTCCAATAGAATTGATACTATGGACTTGAGGTTGTTTCCTCAGAAAGTGTACCGTACGCTCATTACCATTAACATGAAAAGTGACATTGCATTTGTTGCAATCAATAACAGCCCCTACAATATTCAAAAAGGGTCTACCAAGGATAATCGACATACTATCGTCCTCGGGAATATTAAGAATAACAAAGTCCGTTAAGATAGTGACGTTTGCAACCACAACAGGCACATACTCACAAATACCGACAGGTATAGCAGTTGATTTATCGGCCATTTGCAAAGATATTTCTGTAGGTGTCAACTTATTCAATCAAGTCTATGATACAAAGAGAGAGGCATAACACTAACACCGGCTCCAAGATTACATAAAGCAGTTTTAACACCGTTTCTTTTAATGGAGCATGGTATAGTTGGTACTCCTAGATCTCCAAGTTTGTTAGGTATTCCACCCTTAAAAGTATAATTAGCAAGCATGGTGGACATTTTAGCTTCCGGTATCTTTCTTTTATTTGTAATAATATCTTTCATGTATTTAGCATAAGGATTCACTTTAAGCATATCAGTCAAACGCATACGCAAAAAGATAGGTCTAATCATTCCAGCAAAGCGATCAAAATCCTCATCATCCTTTTTCTTGGATGGCTTAGGAGGAAAAGGCATGGGTTTCTGAACCCATGGTTCTCTTTCTTTATCGTGCTTCCTAGCAACAAAGTCTATCTTATCATAACGTTGATTCTTTGATTGTGGGTTATCAAGATCAACAGCAGGTTCAATCTCTACATCATTATTATTGCTAGGTTGAGCATCAACATGAACATTATCATTAAAATTATCACTAGGTCCATGTTCATCACCAGATTGTGTTTCAGCATCAGAAATAGAATTATCATCGGGATTCTCAGGTCTGTCTACAACAGGTTCAGTAGAAGCATGGAAAGTCCTATCATTTTTATTTTTCTTATTTTTAGAAGGACTAGGTGCATCTACATTATTTCTCTGACAATCTTGCTCAATTCTCTTAGGGTGGCCTTCCGGATACAAAGGTTTCTGAGTCATTTTACCCCTTCTAGTAGCCACTCTAACAGCAAAATCATGTTTATTGTTTAATTCATCGAGCAAATCACTTTGAGCTTTAAGTACTTGTTCTGCTTGAGTGGTAACCATAAAAGCATATTTACTAATGAGATTAAGTTCACCTTTAACTCTAGCCATATAAGCATTACTCCTTAATTCTCTACCAACATAAGCATTGAAATTTTCTTGTCTAGCCATAAAGTCATCAAATTCATCCAAGCATTGGCTAGCGAACTTAGTAGACGGGATTTCAACTTTATCATACCAATAGAGAGAATTTACCTTTACTACCTGTGTCAGGTTATCAAGACCATGTGTTTCTTCAATAGGTGGTAAATTAAGACCATGTATTTCTTCAACAGGAGGTAAATTCTTAGCATCTTCAGCTTTAATACCTTTTTCTTTCATAGATTTCTTTGCCTCTTGCATATCTTCAGGACTGAGAAATAGAACACCCCTCTTCTTTGGAGTTGGTTTAGGAGTTGGCTCAGGAAGAGTCCAATTATTTTCATTAGTCAACATATTACTCAATAGCAATTCAACTTGATCTACTGTTCTTTCCTTGAAAACACAACCAGCACAACTATCCAAGTGGTCCTTGGAAGCATCAGTTAGTCCATTATAAAAGATATCAAGTATTTCCTTTTTCTTAAGAGGATGATCAAGCAAAGCATTAAGCAACCGGAGAAGCCTCCCCCAAGCTTGTGGGAGACTCTCTTCTTCAATTTGCACAAAATTATATATTGCCCTCAACGCAGCTTGTTTCTTATGAGCAGGGAAATATTTAGCAGAGAAGTAATAAATCATATCCTGGGGACTACGCACACAACCAGGATGAAGAGAATTAAACCAAGTTTTAGCATCACCCTTTAATGAGAATGGAAATATCTTAAGGATATAATAGTAGCGAGATTTCTCATCATTAGTGAACAGGGTGGCTATATCATTTAACTTAGTAAGATGGGCCACAACGATTTCAGATTCATAGCCATAAAGAGGATCAGATTCAACCAAAGTAATTATCTCAGGATCGACCGAGAAATCATAATTCTTATCAGTAACAAAGATAGGTGAAGTAGCAAAAGCAGGGTCATATTTCATTCTAGAATTCAGAGTTTTCTGTTTCAGTTTAGCTAATAAATTCTTAAGATCAGATCTATCATTGCAAGCAAGAAAATCTCTTGCAGTTTCTTCATCCATAACATAATCCTCAGGAACAACAGGCAATTCATATTCAGGTGGAGAACCTTCATCATCACTATCTTCAATAATTTCATATTCAAGCATTTCATTCTCTCTAACCCTAGCAAGTTGTTCATCAAGATATTGAAGTAGTTTCATCATAAGTATCATGCATAGTAGAAGTGGCATCATCAATAACATGCAACATATCAGAATTAATAGCAGAAGCAGGTTTAGGTGTCGCAAGCTTACTCATAACAGAAGGAGAATCTAGTGCAGAGCTAGATGACAGTTCTTTACCTCCCCTCGTAGTTGAGGGATAAATCTTAGTTCTTTCGTCTTTCAAGTTCCTCATAGTGACCAGTAGATATAAATCCCAAGTGACTCAAAGAATAGAGCTATGCTCCTCGGCAACGGCGCCAGAAAATAGTCTTGATAACCCACAAGTATAGGGGATCGCAACAGTTTTCGAGGGTAGAGTATTCAACCCAAATTTATTGATTCGACACAAGGGGAGCCAAAGAATATTCTCAAGTATTAGCAGTTGAGTTGTCAATTCAACCACACCTAGATAACTTCGTATCTGCAGCAAACTATTTAGTAGCAAAGTAGTATGGAAGTAACAGTAACAGTGGCAAAAGTAACAGTAGCAGTTTTGTAGTAATTGTAACAGCAGCAACGGTAGAGTAAATAAGCAAAGCACAATATGTGAAAAGCTCAAAGGCATTGGATCAGTGATGGATAATTATGTTGGATGTGATTCCTCATGTAACAGTTATAACATAGGGTGACACAGAACTAGCTCCAGTTCATCAATGTAATGTAGGCATGTATTCCGAATATAGTGATACATGCTTATGGAAAAGAACTTGCGTGACATCTTTTGTCCTACCCTCTCGTGGCAGCGGGGTCCTAATGGAAACTAAGGATTATTAAGACCTCCTTTTAATAGAGTACCGGACCAAAGCATTAGCACTTAGTGAATACATGAACTCCTGAAACTACGGTCATCACCGAGAAGTATCCCGATTATTGTCACTTCGGGCTTGTCGGATCATAACACATAATAGGTGACTATAGACTTGCAAGATGGGATCAAGAACTCACATATATTCATGAAAACATAATAGGTTCAGATCTGAAATCATGGCACTCGGGCCCTAGTGACAAGCATTAAGCATAGCAAAGTCATAGCAACATCAATCTCAGAACATAATGGATACTAGGGATCAAACCCTAACAAAACTAACTTGATTACATGGTAAATCTCATCCAACCCATCACCGTCCAGCAAGCCTACGATGGAATTTCTCAAGCATGGTGGTGAGCATCATAAAATTGGTGATGGAGGATGGTTCATGATGATGACGGTGATGAATCCCCCTCTCCGAAGCCCCGAACGGACTCCAGATCAGCCCTTCCTAGAGAGATTAGGGCTTGGCGGCGGCTCCATATTGTAAAACATGATGAAACTTTCTCTCTGATTTTTTTCTCCGTGAAAGCAATTATATGGAGTCGGAGTTGAGGTCGGTGGACGTCCAGGAGGCCCACGACCCAGGGGGGCGCGCCCTAGGGGAGGGGGCGCGCCCCCACCCTTGTGGATAGGGTGTGGGCCCCGTGGTGATGATTCTTTCGCCAGTATTTTTTATTAATTCTAAAAAGTTGCTCCATGGATTTTCAGGTCATTCCGAGAACTTTTATTTCTGCACAAAAAATAACACCATGATAGTTCTACTAAGAACAGTGTTAGTCCGGGTTAGTTCCATTCAAATCATGCAAGTTAGAGTCCAAAACAAGGGCAAAAGTGTTTGGAAAAGTAGATACGATGGAGACGTATCAGTCGGCAGAGTCTGCACATCCCGTTGCACCAAGCACGGTGGCACTGGGAGTACAGGCAAAGCTGCCTTACCCCGACGTGACGCTACCGCACCACTGGCACCTCGATCCATAGCGGCTCCCGGTACTGGCGGTTCCATGATCCCAGTGAGTGAACGACGAGGAGGTGCGCAGGCGACAGGCGTAGCTCACGCTAGCGTAGCGGCAGATGCCCAAGTATGCCGCGAACTTTCCCAACTGGGACGCCTGGTTTGCCCTCGAGCACTAGGAGCAATGGCGGCTCGTCATCCACATCAACCATGACCTTCCACCGCCGCCCCTGCGGGTAGAGCCGAAGGAAGAGGAGGCGGAGGTGGAGTACCAAGCCGCCCTCAAGGAGGCACTACAACACACGCTGGAGGCGAGCTGTCTCGAGGAGGACGCCCATTGGAAGGGGCTGGAGCAAGCCCTTGCTCTGTCTACTCCGGGGGACTCCCTATAGGCGCCCATGGTCATGCCGCCACCGCCCCTTGTGGAGCCCAAGCCCCAACCGGAGCGCGAGCCAACTCCCACGCGCAAGCGGTCACCGCCGCCCCCACTTAGCCACAGGAGTCCTATTCGTGGACCTACCAATACCGCGAGTGGGTGAGCGTGGCTCCCTACCACTACGCCGCCACCCCGGAGGAAGAGGCGGCCCACTTTGAGTGATGGAAGGTGCACTGGCTAGCCGAGGAGGGAGCCAACGGCGAGCGGCAGATGCAATATGAGCAGATGATACACCGTGACAAGTAGGCTCTGCGGCTTGAGGAGGAGGAAGAGTGCACCCGCCTCGCCGCTATGTCGCCGCTGCAGCAGACGCCGGAGGCGGCTGTCCTGGCGGCCTATCAAGGCACGTTCGGTTGGGTTGGGCCTCCCCCCATCTTCATTGACCTCACCGACGGCGAGTACAATGGTGGCAAGGGCAAGCGCAAGGCGGTCTACTAGGGCAGCGTGCGGGCGGCTTATTAGTTTTTTTAAAAAATCAGTTGTTTAAGTGGACTTTGGCTGATAGCTGACCAGCCATTTATGTATAATTATGTTTTATTAATCAGCTCCGGCCATGTCGGCATAAATGGACCGGCCTCCCCTTGGGCGCGCATGCTGACCCAAATGAAAAATCGGAAACACACATCCACTTGGCCGACCCAAACATACGAAAAGTGGACAAATCATGCATCTGTTTGGATCGTCGTGTTGGAGTTGCTTTCACAGCTGATTTGTGCATGCATGCATGATGATAGAGATCGGCAGCACACTGATGGATGGCATAGGATAGGAAGGGTAGGGTGGCTGGCCACAGGGGACCAGCGTGTAGAGAAAGAAAGAGGGAAAGAGAGAGAGAGACATGGTATGGTGTATGGCATGACATGGCATGCGTGAGGTGAGACGCGATCAATCCAAGTGTAGCAAAATTTCGTGTTTTGACCCTTTTAAGCTACATTAGCTGGAACTGGCCCTGGTTGGAAAAAAATTCAAGATCTGACCCTTTTGGCTACTGCCAAGGCCCATGGAGGTAGCCGAACACAACGCACCGCCATGAAACCTGGCGGTAGCTATGGTGACGACCGTCTGCGTCCGCATCTGGCAAAGGACCCTACTGCCAAAGGGCTAGGCGGTAGGCCAACATAAGCTACCTCTGAGGTCCTTGGCGGTAAGGCCCTGTACATGATAGGGTTGTGGGGTGGGGGCTATGCTCCCTCACCCACTCATTCGCTCAAATTCCCCGTTCTCCTTTGAGTTGAGCTCCTCTTCTCCACTCTTCCCCTCACACAAGCCCCACTCAAATCTCTCTCATTTGCTTGAGATTTGTCTGGTGGATCCAGAGCACTTTCATCACCCATGGTACCTCCCTCAATCCCCCTAATTTTGGTCAGTTGAAATCATTCATTTTGTTCACTTTGTTGCAAACCCTAGTTCATGATTTTGTTGTGGTGAAATCAATGTATGTGATGCATTTTTGGTAATTTTAGTGTTTTGACAATGTATTGTGTGACTAGCATTGTTGGATGTACCAAGATATAGCATTTAGGGTTTTGTTAGGGGTTATGTCTAAGGTTATGTCTATGATGACTGAGGAAGTCCTGGATTAGGGGGTCCTCGGACAGCCGGACTATATACTTTGGCTGGACTGTTGGACTATGAAGATACAAGATTGAAGACTTCGTCCCGTGTCCGGGTGGGACTCTCCTTTGCATGGAAGGCAAGCTTGGCAATTCGGATATGTAGATCTCCTTCTCTGTAACCAACTCTGTGTAACCCTAGCCCCCTCCGGTGTCTATATAAACCGGAGGGTTTAGTCCGTAGGACGAGGACAATCATAATCATAGGCTAGCTTCTAGGGTTTAGCCTTTACGATCTCGTGGTAGATCAACTCTTGTAATACTCATATCATCAAGATCAATCAAGAAGGAAGCAGGGTATTACCTCCATCGAGAGGGCCCGAACCTGGTGAAACATTGTGTCCCCCGCCTCCTGTTACCATTAGCTTTAGACACACAGTTCGGGACCCCTACCCGAGATCCACCGGTTTTGACACCGACATTTGTGCTTTCATTGAGAGTTCCACTGTGTCGTTACGATATGGCTTGATGGCTCCTTTAATCATCTGCAACGATGCGATCTAGGGTGAGGTTTTCCTCCCCAGAAAAATCTTCGTATTCGGCGGCTTTGTACTATGGGCCAACTCGCTTGGCCATCTGGAGCAGATTGATAGCTACTCCCTTGGCCATCAGGTCAGGTTTGGAAGTTTGATCTACACTGCCGACATCCACCGAGACTTGATCTTCGACGGATTCGAGCCCATGACAGGTGCGCCACACAGTCACGATGAACATGACTAAGATCTGCCATCAGACGGTGTTCAGGAGAACGCACCTGCAGCTGCCCTGGCCTTAGATCTGGAGCAGATAGCGCCATCCGAGGACGGGTGGATAGACCCCGCCACAAAGCCGAACATAGACTTCACCTCCAAAGAGATATGTGTCATCGGACCCTCGGACTTGTCTCCGTCCATAGGTTCCAAACCACGCGCATCCGTGCCTATCGAATCTGATTGGGCACTGATCATGGAGTTTACTTCCGTGGATATCTTTCAGCACTCACCCTTGGGCGACGTGCTAAATTCACTAAAATCTCTCTCCTTGTCAGGAGACTCTTGGCCGAACTATGTCCGGCATGAGTGGGAAGCAGGTGACGAAGAATTTCGTTTCCCACCCACCACCCACTTGGTAGCCACTGTCGATGACTTAATCGACATGCTTGATTTCGACTCTGAAGACATCGATGGTATGGACGACTATGCTGGAGAGGAACAGGAACCACCGCTCGCAGGGCGCTGGATAGCCACCTCATCATATGATATATATATATATATATATATATGGTGGACACCCGCAAAGAAAGCGATGGCGATGAGGAAACGGAGGATAATCCCCTTGAGAAGCAATCTAAGCACCAGCGTCATTGGCGCCGCTCTAAGCTTCGTCATAGCAAAAATAGCGATACTGGCACAAGAGACAATAACGCTCTGGATAATGCCGAGGACGAAAACAATCCCGCCCAGCCAGGCTTCGAGCAGGGCGAACGGGAGGATGGGCAAGCTAGCCCTAAGGAACATGCAATGGATGGAGAATCAGAGGATGACAATTACATGCCCCTCTCCGAAGACGAGGTGAGCCTCGGTGACAAAGAATTCATCGTGCCTAAGGATCCCATCGAGCAGGAGCGCTTCAAGCGCCGGCTTATAGCCACTGCAAAAAGCCTGAGGAAAAAGCAGCAGCAGCTTCAAGCTGATCAAGATTTGCTAACTGATAGATGGACTGAGGTCCTGGCGGCCGAGGAATACGAACTCGAGCGCCCAACCAAAAGTTACCCAAAGCGCATGTTGCTACCTCAACTCGAGGAGGAGGCATTAAAGCCTACACTACCAGCGCAGGATGCGGCTGACCGTCCACCTCGTGGCCGAGACAAAGCGGCGTATCAGCCAGAAGTTCAGCCCGCACCCCATCGCCAAACAAGCAAAAACACGAAGGCCCGGGGCTACACGCATGACCTGCGAGACAAATTGGAAAACAAAGCAGGACGGTCAAGATCGATCTACGGATCACGGGGGCGCGCCCCAATGCGTGAAGTTGACCGTCACATCGGATATACTAAAAACAAATCCAGCTGGGCTGAATACAACAGACCAGACTCATTTGAACTGCATCGTGATGTAGCCCGGCATAGAGGCGCTACACACCCCCTATGCTTCACTGATGAAGTAATGGATCATGAATTCCCAGAAGGGTTTAAACTCGTGAACATTGAATCATACAAATGGTACAACAGACCCCGCGGTATGGATTGAAGATTTCCTTCTCCACATTCACATGGCCCGCGGCGATGATCTACATGCCATCAAGTACCTCCCACTAAAACTCAAAGACCGGCTCGGCATTGGCTGAATAGCCTGCCGGCAAGCTCTATTGGCAGTTGGGAGAACCTGGAAGACGCATTCCTTGACAACTTCAAGGGCACTTATGTGCGACCACCGGATGCTGATGACTTAAGTCACATAACCCAACAGCCCGGAGAGTAAGCCAGGAAATTCTAGACTCGGTTCCTAACTAAAAAGAACCAAATTGTCGACTGTCCGGATGTCGAAGCCCTAGCGGCCTTTAAGCATAACATCCGCGACGAGTGTCTCGCCCGACACCTCGGCCAAGAGAAGTCGAAGTCCATGGAAGCCCTCATGACACTCATGACCCGCTTTTGTGCGGGCGAGGATAGCTGGCTGGCTTGAAGCAACAACACATCAGGAAATCCTGGCACTTCGGATGCCAGGGATAGCAACGGCAAGCCCCGTCGCAACAGACACAAGCGTCGCAACAATGGCGACAACACCGAAGACACAACAGTCAATGCCGGATTCAGCGGCTCGTCTGGTCAGCGGAAAAAGCCATTCAAAAGAAACAATCCAGGCCCGTACAGTCTGGACCGCATACTCGATCGCTCGTGTTAAATTCACGGCACCCCCGATAAACCAGCCAACACACCAACAGAGAATGTTGGGTGTTTAAACAGGCATGCAAGTTGAATGCCGAAAACAAGGAAAAGGGGCCGCATAGTGATGACGACGAGGAGCCCCTGCTGCGAAACACAAGAGGACAGAAGAAATTTCCTCCCCAAGTGAAAACGGTAAATATGATATACGCCACCCATATTCCCAAGCGGGAGCGGGAAGCGCACACTAAGGGACGTCTACGCGATGGAGCCAGTCGCCCCAAAGTCCAACCCATGGTCTTCCTATCCGACCACTTTCGATCGCAGGGACCACCCCACCAGTATCCATCATGGTGGTTCGGCCGTGTTGGTCCTCGACCCCATCATTGACGGATTCCACCTCACACGAGTCCTTATGGACGGTGGCAGTAGCCTGAACCTGCTCTATCAGGACACAGTGCGCAAAATGAGCATCGATCCCTCAAGGATCAAACCCACCAAAACCACCTTTAAAGGTGTCATATCAGGTGTAGAGGCTTGTTGCACGGGCTCAATAACACTGGAAGTAGTCTCCGGATCTTCGGAAAACTTCCGAAGTGAGGAGTTAATCTTTGACATCATCCCCTTCCGCAGTGGCTATCGCGCACTGCTCAGACAAACCGCATTTTCTAGATTCAATGTGGTACCGCATTACGCATACCTCAAGCTCATGATGCCAGGACCTCACGGGGTTATAAAAGTTAACTGGAAACACAGAGCGCTCGCTCCGTACGGAGGAGCACACTGTGGCCCTCGCAGCAGAAGTACAGAGCAGCCTTCTTAGGCAAACCTCCAATGTGGCAATAAGGCCACCTGACACTGTCAAGCGAGTCTGAAGTACTCTGCAACAGGATCATCCGGCATGTCCAGAGCTCTCCTAGAAATTCGTCCTCCGTCCTAGTCCCAGTCAAGTGGTGAAATTTGTGCCGCGCGTACTTAATTATGCACTTAAAATACCATGGGCATAGGCGGAGGCACGTCTACGATCGACAATAAGGATTAACCGCCCCAGGATTCGTATACACTTACCCCCTTTCTTTCTTTCAGGGCCCTGTTCCTGGAGGCTCTCCTGATAGCCCAACTATCGGACCCATCACGAGTTGGAAACACCAAGGAGGCAATGAGCTTTGGCGCACAAGGGAATCCCCAGGTGGTCTCTCATATCGATCGCTATACCTGTTTTACATACCTGCACGCAGCTCGCCTTTGGTCAGGACATGTCAAATAGTCCTATTTTGCTTATCGCACGGCTTGTATACATATGCCTTGATGTATTATTCAGAATAACATTGGAAAATAATGTATAACGTTAGCTTATTATTACATTTATTTATCTTTTTCCTTGACTGCTTATTTATTACAAATTGCACCCATACATTCTGGTACGTTCAGTCTGCCAGGGGCTTCAGTGTACCCCATAACACGGCAAAGAAAATTCCGAACACTTTCGACAGTGCGGCACCCTGAACTTATAGCATTATATGTATCAGCTCTAAATCATGTCTTGGGTCAATAGTTGGGTTTGCCCGGCTCCCATGTTTTGCTGCTTACGTTCCGCTACATCGGCTAAGGTGGCACAGGGAGAACTACTACGATTGTGTCCCGGTTCTTTCGGACAAGCACCTCAGTAGAGAAAGCCGAAAACTGACTGTCATGATGCGGCGAGAGCTGGTCGCTGTTCGAGAGGTCTCAAATCCTTAAAGTTTTTTGCCGCTTTGGGCAAGGAATTGGCCTTGTCCGATTTAGGCATGTATAGCACCCCAAGTTCGGCCTTCTGAATACCAGGGGCTACGCCAAAATTTAAAATTATAGACTTCTATGGCTAAGTGAGAGTGATAAGCTATATAGTCTGATTGCCTTGTTCATTGTGCTAAACACCTCCTTAAAGGACCAAAAATTTGGATAAAGAGTGTTGGGTCCTTGAAAGAAGGGATGTGATTTTTTCCAACCTGGGACCGTACGACAGAGATATCTAGTTGATGGCCAAATTAAAGTGGGTTGAACTACATGATGCATAGAGTCATTTGAGTCATTTGAACTATAATGGCATGTACGCTTTATCATTTCCTTTTGTACTTTAGTTGAACTCCTACTTATGTTTTATGTAACTTTGTCATTTGAACTCTTTGAGAACCTATGTCATTTTGAGTAAGCTATGTTGTGTGTTTGTTGTATGTCATTTGATTTGAGTTATGCCATTTGAAGTTACCTAACATAACATTCATGTAGGATGCAAAAAAGTCGAGTTTGCACATATTAATTATATGAGCAGTGTGAAGAGAACCGACGCCTTAGTATCATGAGGCAGGTTGAACAATGGATTCAGAGTGTTGAGGACGCAAACGTGGTTATGAGGGATTTCAGCAAGTATATGGTTTTTGAGTACCCTGAAGAGCTCGTGAAAGAAAATGATTAGATTCTTGATGAGGCGGAGAAGAAGGAAGGTGATTGTAAACACTCTTTGGCAATGGACATAGGGTTCTCCGTAAGCATTGATGAATTCCAAGAGCTCGACTTGACAAGACCCGGGCAGGTTATTGGATGGGCAGCCGAACATGGAGTGTCTAAGAACCCGAACCGACGTGCTCGATGGGCGTGGTTTCGTGAGATGAAGGATGTGTTGATCCATTGGGCTGGACCCAATGATATTCGACTCAGACCAAATCCAGAGCGTGATGCACAAATTGAGCGTATCAAAGCGTTCAGGCACTATATCCCGGTGTAGAACACATGTCATTTGGACCAAATGCGCTAAGTAATTTCAATTTGGTACATGGAACTTGATGTAATGAACATGATGTAATGATGTGATGTTACTTATGCATGTCCTTCGTATTTGAACATGTCGCAGTTTGTTGTTTTCATGATTTAACGGACATGTCGGAGTTTGTTGGTGTTATGATTTGTTTATGCTCATCGGAGTTTGTTGCTACACAATACTAAGTAAAATTGCTATCCTACAGCCACGGGCCCCGGGGATAGGATAGCAAACCCTACCGCAAAAACTTGGCTTGTTATCATTATAGAATTTGGCTACCCTACCACCACAACCCTTGGTGGTAGGGTAGCTAACCCTACCGCAAAAGTGGTGGATTTTTCATTACAGAATTGTGGTACCATACCACCGGGCCCCGTGGCAGAATGGTAGCTAAACCTACTGCAAAAAGGGTGGCCCTTTTATTACAGAATTTGGCTACCCTACCGTTGGGGCCCATGGCGCTAGGGTAGCTAGACCTACCGCAAAACGGGTGGCCCTTTTCGTCACAGAATTTTGCACTGGGAGCGCTTGCCCTACCGCCAAGGGTGGTGGCGGTAGCTTACATCACCCTACCGCCATGGGTCCTGGCGGTAGGTGTGAGAAACAAAGTTTCCTCTGTTTTCTTTCCTCTAGTAACATCCTGAACAGCAAAAAGTCACAGCATACAACAAATTTAGTGCATGCTTATGGAAAAATCAAGGCTATCACATAGTTCATGAATTGCAAATTAAATACGTAGTTCATTACAAGTTCTTGACTCAAAGACATAGTTCGTGACAAGTTTTCAAATAAAAGATGTAAGTGCATCTAGTGCCCCTTAGTGATTTTGGTGTATTGAAGACTTATAGGTTAAGGCACTGATGCGTTTGTCAGGGTACACATGTCTATAAGTCTATGAGTTTGATAATTACAGAGAAAGTTGACCCCTAAAAATGAAGTTCTTCGCCTGAAGACTTTGGATTTCTAAAGACTTTGAAAGTGAAGAAATTGGTGTGACCGTGAAGACATGGAATTCATTCGAGGAACATGAAGCGTGAAGAATTTTGTTTTCGTAGTTTCCTTTTCTCTTTCTTGAGTCATAGGAAACACCATACTATTAAAGGGGGTCGAGGAAATACTAAGGAAAATTTTCCATGTGATGCTCAACTCAAAATCCTACACCTACCAATCCCTTCGAGTGAAGCCATTGGAAATCTCATGCAATTCAGTCAATTTCTTCAGTAACAGAGACGAAGTTCTTTTGGTCACTGAGGAATTTGTTCTGACTGAGGAGTTAGGAATTCGCCAGTGCTGATTGCCTACACGGTGAGGAACATGATAGCCCTGAGGAATTTGAGAGTCAAAATTCCGACCGTTGTTGTGCTATGCACCAGCTGTCCCAAAATATCTACCCACCTAACAGTCATATCATTGAAGGGCATTTATGTCTTATCATGTTGGGCTCCTCCCTAGGCTATAAATAGCCACCCCCTACAACCACTAGCTGGTTGGTTGCTCCGAGAGAAACTGACACTTGTCATTTGAGAGCATCCATCCTCCGACGACTTTATGCAAAAATCATCGAGTGAGGAAAACCCAAACCCAATCACCTTCAAACCCAAAGTGATTGAGCATCACTGAAGAGATTGATCCTGCGTGGATCCGACGCTTGTTACCTTTGAAGACTGTGCTTCTTGCAGACGGTTAGGCGTCATGGTCTAGAGCATCTAAGAGGAATTGTTGATTGCCGAGTGACCGAGTCTGTGAAGGTTTGGAAGTCACCTGAAGACTTACCACGAGTGATTGGGCGAGGTCTATGTGACCTTAGCTCAAGGAGAATATGGTGAGGACTGTGTGTCCAGGACTGTGTGTCCAGGACTATGTGTCCTTAGGTTTAAATACCTAGCTGCTCCAACTAGATGTACAACTAAGACAGCAGTTGGAACTGGTCTACCAAATCATTGTCTGCACCAAGCTTACTGGTTCTATTTCCTCAACTCTTTCATTTCCATATTTCAGTTGTTGTGTGCTTGTTCATATCTATGTTAAGACTTTGACTGAAGACTTTCACAATTTCCTCAGTTCAATTTGTTCAGTCTGTCCGTCTTCATCCTGTGTTATCCTGTGTTTACGCTTTCTGTACTCTGTGCTTGTTTTCATTTCATCATGATGACTATGCTTGTGTTTTGTTATGTTTACTTTTGAGTACTTATTCCGCTGCAAGTAGTTCTTCGCTAAGGAATTTCCTCACCAGCAAATTCCTCAGTGAAGAATTCATAAAAATCACCTATTCACCCCCCTTTAGTGGATATAACGCACTTTCAATTGGTATCAGAGCGAGGTACTCCCTTGTTCTGTATGATTTTGGTTTAACCACCTGGAGTTTTAGTTATGTCCACCGCAGGTATGATCATGGTCTCTGCTGGGTGTCCTACCTTTGATGGGACGGACTACCCCTACTGGAAGAATAAGATGCGAATGCATCTTGAGGAAATTGATAACAATCTCTGGTATGTTGTGGAAAATGGTGTTCCCTCAGTCACACCTTTTCTGAATGCTACTATTGTGAAGAGATTCAAGCAACTCGATTCTCAAGCGAAGAACATCATATGTGGCCATCTGAGCAAAGAGCAGTATGGAAGAGTGAGTGCTTTGGAATCTGTTAAGCTTAGCTGGGATAGGCTGTCCAAAGTGAATGAAGGAGTCTCAACTCAACGTGACTCTCGTGTTGACGTTCTTCGCAATCTCTTCAACTGCTTCAAAAGACTCGACAATGAAAATGTTCAGTAAAACTTCGATTGCCTCACTAACATCTCAAATGAGCTTCAAGCACTTGGTGCCACTGACATCACTGACCATGAGGTGGTGAAGAAATTGCTGAGATCGCTTGATTCTTCATTTGATACTCTGGCACTGATGATTCAAGAACGTGCTGATTACAAGTCACTTGATACCGCTGATATCCTCGAGAGGCTAAAACTCATGAGTTCCAGCTTGCTGAGAAGAGAGATCTCTATGGTTCGAGCTATGGTAGATCACGTGCTCTGAAGGCCAAGGCAGTATCTGAGTCTGAAGATGAAGACTCTGGTAGCAGCCTTGGTGATCCTGATGAACTGAGCCAGGAACTAGCACTACTCGTGAAGAAATTTCAAAAGTTCTCAAGACATGGTCGCTTTGGAAAATCCTCAAGGAGCAATGATTCCTCATCCAGTGACTACAAGAAGAGGCTATGCCAAAAATGCAAGAAACCTGGTCACTACATTCAAGATTGTCCTCAGTGGGATAAGGAATCAAAGAAGAAGAAACACAAGGATTACAGTTCCTCATCTTCAAAGTCTTCATCATCAAAATCGTCGAAGTCTTCATCTCACAAGAAGAGCAGCTCCAAGAAGGCTCGGGCATTCATTGGCAAGGAAATGGACTCTGAGGCTGAATCTGAGGAACATGAGGACGAGCAGGCATCTGAGGAGTCCGGGTCTGGTGTGGCGAGCCTAGCTCTCGCTACTGCATTTGTCAGCAAGTCTATCTTCAACTCTGAAGAAAATGGCATCACTGACAAGGCTGATGACGGCAATGATGACTACGCTCCCACCTATTGCTTCATGGCAAAGGGTGCCAAGGTAACTAAATACGCCTCCTCTGAATCTAGTGAGGATGAATCTGATGAAAACCTCAAGCCTAGCTACTCTAAACTTGCTAAGATTGCTGAAGGCTTTGAAAAGGTTCAAAACATGCTAGATAAAAGTGATGATATGTTGGGTGAAGAAATGGATCACACTAAAACCTTGACTGAAAATCTTTAGAGACTTCAGTCTCGGTTTGACAACCTTCAAGGTCATCATAACACTGTCTTATCTAATCACGAGAAGCTTTCTTATGAATTTCTTTAAAGGAAGCAAGATCTTGAGAATCTAAGAGTGAGTTATGAAGATCTTGGTAGGATCACGATTCATTACTTGCTCAACAAATCAGCACTACTCAGGATCAGCTAATTCTTCCCCTGAATGTTCAAATGCTTCTAATGCTACAAATTCTTCATCTGTCTTTGCTATCACTAATTCCTCATCTGAGGACACTGCTAGTATCACTAATGATGCAGGGCTGAAGGAATTGTACATGACAGACATGTACAAAAGCCTGAAAGGGCATCAGACTCTTTGTGACGTGCTTAAATAGCAGATCCTCAACAAGAACCCTAGGAAAGAGGGTATTGCCTTTGAGAGGAAACTCAATGATGCTAGATCATATTGGAAGCCTGAGAAGTACCCCAAAACCTCATGGGTTGCTGCAAAGGGACCTCCAGTTGATCCATCCAGTTTATCTGGCTTTACATGTGAATCTCCTCATTCTTCTGATGAGTCATTTGACTCTAACTATAAACTGTTCAAAAATTAGAATGGTGAAGTATTTGCTAGATATGTTGGCACTAACTGCAGGAACGGTTCCCCTATGAAGAAAATCTGGGTTCCCAAAAGTTGCCTTGAAAGTCTTCAGGTGAATGTCCTCATGACACCACCTGTGAAGAATAGGAACTCTAGATCAAATTCTTCATATGGATCCAAGTCCTCATACGGACCAAATTCCTCACGTGGATCAAATTCCTCAAAAGGATCAAAATCCTCATATGATCATCATCATGCTAACCCCTCTATTTCACAGGGAAGAGCTAAGGGCTATGAATATGAGCATTATTTTTCTACCCATTATGTTCATAAGTCCTCGAAGATTTTCTCTGCTTATTCGTATGCTTATCCTAACTCCACTTATGTGAAACGAAGTGGACTGGCTTCTATGCCACCTTTCTCACATGGAGCTCGCAGAGTGATGAATTCTTTGCCACCCCTTCAGATGTGGGTGGTGAAGAAAACGAACTAATCTCTTATGCAGTGTCAGGTCTCCAGACGTGCTTAAAACGTCTGAAGTATTTGCTGGAGACCTGAAGAATGCCTGAAAGGATGCAGGCTAATCATGAAGAAATGAATCTTCATTTCACACGTCCTCATATTGTTTTATATATTCTATTGCCTGATGAAATTGATCTGATGATATTGATGTCATATTCTTCCCTGATGAAGTATATGAGTTCGTAAGTAATTCATCTGCAGGATGATCAACCCAAAGCCAATGGGTGGGTTCTCGATAGTGGATGTACAAATCACATGAATGGTGACAAGAATCTATTGATGGATACTCTATTTTCACCATCACATCTGAAGCATATCATCTTCGCTGACCAAGGCAAAAGTCGGGTATTGGGTCTAGGTAAGGTTGTGATCTCAAAGGATCGACACATGGACAAAGTCATGCTTGTCGAGTCCTTAGGATACAACCTCATGTCTGTCTCAATGCTTTGTGATCTTGATATGGTCGTTGTCTTTGGAAAATATCGTTGTGTTGTGATCATGGAAGCTGACAATTCCAAAGTCTTCGAAGGCTTTAGGAGAGGAGACTTGTACATTGTTGATTTCTCTACATGACCACAACCGACCGTATGCCTACTTGCAAATGCTTCAGAAGTCTGGCTATGGCATCGACAACTTGGTCATGCTAGCATGAGGAATCTGCACACACTTGCGAAGAAAAAGCACGTCATTGGCATTGAGAATGTCAAATTCCTCAAGGATCACTTGTGCGGAGCCTATGAAGCTGGAAAGATGACCAAGGCCAAACATCCAGCAAAGACTATCATGACTACCACTCGACCATTTGAATTGCTTCACACAGATCTCTTTGGTCCTAATCATTATTCTATAGTTACAAATGATGCATCTCTATATGGCTTTGTTATTGTTGATGATTATTCTCGTTACACATGGGTGCACATTGTCACTTACAAACATGAGGTGGAGGAAGTCTTGAAATGATTTTCCTCGAAGGCTTCAACCAACTTTGGTGTGAAGATCGAGCACATCAGAAGTGACAATGGGACTGAGTTCAAGAATTCTGGTCTTGATGACTATCTTGATGAACTTGGTATTACTCATGAGTTGTGTGCTCCTTATACTCCTTAGAAGAATGGCGTCGTGGAGCACAAGAACAGAACTCTTGTTGAGATGGCTCACACTATGCTTGATGAATACAAGACTCCTCGTCATTTCTGGATTGAGGCAACTGATACTGTGTGCCACATCATCAACAGAGTATATCTTCACAAATTCTTCAAGAAGACCGCTTATGAACTCCTCACTGACAAGAAACCCAATGTGAGTTACTTCAAAGCCTTCGGTGCTAAATGTTGGATTAGAGATCCTCATCACAATTCCAAATTTGCACCGAAAGCACATGAGGGTTTTATCCTTGGTTACGGAAAGGACTCGCACACCTACAGAGTCTTCAACAACGTTCTTCACAAAGTTGTTGAAACTGTAGATGTGCGGTTCGATGAAACTAATGGCTCGCAAAGAGAGCACCTGCCTTCTGTGATAGATGAACCAACAGCGGAGGAATCTATAAAGTTCAAGGCTACCGAGGATGTCATTCCTACCGAAGAATCTGCTGAAGAATTCATTCCAGAACGTGAAGAACGTCGAGCTGGAGCACCTGAAGAAAATGGTGCTGAGGAAAATGGTCCTAAAGAAAATGCGGATCAAATTCCTCGACGACAACCCGCTCATCCTCGCATTGCAAACGAAGTGCAAATTGAGAGAATCATTGATAACATTGAAGCACCAGGTCCTCTCACACGCTCAAAAGCTTCACATTTGTTTAACTTTTGTGGGCACTTTGATTTTCTCTCTATCACAGAGCCCACTAAGGTAGATGAAGCATTTCTGGAGCCTGAGTGGATTCAAGCTATGCAAGAAGAATTACATCAGTTCGAGCTCAACAATGTCTGGGAACTGGTCAAACGTCCAGATCCTCCCAAGCAAAATATCTTTGGCACAAAGTGGATCTACCGCAACAAGCAAGATGAAAATGGCCTTTGTGGTGAGGAATAAGGCACGTCTTGTAGCTCAAGGCTACACACAGGTTCAAGGAATTGATTTTGATGAAACTTTTGCACCTGTTGCTAGACTTGAGGCTATTCACATATTACTTGCTTATGCTAACCATCATGATATCATTTTATAACAAATGGATGTGAAAAGTGCATTCCTCAATGGTAAGCTTGAGGAAGAAGTATATATTGCTCAACCCCCAGGTTTTGAAGATCCAAAGCATCCTGACAAAGTCTTCAGACTCAATAAGGCCCTGTATGGCCTCAAGCAGGCCCCTCGGGCGTGGTATGATACTTTGAAGGAATTGCTCATGAAGAAAGACTTCAAACCCGGTTCACTTGACCCAACTCTTTTCACTAAATCTTATGATGGTGAATTGTTTGTGTGCCAAATTTATGTTGATGATATCATTCTTGGCTGTACTCACCAACGTTACAGTGATGAATTTGCCTACATGATGAGCGAAAAATATCAAATGTTTATGATGGGAGAATTGAAATTCTTTTTAGGTCTTTAAATTCGTCAACAACGCAATGGGATATTCATATCTCAGGAGAAAGACCTCAAAGATGTATTGAGGAAATTCGGCATGCAAGATCGCAAAGGGGTCAAAATTCCTATGCCCACAAGTGGCCATCTATGCATTGATGAAAATGGTATCGACTTCAATCAAAAGGTATACCGCTACATGATTGGCTCTTTATTGTATTTATGTGCATCTAGGCCAGATATTATGCTTAGTGCTTGCATGTGTGCCCGATTTCAAGCTACATCGAAGTAATCATGCCATAAGGCTGTGAAACATATTCTTCGATATCTAGATCACACACCAACACTTGGATTATGGTACCCCAAGGGCTCGGCTTTTGATCTCATTGGATATTCAGACTCTTACTATGCTGGTGATTGTGTGGACTGCAAATCAACATCTGGCACATGCCATTTCCTCAGACGAGCTTTGGTCTGTTGATCCTCGAAAAAACAAAACTATGTATCACTATCTATAGTTAAAGCTGAGTACATTGCTGCTGGTTCTTGCTGTGCTCAATTGTTGTGGATGAAGCAAACTCTCAAGGACTACAGCATCGACATGAAGAATGTGCCTCTCTACTGTCACAATGAGAGTGCAATCAAGATTGCTCACAACCTAGTTCAGCACTCGAAGACAAAGAACATCCAAATTCGTCATCATTTTCTTCGTGATCATGTGTGGAAGGGCGACATCTCTATTGAGCATGTGTGGACTGAAGAACAGCTAGCCGATATCTTCACAAAGACCTTGGATGAGAAGAGATTTAGCAAGTTGAGGTGTGAGCTAAATATCCTAGAATCTTCGAATGTTCTTCGAAAAGGACACTCATCCTAACACTTATGCAAATTGATGACTTAGATGTGCAACACGCGAAGAAAAGTTTTTCTTCAATCAATGAAGACTAACACTCTAAGTGTGTAGAAATTAACGAAGAATTTGATTCTCAGAACCCAACGACAATTGTACGTGGTGTCTGAAATCATCATTCTTATACGGTGGGTCACGCCACCATAAAAAGTTGAAAATCTTCAATTTGAGTTTTTCCTCAGTTTTTTGAAATTCCTCGGTTGTTTAAATTCTTCAACTTTGCATTGTCTTCACTATCCCT